>NC_056743.1:1693522291-1693614791 GCF_019279795.1 Protopterus annectens
TAATCAGACAGGGCTCTGTAACAGTTAAGAAACTGAGCTAGTCTCCCACACCAAATGTCTGCTGATGTCTTATAAACCTATTATTATATTACTCTTAATTAAAGGAACAGGGAAACAAAAATTGTGATTTTATTATTTTTTATTGTTTATTAAGTGAACAGATTTACTGACACAAAATACAGTTTCCAGCTATAACCCAGGCATTCACAGCAGGATATGTAAGTAAAAAGACAGACAGACAAATCATTAAGTAAAGCATATATGTGTTGAATTTATGGTGCAAAATATGTATCTATCAGATCTAATAAAGCAACTAATCTAGAATAATAGTAGGCAGCATTTTACAAAATACTGTGTACAATAAAAGAGAAATAACATATTACTTTCCACTGATAACAACATGCATACACCAAATAATACAATTAGTTAAGGAGCAGTGACTAACTGGTTAATGATAATAAGTATCATTATGGAATAGCATTGGCTGGAGGTGGAATGGGGAGAAAACAGGTGTAAAGGTACTTTAAATGAGGAAGGATGCAGAAGACAAGAGACTTGAAGGCACATAGAGGTCTTTCTCAAAGCAATAGCAAACAGACAGCAATTTAAGGTGCTATACTCACTCCTAAAACAGACAATATAACTTAAAAAGCTCATATTACATTTCACTGCAGCCATATCTGCTAACATTATTTCTATTAAAAACAGTTGTAAGGGGATGATGTCCCCTTAACTTCCATCTTCTTTTAGAATTAGTGCGGTTGGAGTTATGGGCAACACTAGCCCCTACCATACAGATGATATTAATGGTGAGCACAGTTTGCAGATATCACTGATTGGGCACCCATGTTCTGAAGCATAAGCATTTAATTTTAACAGTTACAGAATTAGCATGATGGTGCTATACTCAAACATTACAAGATGAGTAGTGTAGATCAGAGTGCAAGTAATGTGTGCTGTATCTTTAAGAAGCATGTCAAGGCTGTACGTGCACATATAAATCTGACATGTGCAATCCCTAGTACCATTTTGAAAGAGCAGCCAGAGAGTGAGCATACATGATCGCAGTTGTTAGTTTATATATAAGTTACTTAAGGTATAGTCAGTAAACTTCTACAGTGATGTGTTTGTATAAAATAAATCTGCTCGAACAGATCCCACAAACACTCTTCTATTGTGTCCAAAGTAGGAGAGCGACAAGTAGGACTCATAAAAGTATGCCCAATGTAATACTCAAGAAATGCTGCTGAGCATCACTAATGAGAAAGGGTGCAGGAAGGTCAGCATGGAGGTCAAAGTGAAAAGGAATAGAGTGGAGAAAGGTAGGGTTAGGAGGTTAAAAAAGTAAACGTCACAGTCAAAATACTTTGTCAAAAATCAGTGGTCTAAGTGTTGGATTCAGAGTGATAAAGCATGACCCAAGGTCAGTAACCAACATGGGTGTGGGAGGCGGGGAACCAGAAAAAGCTAGTGAGTGGTCAGTGTTAGCTTACCTCTTCTCAGTGGAAGGAAAACACATGGTCATGTGCACTGCTGACTCCCCAGTGGATGGTTGAATGTGCATGCTTCATGCTACCACTATTACAGCATGTTACTGTCAGATGGTGGTCAGCAGTGTCGACCATGGATGTGCACACCCCATGTACCAGCACCGTCATCTGTAACTGGGATGTGTGCACATACAGGAATGTGCATGCTTCATGCTACCATGATTACAGCACGTTACTGTCAGACAGTGGTCAGCGGTATCGACCATGGATGTGCACACCCCATGTACCAGCACCGTCATCTGTAACTGGGATGTGTGCACATACAGGAATGTGAATGCTTCATGCTACCAGTGTTACAGCATGTTACTGTCAGACAGTGGTCAGCACTGTCGACCATGGATGTGCACACCCCCATGTACCAGCGTGCTGTTACTGGGATGTGTGCATGGACAGGAATGTGCATGCTTCATGCTCCAATATTACAGCAAATTACTGTCAGATGGTGGTAAGGAACGGAGGGATGTAACTGGGATGTATGCATCTGCAGGAATGTGCATGCTTCATGCTACCACTATTACAGCACATTACTGTCAGATGGTAGTCAGTGCTGTCGAACATGGATGTGCACATCCCAAGTACTAGCACTGTGAGCTGTAACTGGGATGTGTGCACATACAGGAATGTGCATGCTTCATGCTACCACTATTACAGCATGTTACTATCAGACAGTGTTAAGGAAGGGAGGTTAGGGCTAAGTAGAAAACGCTAATGTTGCCTGGATGCTGGCATCTCATGACAAGCTTTCACTCAAGGAGGAATGAATGGTTGTTGTGTTATGGGAGAGCTGATAGCTGACAGGCAACAGAGATGAAAAAGAATAAAAAAGTCACTGGACACAGAATTACTAAATGCCAAAGTTTATCTGAGAAGCAGTCTATCCAATGCACTCATATAATGCCTCCTTGTTCATAAAAGGTGCAAATAGTTTTATAGTAACCTTAAACAATAGGGGCACGCACTGCCTGAAGAACTCTGAACCAACCTGTTACACTGTGAAAGAATCAGACCAGAGAATTTAACTAAGTACTTTATTACAATAAATAAAATGTAACAATCTAAATAAGGTACATAACTCCATTTTAAGTGCTTTTGTTTCACACAGCAAGCTTTATCAGAAATAGTACCTTCATCACATCACTTCCTTTTATAACCTTCCTAAAAAGAAATTTAATGTGACTGTGTATGTCTTCACACTTTACAGCAAAACTGAAGAACAAAACTACCTTTCATTAAGAAACTACATAAAAATTATCATCACTCACTTGTCTTAGAAATCTTTCTTAAAATTATTTTTTTTTAATTTTCTCTCTATTATTCAAGACAAATGCAGTTTAAGGGTATAATGTTCTGTAAAAATATTAAAAGGGCTTATTAAAATTCTAAGAATATAAACCTTGTGACAAGAAGATGAATATTAACAAAACATTTAAATAATGTAAGATACTCTATAAAAACAGTACCTTATAGAATACCTTACAAAATCATTTTGTTCATAACTTAGCTGTTTAAGTTTCAAAACTGGCTGCAAAGACACCTTCTCATTCAACCCCGGAACTCTCTCTGCATCTAACCTTAGCTGCCAGAGCAACTACTTGTACTGTATTACTTTCTCCCCCTCACCTCCCCTAGGGCTTTTCAAACAATATCTATAATCCCAACAGTGATTTTCTTATATTCCTTACAACAATTTACATGTTTAGCCAAGTTAGTTTTTCTTTTGGATATCATAGTTATGCTCATAAATTATTTTTCTCAGTGGCCTCTCTGTCTTTCCCACATAAAACCCATCACATCCTAAACATCTTGCTAGGTAGACTATACCTGCAGAGCCACAATTTCTGTACCTGAACTAAACTTTTGAACCCAATCTGTTATTTTAGAATAACATATTTATCTTCAGTAATATATGGGCATTGCTTACAATAACCAAATTAAGTTGTCCCTGCTTTCTCCTTGTTGAAGCTAATTTTACTTTTCTTATTACCTTTGAATAGTTGTTTAAAATTCACCAGTGTTTTGTTGATAAAAAGTAGTTCTTTACCAATAGTTCCCACTATGTCCTTATTACCTTCAAGAAATTTCCAGTTCCCTTTTATAACATTTTTTATGTCTTTTGACATTTCATCATATGTCACTGCAAAGGCTATTTCATAACTTGTTCTCACCTTTGTTGTTTTTAATAACCTCTTTCCTTTTCCCTAATAATGAGGTAAACCTATTCTCCCATCCTTTCATAACTTCCTTCATTATATCAGCTACCATTTCATTGGGATACCTCTTTCCATAAAATTAACTGCCAATTTTTCCATTTCCTCATCTAAATGCTAAGGACTAGAGGTTCTTAATGGAAAGTAGTTCATTCTTCAATTTTGTTGTAAAGTGTGAAGATATACACAGTCACTTTAAATTTCTTTTTAGGAAGGTTATAAAAGGAAGTGATGTGATGAATGTTCTATTTCTGATGAAGTCTCCTGTGTGAGACGAAAGTGCTTAAAATTGAGTTATGTGCCTTGTTTAGATTGTTGCATTTTATCCAGTCTGGTTCTTTTGCACTCTAACAAGTTGGATGAATAGTTTTATGAAATCGTGAGTTTACGTTATGCTCCAAAGATTAGGCAGTTAGATATCCTGGTCTGGAGCATATCGAGGAAAAAGCTTTGTCTTTGTGATTCAGCCTTACTACAGTGCAGTGCAAATAGAGAGCATCGCCATTATTAGGAAAAAAAAAGGTAGCATAGCACCCTCTCTGTAGCCAGGCAGAGCAGGTGTTGTAGGGCAGCAGCCTAGATTAAGAAGTTTGAAAGTGAGGAGTAAGAATGCTGTAAGGTTGCTGTATTAGTTGACTCCCTGAGTATGAGCTATTTTTCCTAAGTGACTGCAATGCCTTCTTGGGAGCTTGTAGTCTGAACCCTCAAACTACATTCTGACTGACTTGTAAGAAGGAACTATTAGTGTTAATAATGCATAAATAAGCACATTTTGAGTATATTACATCATCGAATCACAATTAAGCGAATGTCTCCTACTCAAACACCTATTCAGCGAACATACTATTCATCAAACTAAGTTTTCAGGAAAAGTTTCCTAGGGCAAACTGACGGTAGTCCACCCTAGAGATGATAAACAAAACCATAAAACTTAACACATACATAGGTGGGGTCTATGCCGCCCATACCCCCTAACTAAATATACCAACTCCGAGATTGCACTACAGTGGGAAAAGTGCAAATTCTAGATGGTGTCCAAATATCGGTTTGCTTTAGGAAACTTTTTGCTGAAAAGTTAGTTTGATTGATAGTATGTCCACTGAATAGGTGTTTGATGAAGAAGAATTTGCTTAATTGTGATTTGATGATGTGATATAGATCCCTACATTTTGTATCATAACACTGAATACCACAGACCTCTGGTCCTGCTGCATCAGAATTATTTTCATAAGAATAGATAGCTATATTACAATGAATGGGTCATACTGTAAGGTCAAGAAAAAAAAATCGCCAAGAGGAAATGTCTGCAATATCAAATTTTTATTTTCATTAAATATGAAGTGAGTAACATTTAGAAAATAAACACAAACTGCTTTTTACCCCTAAAAATACCTTTCTTTAATGTTCCTTGAGATATTAACTGTTCTTAAGAAAAAAATCTGTTTGACTTGATTACTCTGAGTCTCATGTTTTTACAGGTGGAGACATTTCTGCTGTTGAGATAACTCATCATCAAGGCAACAGAGGACAAATCAAGACAATCAGCTGCAGAATGAATTTGCCGGAAAGCAAGACTTATTCAGTGCAAACACTGATGTGGCACTACAGCAGAGAGTTTGCCAACAAACCTCATCGGCAACTTGTGGAATCCAAAGATCGATTCTCAACCTCAAATGTAATGTACAATAGAACAGTGCACTTAAAAATCCATAGTTTAAAACTGAGTGATGCTGGGTTTTATTACTGCACAGTCTCCCTGAGACCCACTCCATACAGAATGGCATTATATCACATGCCAAATATCACAGAGCCTGAGTCCATCATTTCAGCTGTTTGTACTGTGCATTTGAGTGTACAAGGTAAGCTGTTTAGAATATATTTGGTTTGTAGAATTAAGAAGCAAAATGTTGCACAGTGTGGTGATTGTATATAATATGATGTGGTTGTGCAGCAGTTAGCATTGTTGCCTCACAGCAAAAAGTTATTTTGTTTGATTCTTGGCTGGGGTGCCTTCTGTGTGGAGTCTGCATGTCCTCCCTGTGGTCGCATGGTTTTCCTCCCACATTCCAAAGACACACAATAGGTGGATTGGGCACTCTAAATTGGCTGTAGGTACGAGTGTGTGTGCGAGGTACTGATGAACTACTGTGGCAGGGCTAGCCACCCAGCTATGTAAACCTTGGCTCGAGATGATTGTCACTATTGAAGTGACACCCTGACCCCATGTGCAAAATGGGAAAAGGGGCTGAGGATGGATGGATGGTCTATAGTATATGTGATAACCAAAAAAAATATGCACTTGCCATCTTGACAGTGCTATAAAAAGAAGGCCTCATATTTGGTAACTTCTAGGGTTTATTACATAGACATTAGGGACACTTGGAAGATAAAGCATTTCCAGGCTGCCAGATACCCTCCTGTGCTTATATCAGACATCCCTCTTTCTCCAGTTTTGAAGCTGATGAGAGTCAGAGGAAATGACAGAGGGGATGAGAAGGTGAAGGAGATACAAGATGGAGGGAAGGTTTGCTACCAAAGATGGACTTTCTTCTTAAATATCTATCATTAAGGTAAGTGCATAACTGTCATATCAGATAATGATAACCGTATGATAGAGTTGCTGGCAAATCCTCCTGAGTGGCTACTCTCACTTGAGCATACCCCTGATATCTGTAGCCCTGAAAGAAAAAAATGGAGCTGGAAACAGTGCCCTGCTTACAGTGCCATGTGAATGTGGTAGGGGAAGTTCATATTTGTGCTGCCCAAATATCATTTAAGGGGCATTATGAAAAAAAGGTTATGGAAGTAATCACTGATTTAATGTGAATTTCAGAGTTTGCCTACAGAGCTCTGACATATTTGTCATGACAACAATAAATGTACTAGACTAACCATATGGAAAGGGGGCTCTTGGTAACTTTTTTGCTTAATTTCACTATGGCAAAAGTAACAGATATTTATTTTTTTATTTATTGGTATTTATTAAATGGTTTAGTCCAGCTGGGGAAGACAACACATTGCCCCTTTTTAGGGGACCCCTGGGGAGAAAAGCTTCATGGACAGTTTTGCATACATTAAAAGAAATAACAATAATAATAATAATAATAATAATAATAATAAAAGAACTAATACATCTAATTTTATCTATACAAAATGTGCTTCATACACACTAAAGCATAAAAAGGAAGTACATTATAACATGTGTTGGTTATTATTGGTTAGTATTTAGTATTTGGAGCAGGAAGAAATTGGATTTTAAAGTGCTAGCCTGAAACAGAGGTGATGCAATAATAGATGAGAAGAGTTAAGTGTTTTGCTTTTTTGCTTTTTATTTTAAATAGAGTGGAAAAAGAAAGAGAGGGATAAAAGTAGTTATAGTAAGTAAGAGAACTAGAAGAATAGGAAATTTTGGTTGTGAGTATCGAGAGGGAGAGAAAAGAAGTAATTTGACTGGATAGAGAGAAGGGGGCTGGCAGTGTGAGGAGATTTATAGTGGAGAGATGTGTAGTATAGTATAGTACAGTATAGTTTAGCATAGTATAGTACAGTACAGTATAGTTTTGTATAGTATAGTACAGTATAGTTTAGTATAGTGTAGTATTGTATAGTACAGTATAGTTTACTATAGTGTAGTATAGCATAGTACAGTATACTTTAGTATAGTATAGTATACTACAGTGTAAATTAGCTAGGGTGGAACTGGGACATAGCCATTTGCTTTTAGGTTAGACTTTTATTTGGTCCCTAAAGGATTTGCATTTGTTAAGTTGTTTGATTTCAGTAGATAGAATGTTCCATAACTTAGCAACATGGGAGGAATGAAGGCAGACACCAGCATGATTATTAGATTTAGTTGCTAGAAGAAATACAGTATTTTTTTATTGAAATGAAGGGGTTTATTTGGTGAGTATGGCTGAAGGATGTTTTAAGGCTAGGACAGTGGGGTGGATTGCACATTAGATTATGAATAATAATTAATAGGAAGACAGCTGTGTGATGTGGTAGTTGAAGACATGATAGCCACTTGACCACCACACAGTGGTGTTTTTTTAAGGTTTTTTGGTGGCAAATTTTGCTCTTTACTAATAACATTGTTCTAGTAGGGTGGATTGAGCCCTATGTAAATTAGTGGGAATGGAGGTGGCATAGAGCAAAGTAAGGGAGATGGAAAATTGTTGTGATATAAGTTCTAGTATGACTAGAAAAGTAACATGCTACTCTCTAGAGGGCACCTAGTTTTGGGCATTTTTTTGATTATTTTGTTAATATGTATATTGGATTTTAGATTTTCATCAGTAGCTACCCTTAGTAACTTTGTGGATGAAATAAATACTATGATTTTATTCTTTGCTGAGTTAATTTTAGAAAGAGGTTTGCCAGTGGAATTTTGATTTGAGGTAAACAACATTACTATTGATTTTTTAGGATTAAAGAAGATTTGAGATTTATTTAACCAATTTTCTATGGATGACAGCGAGTCTTGTGTTTTTGTTGGACTGAGTGGAGGTTTGTGTCATTGCATATTAATGTTGAGTTGTCTGCATAGTGTACAAGAAAGGCCTCTGGATTTTTTTTGTGCTTCTTGGGGGTTGTTAATGAAAATGTTAAAGAGTAGTGTTCCAAGTATTAAACCTTGGGGTACACCTACTGAGACAGTGAGAAAGGAGGAATAGATATATTATGCCATTTAACTGCTTGGGATCTATTTGAGAGGTAACTGTGATACCAGGTGAGAGAAGATGTGTTTAGTTCTGTCATAAAGAGTCCTTCCAGGAGGATGGCATGGGAGACTCTGTCAAATGCTTTTCATAGATCTAGGAACACAGCAGAGACAAGGTGTCCATCATTTCTGTTTTGGTTTATGGTGGAAATGAAGTTTAGCAGTGCTGTAGTTGTTCTGTGGTGGGGAAGAAAGCTATGCTGTGAGGTGTGGTAATATAGTCAAGGAGCTGAGCTTGAATACACTTCTCAAGCACCTTGGCTAGGGGTGACAGGATGGCAATCGGCCTGTAATTAGAAAGCTCTGTGGAGTTTCCACTTTTATGGAAAGGGAGTATATATGATTCTTTTTCCAAAGGGTGGTTAGGTATTTTTCTTGGACTGATCATTTTATGAGGATGGATACAGTATAGTCCCATATTACACATTCGGCTGGTAGGTTGTCGGGGCAAGGGTGGTAGATTTTAATTTAACAAGAATCTTTTTGATATGGGTAGTGGCGACAGAGTTGAGAATAAAGTTTGTTGTGGAGTTGTGGTTGTCTTGGTAGGAACTGTTGTGTCCTTGAGTTAGGAGCAAGAACCTGAATAAAACTGGAATTAAACTGGTTTGAGAGGTAATAGGTTAGGTTGGGAACACTGACTAGAGTGTAATAGGTTATTTATGGTAGACCTGAAGAGTTTGGGTTGTGTTTCTTTCTGTTCTGGAGGTTCAAAAAGTAAGTTTTCTGTCATGATTAATTTTTCATTTACCAGTATTTCTGAAGCCTCTATAATTTTGTAGGTTAGGAGTAATTTTACATTTTTGCCACGTCTTCCAAGCTTTGTCTCTCTGGATCATAATTTGTATTGTATCTATGTTACACCAAGGAGCTGGTTTTGGTTTTGCCCTTTTAGAATGATAAAGGCCATGGGCATTGAGCAGAACTAAGAAAAAATAGTTGAAAAATGGCACACCATCATCTAAGGGGAGGAATATTAATGGTTTCTAGTTTAACTTTTTAAGTATGGCATTGAAAGTAGCTATGTTGAAGCATTTTAGATTGTGTACTTGCTTGAAAGTTTGTAGTTTCTGTATAAGCGCCCTGTCTCTAAGTATGTAAGCAGGGCTGTGGTCACTAAGGGTGTCTGGGAAGCAGCCACTAGGTAAGATTTTATCTGGCGAGTTTGTTAAGATTCAATCTAAGGCTGTGTGGCTGTTGGAGGGTTTATAGAGTCTAGTTGAATTTTCTTTAATTTGGGTAAAACCACAGAGATTTATGGTATTGGTTTGAATTATTGTTACTAATATTTTGCCAGTCTATATTTAGGTTACCTAAAATGATATTTTCTGTTTTATATTTACTGTAGTCCAATTTAAAATTTCTTCTGCAGTAGCAATATTTTTGTCTGTTGAGATTTAGGCAGCTATGATATGGATACACTTGTAGTTCTGTCAGGAGTGGCCTTAGGTCAACTGGTGCCCTAGGCAAAAGGGCTCCACGACACCCCCCACCACACCACCTAGTGCCCCTATCCAGGTCTACCTACATTAAATAAACACTGAAAAAGCGCCCCTGCTAGAGCGGTGCCCTAGGCGACCACCTAGTTGGCCTATGCCTAAGGCCGGCTATGAGTTCTGTAGTTTAAGAGATGACACTAATAGCTCAGAGTTTTGCATGGCAGGTAATGGTATAATACAGGCACTTCTCCTGCCCTTTTTCTGTTCCTATCCAGTCTCAATATGCTGTAGTCAGCTAAGAAAGGAAAGAAATATATTAATCAATTATGGAAGGATCATATTACTATGAAAGCATGTTAGGTTAATTGGTTGGAATGGAGGATTGCTTTTAAAAGAAAATATAAAAATAGTTATCTATTGTCGCAGAATAAAAAAAGAAAAGCAGGAATGTATTAAAATACATAGAGATACAATGGATAACATAGAAAATAATAGAGATTACCATGAAAAGGGAAAAGTAATTTATAAGAAAAATTATGAGAAAATTAAAGAATTATTGTATAAACAAAGGTATTTTTCTACAAGGAAAAAAAGAAGTTTCAGTTTAAGTAAGATAGTAAAGGAGAATAGTAGAGTAATGACAGAAATAAATGATAAAGAATGTAAGGTGGTGTAGCATTGATATTTAAACACCACCTCAATATTCGAAATCCTTTATGCCAATCTAAAACTAAACCCAAACAAAACAAGTAATATCATAGGATGTTATTTCCCACCAGGGCAAAATATTACACCCCTGGAAAATCTTTTGAGCTGGGCTACTTTATCTCTACCCCAGGAAACCATCATTGTCGGTGACTTTAACATCGACTGGCTATCCTGTAATAACAGTCTTCCAACCATTCACCTTAATCTCATGGGTTCACTCAACTCATTCAATCCCCAACCCGAATCAACAAAAAGCCTAACAATCATACCTTACTTGACTGGATCCTAGTCAACAAAGCCCCTCACTCTTACCAAGCAGGCTGCTTACCTGACAGTCTTAGTGACCACTCCCCCACTTTCCTAATTCAACACCACACAAACAGTCTGAAGCCCATTATCCACAGGCAAATATGGAACAAATCCAACTTCAGCCCCAACTTCTTCATCTCCTCCCTGCAAAAAATTAACTGGTCACCACTAAAATACCTCAATCTAGATGAGGCTGTCCATTTCTTCAACAGTACCTTCCTCTCCATCCTAAACACCCATGCTCCTGTAAGAAATGCCAAAGTCAGATCCAGGCATGCCCCATGTTACAAAAGACCACTAGAACCCTAATGAAATCTACAGATAAGGCCTGGGGCACTGGCGACTAACAAGAAAAATAACTCTGATAGGCAATCATTCCTTGAACTGCGCAATAAAGCCAAAAATCATATAAAATTAGACAAATCCCTCTACTATAAATCCACCCTAAACTCTACCAAAACCCTAAGCAATTCTGGTCCACTATTAACAGTATCCTCCACCCAGGGAAGGTTGATACCCCCCAGCCATCCATTCCCCCCTCCTCCAGCAGTATTGCTGACTCCTTCAACAAACACTTCACTGAAACTATAACATCTCTAAACAAACAACACTTCCCTACAACAGCTCCACCAACTCCTAACCCTAAACTCCCACTCCTCTTTTCTTCTTCATCCCAGTATCTACCTCCATCATAAAAAGACTATTGTCAAAACCTAAACCCACCAAACTTGCAGCTGACAACCTCCTCTCTCAATACTTGAAAATGGCAGCTGATACACTAGCCTACCCAATTTCACTTCTAATCAACTGTTCTATAACAGAAGGCTATGTTCCCTCGATATGGAAAATATCCCACATCATTCCCCTCCACAAAGGCACCCCCTCCACTGACCTCTCCAGTTACTGCCCCATTACTATCCTCTCCCCTCTCTCCAAAATACTTGAAAAATGTATCAACACCCAGGTCACCCAGGCCTCCGACTACCTCCTAGCTAATAATCTCCTCTACAAAGCCCAACATGGCTTCAGGCCATATCACAGCACTACCTCCACTCTGCTCTCCTTCACCAACACTATACTTCATCATAAAAACAATGGCCTCTTCTCTACTGCTGTATTTCTAGATCTCTCAAATGCCTTTGACATGGTATCTCATGAGCTACTACTCTCTACTCTCCCCAACCTCTCCTTCTCAGAATCAGCCTGCAACTGGTTCCACAGCTATCTACACGGATGCCAGCAATCAGTAATCTGGGATGATAACATATCACCTCACCTCCCAATTACTCTCGAAGTTCCCCAAGGGTCTATCCTTGGCCCTCTGCTGTTTTCACTTTTCACTAACAACCTACATACTGCTACCACACAAGCATCTCTCATACAGTACGCAGATGACTCTACTCTCATCTGCTCTGCCCCCACTCTACCAGAACTACAACAAATCACACAGGAATCATTCTCATCTGTAGCAAGCTGGCTATCCAATGCTCAGCTCCTATTCAACCCAAGTAAGACAAAACTTCTCCTGTTCCAGCCTTCCAAAGCCACCCAAAACACCCCCTACTTCAACATTCTTGCCAAAGACAATACCATCATCTCTCCATCAGAAAATACAAAATTACTCGGTGTGGAAATAGACAACAAACTTAGATTTGGCACCCACATATCTCCCACAATAAAAAAAGTCCACAAGAAACTTGGAACATTATATCGAAGCCACCAATTACTAACCAAGGCAGCTAGAATCTCCATAGCCAATTCCCAGCTAATCTCCACCCTACTCTATGCATCCCCCATACTTACCAACATTAGATAGAGAGACCTACACAAGCTGGATGCTTGTTACAACAAAATTGCTAAATTTGCCACTGGAACCTCCTACCGCAGCCATCATTGTATCTCCCTTAAAGAACTAAACTGGCTAGAACTCCCGCAACTCTTTCACTTTAATCAACTCACCCTTGCTCATAAACTTATTCACTACCCCCTTAACATCCCTTCCCTTCAAACCCTTCTCCAACCCTATCACCTCACTAGGCCCCTAAGATCAAGCAACAAAAATCAACTCATTGTTATCAAACCCAGAAAATCAGCAGGAGAAGCCATATTGTCATTTACCATATCTAAACTTTGGAACAATCTTCCACAATCTATAACTACTCTACCTTCCAGCAGCCTTTTCAAGACTGCACTCAAATTCCACTTAAATTTGCACTGGCTTTGTCCTTGTTCTAATCCAGACTAACACCCCCCTTACCCCCCCTTAACCCAACTATACTACCGCCACTACTAACCACAGTCAGAAATAGCTAGTTGTCTTTACATACTTTAACATCTTGTCTGACAACTTTGTTACTAATATTATAAACAACAAGAAACTATTTTAACTTGCAACATTTACTGTATATGCTGTTGATAATCGATATCTTGTTATTGTATTAAAGTCAACAACCTGTAATGTTGTTTACTATTGCTGCAACTTTGTATCTCTATTTATCATGTACATGATGTGGAGCTTTCTCCCGGCATCACTGAAAAGGACCTGCGTCCAGTCGGAATTTCCCAGGAAACAAATGTAAATAAAAAAAAATATATATATAAGGAAAAGCTAACAACAAATTATGGAAATCCCTGTAAAATATGTGGAAGAAATGTTTAGGAAAAAAATGAGATGAAGGCAGGATTCAATAAACTCTACATGGCTTGTCTAAATGGTGCATGCGTTGCAGCGATAGCGAGCTAATTTGTATTCAATAAGCAGCTCTACATGATGTGTAGAGCTGCACAAACATGATAAACATCATGGCATGCTAATTATAGCATGAGCAGCTTAACTGTATGCTGATCAACCAATCCAAGATGGTGGAGCAATTCAACAAGCTATAAAGCCATCATGTACACTTAGTGTAGTCTTTTGCCTTGTATTCCAAAATCTACTAGAGTACTGCCACAGAAATTACACTGGGGGGAAAGAATGTTAGGGGCTACTGCTGCTCTTCTGCATGTGTATGTGCAACAGGCTCAAGTCCATGCTGCTGCTGCTATTGATAGACCTCAGGTAAGGAGGAGAAGGGTATTTAGGCCCCATTTAACTTCTCATGGTCTGCATGATGTGGAAATTGTAGAGTGCTACACGATAGATAGAGACCCCCTGCAGGAACTCTGCAACCTCTGACTGAGACCAAGGGCAAAATGAGGGGAACCAATATCTGTCGAGACCAAAGTATGTGTAGCACTTATAATATTAGCTACAGGAACTTTTCAGAGACTCACAGGAGACGTGCAGGAATGATAGAGGCATCAGCATCCAGGATCCTTCACCAGTTTCTGAATGCTATGCTATGCTACAGCATGCCTGTGACTATATATATTTCCCCCATACCCCTGATGACAGAACTAGAACTGTGCAGGATTTCTACCCCATAGCACACTTTCCTGAAGTCTTGGGTGTGATACACTCCCTGCACATTGAGATAAAAGTACCAGCCATAGAACAGGGAAGGGTCAATGTCAACAGAAAGGTGTTCCACTCCATTAACTGGCAGGTTATGTGTAATGCTAAGGGAATCATCCTGAATGTGTGTGCTGGCAACCCCGGCAGTTACCATGACTCCCATATTTGGCACAACTCACAGCTCTAACAGAGGTTTTCCAGGGTGATATCCCTCAAGGCCATTTACTGGGGGATGAGGGGATGCAATCAAATCATGGCTGATAACACCCATCAGAAATACACACACACACACACACACACACACACACACACACACACACACACACACACACACACACACACACACACTCATGCACACGCGTGCATGCACACATGGAGGAACATTATAACAAGGCACATGCTCAAACAAGAAATATCATAGAGCATGTGTTTAGGCTGCTGAAGTTGTGGTTTCAGTGCCTGGATACATCAGGGGGTGCTCTGTAGTACAATTCCAGTACTTGTGTCAAAATTATTGCAGCCTGTGCTATACTACACAATGTCATCCTGCAAAAACAGCTGCAACAGGGACACCATTTGCTAGGAGCAAATGTTCCACCACCACTGGTAAGTCACCACATCCACACACAGGTGAGGAGCCAAGGCGGAACCCCTAGCTGCTGTGGGTGTAGGTAGACATCGGAGTGCACAAAATGCTCCCATCCTGGCCAAGAGGCAATAGATAGCACACATAGTGACCAGGTAAGGAGTACAGCTTTCATCCTATGCATATACATACAGTAAACTTGATGCCAGGCAATGCTCACAACCTTTACTTATCCATGTAATGGCTGTGTAGTGCTAGCATCACACACAGTCAGCCCCACTTTAAAACATTTGTAACTGCAAGACTGTCAAAGTAAATGCTGAATCTGTAAAATAAAAATAAATGTGTAAGGACATGAAAGAATGGCAGACACCTGCATACAGCAATGACATCAGTATGTGATGTAACTGACATATAACATAGCTAATAAAACTACAAAAACTACTACCACTATGAAAGGCTCACTTACAGTGTCCAAAGTAAAAATACCAGCAACAAACGAATAGGAAGACACAGACAGCTGATATATCCAGTTCAAAACTTTTACTGCAGTGCAACAAAACTGGATATATCAGCTGTCTCTGTGTCTTCCTATTCATTTGTTGCTGACATATAATATATGTTTATGCAGTTTATCAGCTAACATCACTCATGCATCTAAAATACCCAGTACAGAAAAATCAGTACAAACTCTTCTTATCCGTACATTCTCACAAGTAGAGCAATAAGCATGACTGCCGTAGCGATGATTTCAAGGTAGGAATCACAACACCAAAATACTGTAATAAATCAGAAAAGATTTCCAGATAATATCACCAATACATATGCTAACCACTCAGTTCATTACCCATCCTTTGCATCAGATAATATACATATGTAAGCCTGAATTAAAAACATAGAAAAAAGGTGATGGTACAGTTAGTGTCACTTGCACAGGGTGGGGGTTAAGGGGGCAGGAGGCCAAGGCTGACACCAAAGTAGTGAGTGTGTGTGAGTAAGAAACACAAGCAGGCAGAAATATAGATAATATCAAAAGACTACTGAGACAGAATGACCTGCAACCCTCATTAATGCCTCATGTAGCTGGTATATGTGGGCATCTGTATGCACACTCTATGTGAAATATGTGTGTGAGTGTCTGCATCAACACAGCCAAGTTCTAGCACTAGATCCTGGCATGTTAGACAGGTGTGAGCCAGCTGAGTCACCACTGACTGCAAGAACTAGCTCTGTCAGGAGTTGCACTGGTATGTCCATGGCTATGGTCATATGTGGTGCTGCTACCTGAATGTGAGAGATGTCTGCTGGATAAGCTCTCATTATGACTACACCCAAGTCCATGACCCCATGGCCTACCATGTCTGGCTGTGGACAGCTCAACCTCTGATGAAGCAGTGGAATTAGTGACACTATGGGAGCAGGATCAGGCACTGCCATGTAGGCTAAGACCAGATGATGTTGCAGCCCTATGGCCATGTGGATACTGTCCCCCTCCCAGCAGATGTTCCATCACAGACACTGCCTGCTCCATTGTGGCATTCACCTGATCCATTGAATTGGTCACACGGTGGAGACAGTCATGCATGTCAGCTTTGCCACATCTAGAACCCTAAGCATGTCCTCAGAGGCCCTAGTGGAATGTGCCTGTGCCTCCATGATGGTCTTTAAGATACATTGAGTGGCATGTAATCACACATTAGCATCAGGTGGAGGGTGGACAACAGGCTTACTCCAATCACTCATTCTTTAAACTGTATATCTGTGATGACCATGGCTGGCAAGCACTTCTTCTGTGGCAATGAGGAATAATCACCAATCTGGAAATGTATGCATTTTCTTTTTTTGCATAGGTTTGAATCTCATATCATACAAATTACTTTTACCAGTGTGTAAGTCCCCACAAAATAGGTGTCAGATCATCCCATTGCTCCCTCCAAAGTCACGGCTTAAAAGCAAAGCCACTGAGCATTTCAATGTTGACCATTGGAAAAAGTGTGACCAGGTATAGCAGCACATATGCATGCCACAAATTAATGCCAAATATCATATTATCCTTGCTGTTTCATAACTCCCTTCCTCTTTGTTTGGCAATGTTTCTCTTCACTTACAGCTGTGCAAATGTGGTTGGCATGGTTGTGCGTGTTTGCACAATGGTCATAAAATGCAATATAACAAATTGGCAGGAAAAGACTTATACTGTTGTTGGAAGACTTTTGCAGACATGGCAGGAGATGGGAAGGATGGCGCCAAATTCAGGGCATAGAGGTGGGGTGTAGAGGAGTCAAATATTTGTTGCAAACCTCATTAAGTGCTACAGCTGTAGGCTGCTGCAGGGGGAACTATGCTGGATCTCAGTATAAGGCTGAGGCTTGGAACAGCCTAACTAAGGCTATCTCTAGTGTGACTGACATACCACGCACTGGGGAGCAGTGCAGGCACCATTACAGTGACCTGAAATGGTGTAAGCAGGGACAACTTGACTAGTGGCTGGTTGAGTTTAGAACTGCTAATATACCACAGTTGTGTAAGTATACAGATAGGCAAGATTGGTATCCATAATGCTTTCATGTCTCTTTTTCTCTCCTTTATTTTACAGCTGCACAGGAAATCTCAGCGAACAAGGAGACACATGCTGAGTGTTAAATAAAATAAAATTTCAATACACAGGAGGTTCAGGTTAAAAAGTTTACTGGTGTACACCAGGAGGCAAAAAAAGTACAAGTACAGAATTTTGTCTGACATGAAACAGGAAGCACACAATTTTATATAGGTTTAACATTTAAGCTATGCCCACCTTACTGATGTGATATGTCACAGGGCATCTACATCACTTTAGCTTACAGTCCTCTATTCATAAAACTGTTGATGCTGTATATTTAAAAAAAACATTTCCTCTAGATACAATACGGCCTTGCTATCCAGCTGGTCAGACATAATGTCTTTCTGTAAAGTTACTTCTTCAAGGTTTCATATCAGTTCGAATACAATAGCAGCTTCAGTCTTTTAATACACGTCTTTGTTCTCTGTTACACTTTCTCCCACAGCTGCGTGCTATCTCAGTAACACATATACAAGGCCAAATCATTCCAACAGGAAAGAGCAGAAGATTTCATTATTTCACACATTTAATTTCCTGACCCAGCAGATAATCACTTGTGAAAAGCATAAACATTAAAACTTGCTAAGCTAGCATTCTGCCAGGGTCAAGGATCAGCTTTGTTTCAAGCCACACTGTAGTTTCAAAACTACTTACATTTACACATGAATTAATCTGTACTGTTATATGATTAATAGAATAAAAGGCATTATATACTACTTTGCTTTTAAACTAGCATTTCTCATATATTCAAATACACATTTTTCTAACATTTTCCCCCCTATTAATACTTTTTATTCTATTTTGAAGTATGCATAGTGTCATTTCATCTCCTAGCCTTTTCCACTTAGGATTTTCAGCTAGGTGAGTCATTCAATCTATACTTCAGAAAAAATGTCATCTGAGATCAATCTTTCAATCTCAATATCTTGGTACAAAGTTTCAGTAACAGATACATCAATACAATCTTTGATTAATCTTTTCATGCAGGGAATTCCACAGCAAACACATGCTCCTATTAGGAGTATAACCACACAAATGTCAATCAGAATATTCATTAGGATGGAACCCCACCCCCAAATAGATTCTGGAAAAAGTCCATCAGTGGGTTTGGGTCTGGTTCAGTCATGGCTGATACTTGCTGAATTACCTCTAGGTGGTTACTGATCTCATGACGATTGTCAGGAATATAAGCACAGCATTCTTCTTTGATAAGCGCGCACGTACCACCTCTCGCCGCTAGGGTGAAGTCAAGAGCCATTTGATTTTGTAGCACAACAGTTCTCATTGCATTCAGTTCATCAGTCACCAGTTCTAGGGTGGAAAAAGTTGCATTACTCATTACTTTGAGAAGTTTCGACAACTTCCTCAGCTCCCAGATCGATTTGACTGCTCCATAGGCTGGGAATATTCCTGCCCAAGATATAACACTATCACTCAAGTCCATATGAGTCAATTCGCTTTTGTCTTTTACTGAATTGTGGTCTTTCCAGCCAGCTTCGATCTTTCCAACTGGATTCACAGGTTTTTCAACTGGACCTTCGGGTTTTCGGGCTGCTTCTCTCACGTTTCGTATCTTACCCAAAGGTAATTCTGCAGTATGTCTTATTGCCAGAACCAAATAACCAAAAAAACAACTGCCGGACCAATTCTCAGGTAACCATTTATATGCTTTTTTCCCACAAATAAAATAACAGTTTTCTACTTTAGTACTAATACGCATCAGCCCTGCATGAAACATTTTCTGATCTATAACTGATAATTGTTTAAACAAAACTAGATTTTTGCGAATGTCATTCATAGTTGTTTTCAATGAGTTTAAATACGAGTCATAATTAGTATTGCAAAAAGTATTGCCATTACCATTCTTAATATAACATCGGTAAGATATGGTTATATTACAATTGCTCCAGCCCACCTGGAGGGTGTCATTTTTATAAAAACATACAACTCCTTTTTGTGTGACAGGTAAAAATAAAGCTATTTTGTCCTGTGATCTTACAGTTCCTGTATCGAAAAGTAAATTCTCCCAAGTCTCATTTATCCCCAAAGGGACAGCAGACATTATCAGTCCTCCATATGCTGTTGGTATAGCTGTACAAACCCAGCAATTTGAAATGTTCATAGTCTCTGCATATACACGTTTCATGGCTAGGTATGTGTTAAAATTTGGATGCCAGTCTATACACGTTTCTTCACGCCTTCCCACTTTCACTTGTGTGGTTATGTGTAGGATAAACCACAACAAGAGGAAAATTGTCACAATTACAGTCAATAAATGTACACTCAACAAAATGATTATGCAACATCTCTGGGGTTGATCTAAATTTCTATTCACTTTGTTTTTGGCCATCTCGGTCTGGTTGTGTATCAGTCACAAAGTTTTTATCAAGTTGAAAGTTCTTTACCAGTTTACAATGCATCAAATGAACCCAGGACGTCCTCTCGGCCACTCTAACTGCAGTAGGCATTGCCAACAGAACCTGGTACGGTCCCTCCCACTTTGGACTCGCCCAATTCTTCCTTTTCGGCACTTTCAGCCAAACCCACGATCCTGGGGCCAAGACTGCTTCCACCGGTCTGGTCTGTTCCTTATCTGAAAAAGAGTTAATCTGCAAAACAGATTTATTTGTTAACAGTTTCCTCATATAACTAGCTAATGAACTGTCAGCCTCTTGCTCTGCAGGCATGAGAGCTTTCCACTGAGGCACATAATATGCTCTCCCAAAAACCATTTCAAAGGGAGTCATACCCTTTACATTTGGAACCATTCTCATACTCAGCAGTGCTAAAGGCAGACAGTGTATCCAATTCTTTTGTGTCTCCTCTACTAGCTTCCTAAGTTTGCTTTTTAGGGTACCATTGTACCTTTCCACCAGTCTTGCTGACTGTGGGTGGTAGGCACAATGGTTCTTTAAGGAGATACCAAAAAATCTACCAAGTTGGTGGATTGTCTGGTTTACAAAATGTGTGCCGTTATCACTATAAATCCTTTCCGGAATGCCAAATCTAGGGATTACTTCCTTTATCAGGGCTTTCGCCACTGTTGCTGCATCCAGGTTTTTGGTTGGAAAAGCTTCTACCCATTTAGAAAACATGTCTACAATAACTAAACAAAACTTTTTCCCTTCACATTTATTCAACTCTATGAAATCCATACAAATAGTATGGAACGGGTATGGTGGTATAGGAAAACTTCCTTGCTTGGTTTTAAATGCTCCTTGTGCATGGTGCTTGTAAAAGTATGACAAGCTGCACAAAATTTTTTTGTGTAGTTTGTGTATCCGTTTGTTTGGAATATTCGGTTTACTAACTATACCATTCCCCCTGTTGAGACATGGCAGTGCCCATGGCTCAACAAAGCTGCATATTTAAATAAATTAGACAGCAATATCAGTTTTCTTTCTTTGGAAATGTACAGTCCATTCTCAAGAATTGCACCTCGTTTTACCCATTTTTGTTTCTCCGCTTTTGTAGTAAGTGTCTGCATTGTTTTTAACATGTCTAAATCTAAAATCTCAGAGGGTTGTAATTCCTCATTTAAAAGTAAAGTTTCTGAGTCTGAGGCTGCTTGCTTTGCAGATGCATCAGCTCGTGCATTGCCTTTTGAAATCTTATCCTGCTGTTTTGTATGAGCTACACATTTACAAATAGCTACTTTGGTAGGTAACTGAATAGATTCTAATAACTCCAAAATAAATTGCACATGATTAATAGGTTTTCCACTGGATGTTATCATTCCTCTATTTTTCCATTGTTGTGCAAACACATGTACTGTAGATAAAGCATACTGACTATCAGTATATATGTTCACACACTTGTTTTTTGCTAAAGTACATGCCCTCGTCAAAGCTATCAATTCTGCTGCTTGTGCAGATAAGTTGTGTGGTAAGGATTGAGCTTCTAAAATTTCAGTGTCTGTAACTACTGCATACCCTACCAGATTCTTCCCTGTAGGACCCCTTCTGCATGAGCCGTCCACGTAATATGTCACCTCGGCATTATCCAAGGGCATATCTGTGAGATCTTGTCTAGGTAAAGCTAACTGTTCAATTTCCTGCAGGCAGCTGTGTGGTGTGCCATCCGCAGGAGTTGGGAGTAGTGTTGATGGATTTAATGTCGTACATCGTTCAATTGTCATATGAGGTTGGCTCAGCAGTATAGTCATACACGAAAGATGTCTAGCAGGGGAAAGGTATGCCACTTTTTCTTGCAGTAAAATTATTGCAACTGCATGAGGCACTCTCAATGTGTGAGGGTGGAATAACACCACTGAGGCTGAAGCCTGTACTGCCATTGCAGCTGCAACCACTGCTTATACACAGTGAGGCAAAGATCACGCCACTGGGTCTAACTGTGATGAATAATAGGCTATGGGGCGTTGCTTATCCCCATGTTGTTGCATCAATACTGACATCATATATCGTTGCTTACAATCTACGGTCTGAAAAAAACGTTTGGGATAATTTGGAAGTCCTAAAACTAATGAAGAAGCTATCAACTGCTTCAACCTGCAGAAAGCCGTTTCTGCTTCGGGTGTCCATTGTAAGATATCGTGTGCTGTCATTGGTGTCTTATATATCAAGTCAGTCAGTGGAGCAGATTCCAAAGCATAATTTGGTATCCAGCTCCGACAAAAATTTGTTGTACCTAAGAAAGACATCATTTCCTTCTTGGTTGCTGGTTTAGGTGCTTGCAAAATTGCTGTTTTTCTTTCCTCATCTAGTATTCTGCCTTCATTGGATATTACATATCCCAAGTATCTAACTTGTTTTCTCCAAAGTTGTAACTTACTTTTGTTTACTTTGTGTCCTTGTGTCGCTAAAAATTTCAATAATGCTACAGTATCCTCCCTTCACTGTTGCTGGGTAGGGGCTGCTAGCAAGATGTCATCTACGTAAAGTAGAATTTGACTACCTCCCGGTGGGTTAAACCCTGCCAGGTTGCTAGCCATTTCTTGTGCAAATATTGTTGGACTCTCACAATATCCCTGTGGTAGTCGAGTATATGTATACCTTTTTCCCTGAAATGTAAATGCAAACCAATATTGACTATCAGGATGTATAGGTATTGAAAAGAAAGCATTGCTAATATCTACCACAGAGAAATATTTCTGTTGCGGTTCTAAATCGTTTAACAAGGTATGTGGGTCTGGCACAGTAGGTGCTCTAGGTATTACTGCATTATTTACAGCTTGTAAATCTTGTACCATCCGCCATTCCCCGTTTGCTTTTTAACAGGAAATAGGGTGTATTACATGGTGAATCAGGAGATTCTACCAGTACTCCTTCTTTGAGTAATGCTGCTATTATAGGCTTAATTCCTATTTCTGCATCCTTTCTCAAAGGGTATTGTCTTTTCTGTGGTCTAAAAGCTGACTTTGGGGTAATTGTAACTGGTCCTGCTGTTCGAATAAGTCCTACATCTGACTTGCCTGTTGACCAAAGAGTTGTTGGAATTTCACATAAGGCCTTTTCTTCTTCTTCTAATAAGAACTCTAATCAGCTGTCCTCGCTAGATTGCAAGTGTACAGCTGGATGTGTCTGTGTCAACCAATTCAGTTTTTGTTTTTGTATCCCTTGTTCTGATAGTTCTAAATCAGTTTGTTTCTCCCATCTTGTTACTTTTTCTCCTAAGTCTGCCCATTTGACACTTTTGTTCTTTGTCAAGCTGACATGTGGTAACCAATTTGATCTATACAATGCAAGGAATTCTTGAGGTAACGAACAGCTAACTACACTGTTCCCCTCAGTATCCCAGTACAAAGTATGCAAAACCAATCTAGTTGCACGATTTCTAAACAATTCTTGCTCATACTCTCTATCGGGTCCTGATGTAGTACAGTAGTATAGAGTACAGTGTAACAAATGCTGTCGATCAGTGTCAAGGGAGGGGGCTTTACTGATGGCTACGTTCATCAGTTCCTCGGTTACTGCCCCTGGACCAGTCGTGACTAGGTCCTGGCTGTACCAGTAAAAAGTTTCACCCTCCGATCGCACTACAAAGGTATCCATTTGTCTCTGTGCCTCCATACCTTGTACAGTTGGAACTACTGCTATGCCAAATATCTGCATAAGGTCCCTGCCCAATAGGTTTACTAGACACTTTGCAGAAACAACAATTTTACTTCTCTGGGTCATACCTGAAACAGGGTCAGTTATTGCTATATCATGGGAAAGTGGTTCCCTGTATAGCTGTCCATTTCATGCTTTTACTAGTATATAATCAGGTGATTCTGAATGTTCTGGTAACTTGGAGGGGTGTATCAAAGTCCGTGACGCTCCTGAGTCACACAGGAATTTGACTTCCCTTCCCTCCACCAGAAGTGTAACTTCCGGTTTCGTATCTGCTAAGTAGAGCTCTAAGCTCAATAATGCTAAGTCCAAAATTTCACTTTCTTCATCCTCCATATCTACTTGCATTTCCTCTACTCCTTCTATCACATTCACATTCGTTTTCTGTTTAGTAACTTTTCTTGATGATTTCTGACTTTCACATGATGTATCTTCACTATCATATAGTCAGTCCTCATCTCCCTTATCTTCTGTAATTACCTTTTTGTTTTGCCTACAATCACTTGCTAGATGTCCTTTTTTCCCGCATTTGAAGCATTCACCTCTCTTTTTCCTCTCTTCAAAATCTTCTGATCGTTTATCAGACTGTTTGTTTCCCTGGGCATTCTTCTTGCCCTTTTTACCTGACTGTAATACAAATACTTCAGCTCCGTCTTCAGCAGTGAAGACTTGTGCCTTCTTTTTCTTTTTACTATTAAAATGTCTTTCAGCATGTCTAGCGTATTCAAGTAATGCTTGTAGCCTCCCTGTTCGATGGTCTATCATATGCTTCGTAATGAAGCTACTAATAGGTGCAATGCAACCTTTCAAAAATGCATTTTTTAATTGTTGCTCATACGGGGGATCATTTGTTTGGTTCTCAGGAACCGACATACCGCTATGATTATTAAAACATTCTAATAATCTAGCATAATACCCATCTATTGTCTCATTTTCCTGTTGTATGCATTGATTAATGCAAGTCCAGTCTGCTCTAGGTTTCCATTTCTCAGAGATTCGGTCTGTCAGACCTTTCACTCTGTTGTCTAACTCTGTGTCACTATGTGGGAGTGGTTTAAATTCTGCATTACGAGGATTCCAGTTTCCACAAATCATGTGCCAATCTGGACCTATAATTTGTCTTACTACTTTTTCTACTTCTTCCCCATTCAAGTGGTAACTCAATCTCATGCCTTGTAAATCTTCTAAAAATTTCGTAAAATTAACTTTCGGATGGGGGATTCCCTCAGTAGCCTTCCGGATATCTTCCGTTGTCCATGGTCTATATACTAAGAGTGTTGGGTCTTGCCCTTCCTGTCCTGCCTGAGGATTTGGAACTTCTATAAGTGGGCATATTTTTTCCTCACTCTCATCCTGTAGATTTCTTTCTGTTTGGTATGATTCTGTGTCCCTATGTGTTTTACGTGTTCGGGACCTAGTTTCAATAGGATCTCTAACAAATGGTTGTGGTCTTGCTGAAACTTCAGGATAATGCGGAGGCGGACCAGCCTGTCCACTCGCTTCATATCCTGAAAAGGGTAAGGGAGGGGGCAAGGGAGGAGGAGGGGGAGCTGTCGCTATTACCAAGTTATTATCCTCTTTGTCTAGAAATAATGTTTTTGAATTTTTCAGCTTCTGCTCTCGATTTGCTTCCTCAATCCACCTGTGTGCCTGAGGAATGCCTAATTGGCATTGCTTTTTTGCCTGACCTTCCGCATCAGATTTAAGCTGTTTAAGGAGTTTAACTAGTGAAGTTTTATCTAGTTTACCATCAAATTCATATTTATTAACCCATTTTGTATAATACCTAACGTTATCAGAACGTTGTAATTGCATGTATTTTGCGTCTTCGGTTAGGGGCGGATCTCGCGATGTTTTAGTGCACTGATTACCCATGTCAAAGAAAATGTTACGTAACCCTTTTTATCACGTGATATCAAGTTCTCAGTTCCTGTTCACAGTTTATTTAGAATAACTGCCTACCTTATTCTGTTACCCTGATCTATGACCAAATATACAGTACTTCCTTTTGTCCCTGATCTGCAAAACAAATCTTGACAACAATATACTGTAACCTAGTCCCTGATCTAAAACAGAAAAAGGCAAATTCTTCCTACCTGAGCCTCCGGTATTGAGAAAGTCCAAGTTCCGCTTTTCGGCCACAGATCAGAAAGTGGCCAGCCTCTTTACATGACAATTCAGTCGGAGGTCTTTTCACTCAAGAAGAACCATTTCGGTAACTTCTCCTGCACAGTATTCGACCACCGAAACGCTCTGATCTGCGGTTTACCACGGGAATTCCGTCTGCGAAGGACCAAACTGTTAAATAAAATAAAATTTCAATACACAGGAGGTTCAGGTTAAAATGTTTACTAGTGTACACCAGGAGGCAAAAAAAGTACAAGTACAGAATTTTGTCTGACATGAAACAGGAAGCACACAATTTTATATAGGTTTAACATTTAAGCTATGCCCACCTTACTGACGTGATATGTCACAGGGCATCTACATCACTTTAGCTTACAGTCCTCTATTCATAAAACTGTTGATGCTGTATATTTAAAAAACTTTTCCTCTAGATACAATATGGCCTTGCTATCCAGCTGGTCAGACATAATGTCTTTCTGTAAAGTTACTTCTTCAAGGTTTCATATCAGTTCGAATACAATAGCAGCTCCAGTCTTTTAATACACGTCTTTGTTCTCTGTTACACTTTCTCACACAGCTGCGTGCTATCTCAGTAACACATATACAAGGCCAAATCATTCCAACAGGAAAGAGCAGAAGATTTCATTATTTCACACATTTAATTTCCTGACCCAGCAGATAATCACTTGTGAAAAGCATAAACATTAAAACTTGCTAAGCTAGCATTCTGCCAGGGTCAAGGATCAGCTTTGCTTCAAGCCACACTGCAGTTTCAAAACTACTTACATTTACACATGAATTAATCTGTACTGTTATATGATTAATAGAATAAAATGCATTATATACTACTTTGCTTTTAAACTAGCATTTCTCATATATTCAAATACACATTTTTCTAACACTGAGAGACTGGAGAGACTCAGAGAAGCAAAGGGTATGTATGCAGCACAAATGAACATGATTGTATTAAATATATTGGGATGCTATAGATCAGTAGTAACTGAAGCATGCGGATCCTAACTGTAACATCAAGCATGCATGCTTTCTTCTGTAGCTGTTGGTAATTGTATTAGGTAAGTGTGATATTGTATTCAGATTATGTGGGTTCAATTCCCATAAGTAACCTATACAGTCAGATTCAACAAGTATCATTTTTGAATTTTAGTTGTAGCAAAATTGGCTTTAATGCCAGGGTGTTGAGTTAATCTATGGTATCTTTAAAAGCATATATGGGATATCTGCATATTCCAAGGATTAATTGTAACAATTCACAGTAATTTTTGGGACTGGTAAAGCTGTATAGGTAATATAATACATATAATGGTTCTAATCATCTGTTTTTTTTTTTGTTTCACCCCACCTCTTATTATTCTCCTTTTAAAAAAAAACTGGAAACATATTGTTCTGATGTCATACCTTTCTGCATATAAACTAAATGCTTTTCTGCAAAGAGATGTAGACCAACCACTGTGGCTCAGACTGCCAACCCTCCAACAGCTGGCACATCAACACCCAGCACTTCCGGGGACACAACCTGGCAGTACTGTCTCTGCAGCCCCTGCACAACTTGTTCCATTCACATCCCAGCTGCTGGTGCAATGGTACCCTCTGGAAGTGTTGGTGGAGGTGGTGATTATATCACCTGCCAGGAGCTGCTAGGGATGGTGCGTGATGCCATAGACACTGGCCTTGGTGCCTGCATCAGTTGCCTGGAGAGGTTGCGCATTAAAATAGAAAAGAGACACCCCACATCAAGTAGTCTCACAGGGAACTGAGGAACAGGACAATAATGACAATTCTGAGGGTGAGGACTAGATTTTCACTATTCCCATGCTTGTCAGGCATAGGTTCATAGACGTTCATAAATTAGTACTAGGCTAACTGCCCTTGTGAGCCATTTTAAGCCTAGCCAATTATCTCTTGTGAGAATCAAACCCTGCACCTTGTGTTTGTAAGGCAAACACCTTAACCATTAGACCACCCTCCTCTGTGCCTCTGATATTCCCTACCTATCCCCAATCATGGTGTCCTACACCTTTTTCTAGTCATCACCATCCCTGTGTCTGTGTTGTTTGTCCAGCTTGTCTGCACCTGCTTCCTCATCTACCCTACCTATCTGACCTTCGCACTCCTATGTCCCATACATAACTCCACTTCACATATATGTCTTCTCAACCCCTTTGATTTGGTCCATTTGGCTATGCAACTTTATTACATTGTTATCACCCATATGTGTTGTGGTGACAGTCCAAATTTATCAAATTTTCTTAACGTGTTCACATTACAGTCTTGAAGACATGGATATCAATAGTTCTATGCTAATTCCCTCCTGCATATTCCTTTATTGCTTACCATTTGTTCTTCCCCCTGCTTGCCTTCCCTTTTCATCACTTTCCTATCAACCCATTTTCACACATTTAATTTGGTCAAAAAATAGAATCATACACAACGCACATAGACAGAAATGGCCCATAAAAAAGCCTTCACTTTTTCTCCACTACATTTGTGCAGAGTTTGGCATCATGCACCTATGCCAAGTACCGGTGAATGGCTCTTCATCTCCTATGGCAAAAACATGATGAGTATTTTGCCATCGGCTGCGCTAGTCTGGTTATCTCCAAGAAATACTGCTGAAACTTGCTGCACTAGAGGAACACAGAGTTAAAGAAGAGTAAAGCCATTGCTGTGAAACAGTTACTTTGACAGTTCTGTACACTGCTGAATGTGACAACATGTAACTTCCTATGTTCACTAGAGGAACACAGAGTTAAAGAAGAGTAAAGCCACTGCTGTGAAACAGTTACTCTGACAGTTCTGTATACTGCTGAATGTGACAAAATGTGACTTCCTGTGTTCACTAGAGGAACACAGAGTTAAAGAAGAGTAAAGCCACTGCTGTGAAACAGTTACTCTGACAGTTCTGTACACTGCTGAATGTGACAATATGTAACTTCCTATGTTCACTAGAGGAACACAGAGTTAAAGAGTAAAGCCACTGCTGTGAAACAGTTACTCTGACAGTTCTGTACACTGCTGAATGTGACAAAATGTAACTTCCTATGTTCACTAGAGGAACACAGAGTTAAAGAAGAGTAACGCCTCTGCTGTGAAACAGTTACTCTGACAGTTCTGTACACTGCTGAATGTGACAAATTGTAACTTCCTATGTTCACTAGAGGAACACAGAGTTAAAGAAGTGTAAAACCACTGTTGTGAAACAGTTACTCTGACAGTTCTGTATACTGCTGAATGTGACAAAATGTAACTTCCTATGTTCACTAGAGGAACACAGAGTTAAAGAAGAGTAAATCCACTGCTGTGAAACAGTTACTCTGACAGTTCTGTACACTGCTGAATGTAACAAAATGTAACTTCCTATGTTCACTAGAGGAACACAGAGTTAAAGAAGAGTAAAGCCACTGCTGTGAAACAGTTACTCTGACAGTTCTGTACACTGCTGAATGTGACAAAATGTAACTTCCTATGTTGAGTGTTGACATAAATCACTTGACTGAAGTTTTTTTTTTGCCCATAGCATCAAGGGTTTGATTCCAGATGCATCTCACATAATTTCTTAATGTGATGTTATAGGTGTATGATATGTTTAATCACCCACATCTTAATATTTGTCACAGCTATTAGTTGTCATGGAGATATATTGAATACTGGCCAGAAATAAGTATTTGCAGTGCATCCATCCCTACAACTATCACATATTTATCCAACATTGTTCTGTTTGTAGTAAGTCTGTTGTCCCTCTCCTAACCCTTCTTTACCCCTATATCAGTCACGTCATCCTACAGCTTAATAATAAAAACAAAACATGTCCATGAATGTTCCATTACATCAAACATTGTTATATGTATGTACATCTCTCTTTGTATCCAACCCTTCACTCCCACCCCTCTTTACTAGTCCGTATCTATTAGCCTGATGGATGTAAAGGTCATCTCATGGTTTTTGCATACTGACATGGCTCTGCTGATGAATGATACAAATATTATTACCTTCATTCAATAGTTTATCAGTGCTCCTGTAGTGTGCAAGCTTTAAAAATCTGCTGTAGGATTCCCTTTGTGTCACATTTAGGTGATGATGGATGAAATGTTCATCCAATGTGAAGTGGAAACACTCTTTACTGTGAAGAAGCATACTGCACACACTTTTCAGGATATTCAGCCCTGCACAAATAGTTAGCATATCTGCTGAGTCATAATAATCATTTCAAAAGAAGTATCACCTCTAATCATTTCTAGAAAGCTGGACAAGCAATTAACTTGTGATTTGCAGTGAGGCCTGCAAAACAGCTACAGCTTGTACAACTGTAGTGAGGTAGGCATTAAAGACACATACTTTAATGTTAGTCATTGATAGTCACATTTGCAGTCCTGATCACATTTACTTGGCTTATGCCATCCTGGCACCATTTGTAAAAAAAAAAAATAATAATCTGTAGTTGAACCTTGGCTCACATGTGCTCTAACCAGCAGCTCACTGCTCTCATATACTGTGCCATGGAGAAAACTAGGCAGCACTTGTATTTTCCACACTCAGTACTGTCTAGAATGCTGATGGCCATACCTCACTGCTGAGTCTGTTTGGGTGAAGAAAGGTAAACAAATCTAATCTTATACTTTTTTCCTTAAGCGGAAAACTGAGTTTGTTGGCGCTTAATGTTGTGCAAACAGGAATAAAACTGGTCCCAACATTTCAAATATAGGCTACAACATGATCATAGTATCTGTCACCTGTTTCTCCCATAACACCTCTTGCAAACTACTTCATAAGTTCAAGTTGAATTATTGAAATGCAAATCACGCATGCACTAACACTTTGCCATTGGCTGAGCAAAACAGTTTCTCAGTGATGCGCTATGTAAAGAAGTGTTTAGCATACCTTACTCTGGTTTCTGGGCTATATTCCATTATATGGAAAGGCATTCATAAACACAAGAGAAGGGAAGGGACATGTGTGCTTGACTGAAAACAAACTTTCTGATATTCATGTGTGTCATGCAACAATGTACTTGCCAGTGATATATCGGTACCTGGGCCTTTGTCAAAAAGACTACAGGAATACAGAGCATAATGGCATTGTTACATTTGGTATGGGTTTATATTGACACAAAACATTGGTCATCCATGACCACATCACATTGATATTGTCAGGAAATTCTAGTAATGTGGACATCACTTCATCTAAATATGAAAACACATACCTCCACCCTTGCAGTACTGGTGTTTCCAAAGTAAGTGTGTGTGTGTGTGTGTGTGTGTGTGTGTGTGTGTGTGTGTGTGTGTGTGTGTGTGTGTGTGTGTGTGTGTGTGTGTGTGTGTGTGTGTGTGTGTGTTATCTAAACATCCTGAAAAACAGGTACATACTATATATGGCTCAGTTATGCAATATGCATTCATGACAGCTTATTTCACCTAGGTTACCAGAATGCATCTCAAGTTCTGCCTTTGCACAAAAGTCTCATAACAATAAATGTTACCTATGACTCTATGATGATATCATCCTCTATTAAGAGCACTGTGACAATGATAAAACCAGATGCATGAGATGGTGCGAGTGTTAATTAGTGTGTTCTCTAGCTTGTGCTACTAGTTAAGTAGGGATCGGATCACACAAAAGTCAACTTATGTGTGTGTGTTTGTATATCTGAGTGTGTGTGCATAATCAGAAGAGCCTGACTCCAGGTCCTGCTTCCCTCACTCAGGTATCATTCAGAGAATACTTTTACACTGATACATGACTCCACAGCAATTTCATGCAGACCTCCCAAAATCATCTTCTCACCATACACTGATGATATCCTCTATAAAGTGCACTCTGACAGTATTCAAGTCAGACTTGTGCTGTGCTGCTAGCATTAAGTACTCTGTTCTTTACTTTGTGTAAGTTAGATAGGGGATTGAATCTCATAACAGTCAACTTGTATGTTCTCTAGCTTGTGTAACTATATAGGCAGGGGTTCTAATTTCACAGCAGTCAACTTGTGTGTGTTCATTCAACTATCAGAGTACAGACAATTGTACACTAGGATGTGAGTCCACATCTATGTCACGCAATCCTCCCAACATTTTCTTCTTGCCATACACTGATATCATCTGCTATAAAGTGCACACTGACAAAATTAAAGTCAGACTTGTGCTGTGTTGCTAGTGTTAAGTCTGGAGTTCTCTAGCTTGTGTAACTAGAGAGGTAAGGGTTCTAATCTCACAGCAGTCAACTTGATAGTGTGTGTTCTCATTCCACTATCAGTCTGGAGACAATTTCACATTGGGATGTGAGTCCACATCTGTGTCACTCGATCCTCCCAACATCTTCTTAGCATATACTGATGATGTCATTATTTATAAAGTACACTCTGAGACTGTTAAAGTCAGATATATGTAGTGGTGCTAGTCTTACATTGTAATGAATCTAGCTTGTATACCTATACAGGTGTTATGTTGAAATCTGAACTCAGTCAACTGGTGTGTATGTGGTTGGTGGTATATTATGGTCATTGCATGATGTTTTAAATCTCTTTTTATTTAACTTCTTTATTTTTATTTAACTCCTACTCAGGAGAATATTTGACATAGCCCCATGAATCCAACGTCCACTGTTCTCTCTGTCCACATGACATCCTTTCTGCAGAACTCTGAGGATGTCATCATTTCAAAGATGCATACACATATCATGAAGCAGAACCCCTACATTACCCTATGCAAGCCACCTGCAGATCACTGGATGTGTGATTGCTAATTCTGTCATGGGGTGGTACACATATGGACAGAGGCAGTCTGTAATAAAATCAAACACACACATGCACATACACCTTCTATCTTCCATGACACATATATAGCAATTTTGTTTTAAATGGTATAATAATGGCTACAATTTTACATGTTCTTGACTGTTAGCCTAGCAATCCCTTATGACCCTGTGAAGATTGCACATATCACTGTTGTTGTCATCCACATGTGCTATGTTGAGGTATGGATATACTGCAGCCCTACAACAGTGTATTCCATTCTGTGATTTGAGCTACTGTCTTGATGTATGCTGCTGCCATTTGGTTACATGTTCCTTCCATAATAGCTGTAGTAATATGCCTCCTGAGGACTGTTGACATGGAATGATGCTATATATATTGTTGGCTTAGTAAGGCATGTGTTTTTGTAGTGGAGTATATCAACATTCTGCACAGTTCTCATTCAACCATCACAGTGATAGCTACAATATGGCACTGGTGTGCATGTGTATACCTAGCATCTGGAAATATTATCTAACATATAGAAATATTATATCATACTGATTACATAGGCACAAATGCCTAGGTTCATCCACATGTTCTAATGCTGTTATATATACAAGCATATGACATGTTCAGATTGACGTGCAACCCTGGGAAATTTATTGTATGCACAATTGTGTTGCTATTCACAAGGATTATACAGGTATTCCCCAGAAGCATTGTGTGACTGTCAGCATTTGTGTCATTAACTGTTGAGCATAAACCACATCCGCATTAGTTGTAATGTGTCCATATATGGTGTCAGGACTGTCATCCACACATTTTCACTGACAAACATATAGGCATATGATATACAACTGATGTAATGACATGAAATAGGTTGAGTTGTATGACTGTGTTAACAGTTCCACTGCATTGCATGTGATTCATATGCAATGTTGTATTTGGAGGTGATGTCACAAAGCATTTTGTAACTGTCTAAAATCTTAAGGTGAATACCCAGCTATGCACAGAGATGGTTGTGGTTGGTACACCCATACTCAACCAGAGGAAATAGACAACCTGCTAGCTGACAGATTTAGATCAAACTTCAACCCCCTGTCCCCACCATTCATAGCCAAAGTATAATTGCCACCATTCCTCAGCCTATTATCTCAAGAGAGCAGGCCATCTCTGACCTCTCTAAGGCTAAATCCATGGTACCAATGTGTCCTCACAAATTCCCAGGTTGACTTTTAAATAACTAAACATGACCTAGCAGACCCACTTGGATCCCTATTTAACCACAGACTCCAGACAAGCTATATTCTGGCAGAATGGTGGACAGCAACAGTCATCCCTGTCCACAAGAGGAGAATATCAACATAACCAGGGAATTATAGACACATAAGCTTGAGTAGCCTCATCAGTAAGGCCATGGAAATAATCATCATGGACCTTATCAACAAGGACATTGGTAATCTCAAAACTCTGGTACCAACCCAGTTTGAATTTGTTAAGGGTAGATCATGTCTGTTAAATCTGGTTGACTTCTTTGAGAAAGTCACCAAGGCCATGGATGAGGGAAAGACTGTTCATCTTGCCTAACTTGACCTGGCCAAGGCATTTGACACAATTCCCCACTCAGGCAGTATAGAGAAACTCTATCAACTGGGCATAAACCCCTGTGTTTCCAGGTCAGTAGCCAAATGGATCACTGACATGACACATAGTGTCAAAGTGGGTGAATTCACCTCTAGCAAAAGACCAGTCACCAGGGCCGTACCACAGGTTTCTGTATAAGGCCCTTTCCTGTTCAGTATTTATTTCTCAGAAGTCAGTGCAAATTTAACCAAGTTTGCAGCTGACTGCAAATTGAGATCAGTCATGGAATCCACAAACAATACTGGTATACTACAGAAAGGATTAGCACACACAAATGATTGTAATCCTTGGTGTATGCTTTATGAACCCCAAGGAATAAAAGCTAATACTGCAGAGTTCGACGAATTCCATTTCAAAAGAACAAAAAAATACATAAAAAATGCAACCTGCTGTTAAGGAACTGCAACAGGCTGCAGTGACACAAGCCATAAATAAGGCTGTAGCTGTGCATCCTAGGAGGCAGCCAGCTAGTGACAGGCTAAGGCTGCAAATAATCCAGTTGTCAGACCTGCAAATTATTGGCAACACCCGATCCCCCTTGATCATTTGCATTAAAACAAAAAGTCTTGTAAGATGTGACATAGGTTCAAAAGGATGTGACAAGACATAACTGTATAAAAGATCAAGCTGCCAAACATTAGTGTATACATGTAACAAAAAAGCTGAAACTAGATATTTAAAAAAAGCTGTTATATATAACAGGTGGGAATAACTTCTTATCATAAAGACAGCACTTTCCATATTTTCTTTGAATGTGATTGGTCGCACAGGTATATACAAAAACGAAAGAGTAGTGAGCTATATTACGGAATGCAGAATGCAAATAGCTATTCTACAAGAGACACATTTAGAATGAACCGAGCATGGGAATTTGATAAAGAAAGGATTTTGAGATGGTTATTCAGCAGTATATCTGGGTCAAAAGAAAAGTGGAGTACTTACATTAATTGCTAGAGGAGCTCCAATAGTGATAGAAGAGGATAAAAAAGATAGCAATGGCAGATGGATGGCACAGTGGTTGCATTGTCGCCTCAGAGCAAGAGGTTCACTGGTTCAATTCTTGGCTGGGGTACCTTCTGTGTGGAGTCTGCATGTCTTCCTTGTGTTCGTGTGGGTTTCCTCCCACATTATAAAGCTATGCAATCTGGAGTGTTTCTCCCTGGGCGTCTGCTGAAAATTGGCTTTGTTCTAAGTCAGACTTCCCTGGTAAACAAATGTTAAATAATAAATAAATAAAAGATTTGTAATGCTAAGGGGCTACTGGCAAGGGAGGAGGATTACACCTAAAACTTCTATAGTTGAGCTTAAAAAAATTCTGGGAGAAATAATCAGATTTCAGCGGGGAATATTACTTACAGATGGGGAATGGAATTTGATTTGCAACAGTGAAGATGTGTCTGGGTGGCTCAGATAGGAAAATATAACAAAAAGGGTAGATTTTTGAACAACTTTATGAAAACATTTGGTATGGAAGATGGGAATTCAGTAGCAGGGGCTCATAGAGAATTTACATATTATTTCCCAAGTTACAAAAATGGCTAGGCTAGGCAGAACTTATATTTCACAGGAACATGTGCCTTTAATTAAAAGTTTTGATAGACATACAATAACTATTTCAGATCACACACCAATAATAACTAAATAACAATGCAGGGTAATGAAATAAAAATGAGACACTAGTGCTTACCCACCTATCTGTTAAATAGGAATTTAAGGAATGGGTAGTGGAAATTGAGTTATTAAGGAAGACAGAAATGTCTTCAGAAAATATAGTTAGGGAGTAGGATAATATGAAAGTGGAGTTTTAAAACAGGGTAGAAATAAAAGAAAAAGACATGGTTAAGCGGTAACAAGAATTATTTAGAGGGACTGACAAAGGTTAAAGTACTGAAGAATAGGAGGAATCTCACAGAACAAGGAGAGGCACAACTGCAGGGTGCTAAAGAGAAAATAAGGGAGTATCTAGATAATATGCATGAGTTTAGAAAGACTGCTGTTAAGCAACTGTTTTTTGATAACTCCAGAGCACAGAAGCTTTTAGCATAATGACTCAGGCAACAGAAAGTAGAAGGAGTTGCTGCCATGCTTACACAGCCTATAACAAGAAAAATAACCAGAGATCCTGTTGTGGTATTAGAAATATTTTGGAAATTGTTTGAAAATCTATATAAAGCAGAGAAATGTGGAAATCAAGGAAAAAGTACAAATAGAAATTTTATGTAAGAATGAAATATGCCAAGGTTAGAGGTAGTAGATGAAGCTCAATTATTAACACCTAGGATAGGAAGAGTTAAGATAAAAATGGTGATGTAGATCCAATCTACATGAAATTCTCCAGGAATACATGGTATTCCTGTGGAAGTTTCAAAGCCAAGAGAGAAGAAAGTGATAAAGATCTGGAAGGTTTTGTTTAACAGTCCCCCGGATTCTCAAAAGCTTGCACAGAGTGCAAGATCGGTGCAGGAGCTCAAGCAGGCACTATGTCTGCTGTGCAGGGGCGTGCATGAATGCTCCTGCACTAATCTTGCACGGACTAAGCCCTGGTATGCAAATCACCCCATTTGCATGTGAAATCCATACAAATGAGGTGATTTTGCAATCCAGGAAGCTTGCAACAGTCCATGCAAGACTAGGGCTATCTGCAGAAATGTACTTGGTTAGTAACCAAGTACATTTCTGCAAAATCCAAAACAGAGCTATGACAGCTCCAAATAAAAGCTGTATATCATGTAGTAAGCATGCCAATGGCCAACTATAAGGCCATTGGCATTGCAAACAATACAAAAATAAAATAAAAATCAACCTTTATTTTGTGTTAGACGATCTCGGCTGTTTAAGTGTAGGGCAGCGGCACGCAAACGGGATCGGGGGGAAAATAATAAAATAAACATAAAATAAGCATTCTAACTAAACTCAGTATTCTGCCATGCAAGTCAATGGCAGGCAGAAGACAACCTGGCCAGTGAGTAGTAATTGCTAAGGGGGGAGGCTTAGTGTGAAACATGTAACTATGCATTAGCAGGCAATCCTATGCAAATGAGGGGAAGGAAAGTGAATCCCAGTTTTCCCCAGCATGTGAGTCAGGTCCCAACACTGTTAGAGTAGAAATAGCTTGGTGCAAGCCTAGGAGTTAGTTGACATCATGGGGGGTGTGTCAGGCATACTGTAAGTGGATTGGAGCCCTGTGGCTCGGGTTTGCTCCTAGCTTAGCACAGCTAATCTAGGGGGTGTGTTTAAACCTGCCTAGCAGTCTTTACAAAGCCTAAGCGGGTGTGCACTCCGTGCACTGGGTTTTACAGGAGGAAAAAAGAAGTTAAACAGGAAATAGCAGCAGTGTGCACATTTGAGCACCCTGTTTGTGCAGTGCACACACTGGCTTAAACAGGAAGGCAATAAGAAGGGAAAACAGCAGTAGGAAGGTAATCAAGGAGTTCTAGCTTAGCTTGCAGGTGAAATGTATCAGAATCAGCCAATTACACAGGCAGCAGACCAGCCCAGCCCCAAACACTACTATAAACTATGCAAACACCTACCCCTCTGGTTTTTCCCACACTCTACACCACCGGTGTATATAAGTGGGAAAATTTTAACAAACAAACCTACAAAATGAGAAGGGCTGCAGCAGGCAACACAGAACAACATGTGCAAGAGGCTGAGGGTGGTGAGGATATGAATGCTACCGATCAACCCACAGTGAGGAGATAGAGAAGAGTGTACAGACCCAGGGTAACCTACCGGGGGCTACATGAGCTGGAGATAGTGGAGCGCAATAGGGTGGACAGAGACCTCCTACAACAAATTGTTGAGCTGTGCTGGCCACACCTGACACACCAAAGTGACCAAAGGGAACCCATCCCAGTGGATACCAAGGTATGTATAGGCCTAGGAATACTAGCCACAGGTACCTCCCAAAGCTCAACTGGAGATATCATGGGGATCTCACAGGCATCAGCATCCAGAGTATTCCACCAGTTCCTGGATGCCATGTCAGCACATGCCAGTGAGCACGTATATTTCCTCAACATCCGTGAGGTGTTGGCCAGCAAAATGCATCTCTTCCACCAAATAGCAGAATATCCTGAGGTAGTGGGTCTATAGACTGCATGCACATATGCATCAAAGCACCACCTGGTGATCAGGGTAGGGCCTACATCAACCGCAGGAGAATCCCTTCCATCAACTGCCAGGTCATCTGTGATGCCCAGGGCGTTATAACGAATGTGTGTGCTGGCTGCCCTAGAAGCTATGACAATACCCACATATGGCATCTGACACAGCTGTACCAGAGATTTGCCAATGGGGACATCCCCTACGGTCACCCTAGTGGGGGATGCTGGTTACACACTGGAACCGTGGCTAACACCCATCAGAAATGCACACACACCTGAACAAGAATGCCATAATGAGGCACATGCACAGACCAAACTTATAATAGAGCATGTGTTTGGGATACTCAGGTCACGGTTCTGGTGTCTGGACACATCCAGTGGAGACTTGCAGTACTCACCAGCTACATGTACCCGAATTGTTATGGTATGTGCCATGCTACACAATATGATCCTGTGGAAACAGCTGCAGCAGGAACAGCACGGGGCAGGGCCACACAGCCCCCCACCAATGCCAAGGCCTGCACAGGCACAGAGTGACTCGGAGGAATAACCTGAGCCTGCCCCAGTAGGCAGATGGAGACGTACCCAGTATGCCGAGGCTGGGGCAAAGAGACAACACATAGCAGATACACTGACACAGTAGGGACTCAGGGAATGACACCTCTCTCTGACTCACACACACAGTAAAAGGGATGCCAAACATGACACTACCTCTGCTCAACCATGCATAGGGAGTGTACTATGTGCATCTGACATAGCAGCCCTCCAGCACCATACGCAAGTCTGGCACACCCTCTGGGTAAGTCAATCAACCTACCAATTGCCAAATGGAGTAGAATGTGTCGTTACCTGTATCTATGGTATGGATGTGAGCATGCAAGGGAATTGGGTGGCTGAATGTGATGGCAGCAGACAGTAGACACCCATAGTGGCACCATGACATATGTAACACATACTGGACTCACCATAGTAGCCAGTACTACACAGGGTGACAAACCTGACTGCAGGAAATGTGCTGAGCAATGTGTGCCCATATGACTCACACATGCCAGTCTGGGCGGTTCACATACCCAACAACAGTCCCAGCCTGCAGGACAGGTGTAGACAAACACAAAAAGAGCCTGTGCTATGGCCCCTGAATGATGGCTATGGTTAACCTCCTCCCCAGGCCTACACAGACAGACTACAGCAGGTCAGGCAGTGGGATGTTAGTTCTGAAGGGTAGGAAGTCAGACACTAATATGTAGGGCAACCAAAGCTACGAACTGTAGTACACTGGTATGCCTCTAGTCAGCATGATAGGTAAGAATACAGAATGAAATGGTGTACCTGACATACTAGTACAGTCATAGCAAATGTGTACAAGTGTCAGGTGTGCCCCCCACATCCAACGTAGTAACGTAATAACAGTCAGGTGTGCCCCCCAATCCTGTGTAGAAATGTAGAAATAGTCAGGTGTGCCCCCCCATCCTACATAGTAATGTCATAACAGTCAGGTGTGCCCTCCAATGCTGTGTAGAAATGTAGTAATAGTCAGGTGTTCCCCCCATCTTACTTAGAAATGTAGTAACAGTCAGGTGTGCCCCCCACCACTCCTGTGTAGAAATGTAGAAACAATCAGTTGTCTGTCTGACTCTGTGTCTGTGTAGAGAGCAATGCTTTTTAGGGTACTCACACTCCTTACAATTCATATACTCAGCTTTGGCAAGGCTTCTGATGTCATCCACCTAGAAATACACCTCTGGGAAGGCTGTAGCCCAGTAATCTCTGTAGTGTGTTCTGTAACTGCGTACTGCTGTAGTGGAATAAAGTAATTAGGTAGGTGTTCCAATCTCAAACATGGCGAGTGTGTGTGTGTGTGTGTGTGTGTGTGTGTGTGTGTGTGTGTGTGTGTGTGTGTGTGTGTGTGTGTGTGTGTGTGTGTGTGTCTGTCTGTGTAGAGAGCAATGATTTTAGGGTACTCACACTCCTTACAATTCATATACTCAACTTTGGCAAGGCTGCTGATGTCACCCAACTAGAAATACACCTCTGGGAAGGTTATAGCCCACTAATTTCCATAACGCGTCCTGTAACTGCGTACAGCTGTAGTGTAACAAAGTAGATAGGTAGGTGTTCTAATTCCAGACATGGCAAGTGTGTATGTCTGTCTGACTCTGTCTGCGTAAAGAGCAATGCTTTTTAGGGTACTCACTTCCTACAATTCATATGCTCAACTTTGGCAAGGCTGATGATGTCACCTACCTAAAAATACAACTCTGGGAAGGTTGTAGCCCAGTAATCTCTGTAGCGCATTCCATAACTGTGTACTGCTGTAGTGTGATATAGAACTGTGGTAGGGATCCATCCCCACCCATGGCAGTTCTGGATGTTTTGTGTGTGTTTCAATGTCTGTGTACGGAGCAATGCATTATAGGCTAGTCACACTCAGTACATTTTAAATAGCCTGCTTTGGCAGTCCCGCTGATGCCATTCATTGTGAAATACACCTTTGGGGAAGAAGTTCTCCAGTAATCCCCATGGTGTGTCCTATAACAACTCCATGCTGTAGTGTGATATAAACCTCTGTTAGGGGTTCTATACTCACATATGTCAGCTGTGGATGTTTTGTGTGTGTGTGTGTGTGTGTGTGTGTGTGTGTGTGTGTGTGTGTGTGTGTGTGTGTGTGTCTGTCACTGTCTGTGTAGGGAGCAATGCATGTTAGGCTACTCATACTCACTACAATTCGAATGTCCTACTTTGACAATCCTGCTGATGTCATCCAATGTAATATACACCTTTGGCGAAGAAGTACTCCAGTAATCTCCATGGCGTATACTATAACTGCGTAGTGCTGTACTGTAATAAGCTAGTTAGGTAGGGGTTCTACTCCCAGACATGACAGGTGTGTGTGTGTGTTTGTAACTAGTATCCTGTGTGGAGGTGGCTGTGAGTGTGTGACACCTGTGGCCAATATGGAGCAGGTTTTGCATATTTCTTATATGGTGGCTTTACTATATATCACAATGTCAACCATACAGGGATAACAGATGTGACATAGCTGAGAGGCTGGGGTGCAAAGCCATGCCCATACATGTGACATCAAGGCCAGGTAATCACAGTTAGCAACCCCAGTATTACCCAGAGCACACTCTCAACCAATGTCTCATACACACACACACATGCCTAGGCAACAGCCAGTATGTGGGTAGTACACTGCATATTGGCCACTGATAGTAACTATGGGGTGATAGTGGGCAACAGAGGGCATGGCACCCTGGCCATCTGTCCAATATGCACATATATGCAGACAGTGCACCTTCCCCATGTTCCCCAATGGACACCTGTGGTGCCATCACATGTGACCCACAAAGGACATACCATGCCTGGCAACATGCCCTGTATGGATAGATGCCACTGACACCAGGGAATGCTGTTATCATGCTACCAATGTAGGTGGAGGGTAAACCTGCTGTCCATTACCAGTTCCTGCCACAGGTGGGCAAGACTGGCACATCTGATGATAATCTGTGTTCACAACATGGGCCAGACACCCCAGGTACAGTTCCACATGTCTCTGTACATGCATGTGGGAGGTGTGCACATCCCAGACACCATCCATGTCATGGACTAAGGAACACATACACGGCAAGCGATGCACAGCATTGGCCACACACAATAGTCACCCAGGTGACTGGATGAGGGATACAATACCCACCTGTGTGGGCAAATGCAGACACTACAGCCCTGAGCCACAATGCAGACCATTGTCATGTGGCCTGATGCGAAGGTATATCCATTGCCTAGCCTTGTACAGCTGTCTGGCACAGTTGACCACCACACACCCGTGCAGACATGCACCCATGCATGTCAGTACTGGCACCGTGTATGTTTGTGTGTGTGTTGTATGGTGTGTATGTTCACATCCACACTCCCTACAACCCCCATTGGCATACTGAAGCATGCTGTCTGATGTTAGACAACTCCCCATACCCGTTGTCCATACAACCCCCATATGACCTGTGTGGTGCATGTGATACCTGCACAGTGATGTGTTGTGGCAATCCCCCTACTGATGAGTTGTAATCCGGCCCTGCCAAGTGTGTCACTGTGTGTGCAACCCTGTAAGAGTGTGGCTGTGTTGATGCTGGCACCTGTTTATGCGGACAGGCACATGTACGTTACCTACCATATAGCTACTGTATCCCTGTTGTAGATGTCACACACTATCACATATATGTTCTGAGGGCTCCACAACAGGTGGCGCATCCAATAACTGCATAGAACTGTGATAGCACTACATAATCATCAGGGGTTTGATACCCTGTGCTGGTAGGTGTGTGACACAAAAATGCTTAAGTTTTACTCTCCCACCCCTCCCTGACTTGTCTTTGCCTCTGTCTACCTCTCCTACTCCCTCTCTGGTGGATGTGGAGACCTACACCTGCTTTGCTTAGGCAGGAGCATGTGTATTTTAACTGATGTTCAAGATCAGCTGATGGCCTTTGCATGAATTGCAGCCCTCCCCTACCTGATTGCATGTGGAACAGCTGTGGTAATATTTCCATGGCCAATTGCATGGAAACACACTCCAATATCTAGGGACATCATGTTGGTGTTGGATCTTTTCATTTACTGTCAGCTGGAACTAGATCTGTTGTTTGGAAAATAGCATTTCCGATGGATTGCGGATTTACCTCTAACAACATACACTATGGAAACAGGGCAACACACAGGAGGGGGATGTGCCTCACCTGACTACAGACTGTAAGTGCTGCTATACTGCATTTGGAGTAATGTTGGTTTAACAGTGTGTGTGTGTGTGTGTGTGTGTGTGTGTGTGTGTGTGTGTGTGTGTGTGTGTGTGGATATGGCTGTCCTACATATCTCAATACCTGCCATGTCAGTTCCATGTATATGAGTGATCCCCATCTGCAGGCTCATCTGCAGACTGGGCAGTGTGTTGTCCCTTTGGTTTCATGTGTTACCCATGGAGCATCTATCTGTGGACTGCAGAAGGTAGTGTGAGGATTGCAGTCTGTAGATGATGAAAGTCGTGACAGTTACTGGCTTCATATCCCTCATAGGACATATGTTGCAAAAAACCCTGTTACAACAGTAAATGTATGAGGTTATCACAGCAACATGTCAATATTGGCCCTGTGTATGTGCTTCCAGCCACAACTCTGTCAATCTTTGTACATATGTCATGCATGAAGTGTTGCATATGTGCTCTACACCATAATTAGTGCCAACATATCTGATAACAAGCCAGTGAGATATCAGACTGCTACACATGTTATGTACAGTAGGGGTTATATTTGTTGACATAACCTGGACATTCTGTGGATATTTGTACAGTACTGAGGTCTGTGTACTTATGGTGAATGTCGATAGTGTGTGTACTGTTAATATGTACTTTAGCCTGTGTACAGACTGTGGTAGATGTCATTGTTCTAGGTCCTGTCCTATCTGATGTTACATGCTGCTCCACTGTATGGTACCGTATTGGCGTACATGTTTGTAGGGCCATACACACACATGTCCCATACCACAGACAGCCATCAGAACAAACTGTGTAGCAGCCCAGTATATGTAGGGTCAGTCTGTGAGTGGCACATATGAGGATGGTATCGAACAGATAGTACATATACTGTAATATTATGCTAGCTTAACATATGTGGCTGTGGCTGTGTTCACATTGGTTGTGGTTATGCACTTTCACTCAGGTGTATCTTACCCTGTGCTGTGACATGCCTGTAGAGCCTGCTATATATGCAGGTACATCTGCACTCCCCCATAGGAGATGTAGGCCAGTGTTGAGCCAATCTGCCTGTAACCTGCACAGTGCATTGTTACATGCCTAACAGCTTAGTGTACTTACCCAGTGAGATGTCATGTGCAGATACCTGCCAGATGTACTGCTGCCGGGCCTCCCTTAACAGTCATGTATGTCAGACAGAGCAGTAGAATGCTGTACAGATGTCTGTCAATATCTAGTGGGTAGTATGTGGCCATGACACCCCTGTACCAGCAGTTATTATGTGTCAGGCCAGATAGGGGTGTGTGATTGCATAACCTATGGTGGCAAATGTATACCAGTTGTTGTGTTATACCCATCTACATGGCTGTCTACATCCATATTGTCAGGCATGGTACACATGTTTTGCACTAAGGGGTTATGTGTATACCTCTGGACTGTACAGAGTGTGTCAGAATGTCCACATATATTGGCCAATATCTCTGCTGCAGTCCACAGGGGCATTACTTGCTACCAGCGGTAATTTATTATGATGTCCTTAGGATGTCTCTCAGTAGCCAATGGCACACATATGATAAGCAGATGTGACCTCCCACACACACCATGATTGTGAAGACAATCCCAATGACAGTAGCAATAGTCTACTAATATACCTGATATACATACCTAACACCCCCTTGCACTATGACTTTGGGACTATAGAGGCTGGGGTAGGGCTACACTCCATGTCCAGGACATATGGTGGAAATATATGTACATATAATTATCCAGATAGCCATATATATATGATTACACATGTGTAGTACTTCCAATTACCACTGTCATGGCAACCACCTACTATAAACACCTACATATTGTGGGCGTGGTCCCTTTACATTTCCTGTGTGATGGACATCCTTCCTGTGTGTGGGCATCAGTGCTACAGACAGCAGGTAGCAATACCTCTTATAGGAGAAATGGCACACTCAGGGCAGCTACATATTTGTAGGAGGTTCAAGAACTACAGAGTGTGAGTAGAGTTGTGTTATGCTTTGTTTAGTACTGGTGTTACAGGTTGTGTGTGTACATACTAGTTTCCCTTGGAATTCAGTCTGTCTGCATAGCTCTCAACTGTGGGCCTATCCTCTTGGTGGCCAGAGGTGTGCCTATCATGTTCTGTCTGTCCACCACAAAGGTCCTGTGTCAGATATTTCACTGGCAGCTTGTGTGTTGAGTGATATCAGTACATGGCTACATCCATTTCTGTTTCTAACCTCAATTCCATGACTAAGGGTATGTTGCAGACTATCCTGTAACACCAGTAACTTGCTTAGTGTATGGCAACAGTTTTCCACATATGTGCCTGTATTCCAGCCTCTGTCCTCCACCTACATACCAAGCTTTGCACATATGACATGCTGTTGGAGGTTGTTCTGTAGTGGGCTGTGAGTATATCATACTGCCATTGCTGCCATCAGTCCACTGCTGTTGTATCCCCCACACATATGGTGGGGCTGGGGCCATATATCTGTGGGCGTCACCTGCACAATACATGTGTGCCCTTAAGCACTCCAGAGGCCAGTGTATGTAGCAGTGGTATATGGCCCTGTATTACTGAGTCTGGGGGGGAAGCACCATAAATGACCTAGGCTGTTACAAAATGTGGGGGGTATCGGGGTGAGCTGCCTTAAGGTATCTGGATGTACAGTACCATATATTTCACCTATATTTACATTACTTACATCAACTGGGTTAATGCAAGCCTACTGCCTCCTGCCATACAGACTGTTCTGTTTGTCAGTGTGCTTGTGATGCCTTGTTATGTAACAGTTAGAACCCATTTGGTCACCTGACGTCTTTACCACCTAGTGATGTTGTACAGAGTGTAGACAGAGGCTGCTGAACTATACACCTGCATTACATACTGTTGATTGTTTGGTATCCTGTGGCCCAATCTGTCTTCACTATTGTACAGTTTGAAGGGCTTTGCCTGGACAACAACAGTTGTGAACCTTTCCAGACTACTGTATGAGTATAACTGTTTCACAGTTGCATTACTCTGTTTATATGGATGTCAGTGTCTGGACAGCTATATGACATGGCATATAGAACTGTAATAGTACACAGTTAAAGGTTTTCCATTTCTGCAAACCTGTGTGTGGTATTTTTTCCTATGACCTCTCTGTGGGTATATGTTGCAGGCAATGATTGTCATTTGTATGGGTGGCGGTTACAGTGTCCAATTGTTCAGGTGTTAACTGTAGGCGTAGTGGCTGTTCCATATTGTGTGCACCTTCTACATATGTATCTTACTGTACATTTATCTGCGTGTGTATGTGTAGTCACATGTATATCTATATATATGTGTGTGTGTGTGTGTGTGTGTGTGTATATGTATCTGCATATCTGTGTCTGTGTATCTGTATCCTGGGGATGTTGATAGCTTCCACATTCTACATTTCCTATGGGAGGCAGACTGTACTACATGATATGTTATCAATACCAACCTGACATCATACAGGTGGGATGTAGTACTGTTAACATCTTGCGCTCATGTTGTGTCAGGTCCTGGTTATGGGATCTGCAACACTTGGTAGTGTATTGCAGGGCAGACGTGTTTGGCTGTGGGGGGGGGGGTGCCAATTTGTACAAGACATATAGTGTGTGGGGCCTCACAACCCCATTAACGGTGCATATGGACATGTGTTTTTGTTAATCTGCTATTGCTATCTACAGATGTATGGCCATATATACCTATACATATATATATATATATATATATATATATATATATATACATATATATATATATATATATATATATATATATATATATATATATATATATATATATATATATATCTGCGTACACATATGTACCTTGCTATGTATATGTAGGGATTCACTTCATAACACTGAAAGCTCAAAACACTGAAACTCAAAACACTGAAACCAAAACACTGAAACTTCAAAATCTTGAAAATTCAAAACACTGAAACTCAAAACACTGAAATTGCAACAAAACGCTACATGAATTTTAAACCAATACTTAAATTTGGTTTCTTGCCCAAACAGAACAGCAATGACTCCACACAGGACAGAACTTTGAGTTTCCCGCTCCCAATCTGCAGAGACATGCGAGCTCTAAGGGAAATTCTGAATAATAACTGGAGAATCATCACACTTTATCACACTGCTTAGGCACAGGACCCTTATTCTCTTATAAAAAGACCAGAACCCTGAGAACGTCTTTCGAAAACAGAGACTCAGCATTTTTGGTTCAAGACATCCGAAACACCACTGGGCAAACTGGCATGTTTCCATGCGGCAAATGTGTCTGTTGCCAGTGCATTCTCACTGGTGATAGTTTCTGCTTCAAGCACCTTAACTACCATGTCAAATTCATGCATCATTTTGACTGTAACTCATTAAATGTTGTATATGCTGCAGTATGTGCATCTTGCCCGAGTTTCTACATAGGTAAAACTGGTAGAAAACTCTCGGACCGCATTAAAGAACGTTGCGGAGCAATCAGAGCTAATGACAACCACAATGCCCTTGCAAGACATTCCATTTCTTGTATGTCTTTCACAAAATTTAATTTTTTTGTTTTAGAGCAGGTAAACCTTTTCTTCGGTGACTATGCCACTTTACTTGAGTTAAAGGAACTCAGATGGCAACTGCTGTTGGGGGCCGATTCCACTCCTGGCCTGAATGACTTCTTAAACCTCAAATGTGCCTTAAAATGGCAAATATAGCCAGCTATTTAAACTCCATTTCACCTGCAATAAAGCGGCGGCAGTTTTCAGCTAAGCAGCTTCATGACTGATGGTCTGAACTTTACAAAATAATACTACTCTACCGTCCGCTTCTACTGTCTCACAAGTTACCTTTTCTGCAGGTTCAAATGCTTCTCGTTTGTACAGAGTAATAAAGTGGACTTAAGGAGCGGACATTACTATGACTCCAGATTTAAGTCAATGTATTTCAGAATAGTAGCAGTTTATTGTAGTTTTATGTTATCTAAGTCAATTATTATAAGAATTGTAGCAGTTTATTTTAAAGTGCACATGGTTTCTTGTTTCCCGTTGGTCTGTCAACAGTTTAAATTTAGGATTTCAATTTTAAACCAAATGGCTGCAGTTTTTAAGCAGCTACATGTCTGAATGTGCGCAATTTACAAAATACTACACTTTCGTGCAGAAGGACAATGTAGACTGAAAGTGCGGGCATTAGCATGACCCACAGTTATGACTCTAGAATTGAGGTTGATTCACAGAGAAGGGCAGCATTTTATTTTATTTTACAGTGAACCTTTGCAGACTACTACACTCTGATAGCATTGCACCACTTTAGTTATGTGACTGACAGTCTTGTATACACTTTCCAACAAATACACTTCTCATGCAAAGCTACCAACAGCAGTTATTTTCTACATTACTACACTCAGCAGGCTTTACTTTGTGAAAAAACTGCATTTTTTGATCTTTAATTATGCCACTTGCTATTTTAGCTCTACTGGTAGCATTTTTTATAACAGAGTATTGCTTAACCTTTGCAGACTACTACACTCTGGTGAAAAAACTGCATTTTTTGATCTTTAATTATGCCACTTGCTATTTTAGCTCTACTGGTAACATTTTTTATAAGAGAGTACTGCTTAATCAAGTTTTTCTTTGTTTGCCTAAGGTGCTTGGCTGCAGTTTACAACCCCCACAGCTTGTTTAACACCTTGCTAAGATTGTAAATGCATCCTAAGGAAGAGTTTTTTACATGCTAATTACATTTGCCTCAGGCTGTTCCTGTATTTCCATTGTATGACTTGATTACATATACCTGGTTTTTAACATTTGTATTTATTTTTGAAGTTCTTATACAATAAAGAACGAATGCGCGCTCAAATATCTGTTCTGGAGTTTATTTCTCTTCATTCAATCAAAACACTTGCTTCAATATATTTTTATTTTTTTATTATTTTTGTTTTTGCATATATGTATATATGCTTAGGAATATATATATATATATATATATATATATATATATATATATATATATATATATATATATATATATATATAGATATGTTTATCTGTTTAGATATTAATATATTTGCACACACATGCATCTAGATGCTGTAATACATTCTCTGTACTGTTACATGACTGGACTGGATTATATATGTCTGAAAACATCAGATTTATTTATATGTGGCATGGCTTAGTGGTAAATCACTTGTCTATGGTGTGCAAGGTCCTGGGTTTGAGCCTTGCAGGAGCTGTTTATTTTGTTGCTGGGCAGAACACAGCCCGTTGGCTACAGAGTGATTAAGGCACTTTAAAACAGTTGTAAGTGGATTTGCGCAGGTTTGTGCGGATGTAAGCACTGCTAACTTCTGGTTACAGTTTCTTACACTCAGTTAGCTTCTGTATTGCTTAACCTGTGTAGGCATTGCTTACCCCCACACAAATAGGCTTAAACCCACTTACTGTTGCTTAAAAGTGCTTACTCCTGCTTACCCCCATGCTAATTTCTTTAAAAGAAAAGAAAAAGGGGTTGATAGGAAAGTGGTGAAACAAGGGGCACAAAGAGGGAAAGACAGCACGGAAAATAGCCAGGGATGTGCAGGAAGAGTGTAGAGAAGGTCCATAGCTGCCCATTTCTTCTACAACAACAGCTGTGCATATATACTGAATTTGGAGGTAGATTTGGACACTCAAACCCCTGGGTGGGCATGAGGACAACAATAATTCATTGTGATGCCAATTAGACCAGATTACATGTATCCAGTGGACATGTGTGTGAAATGGACAGCTATGTATGGGGTGAGATTTTTTTGTAGGAGCAGACTGCCCTTTTTTTTCTTTTTCAGTTGAGAGTGGGATGTTGGGGTGGGATAGTAGGTATATTTGGGGAGGTAGGTTGGGTAGGTTAACAAACAAGACAAACAATATGCATACAGGGGTGGTATATGACATATGTGGGGGGTAAACACCTTGGATGGAAAGGGGTGTTTGGAAGTCGCAAGCCCATGAGCCCCCAAATGGAAACAGTGGGACTGAGGTTCCTACCCATGGGCAGTCACCACTGCACTTTCATGGCCCCAAAGGTGGCTGTGCTGGGGGGTGGGTAGGAGGTGCAGGCTCACCCTCTAATTGCACCACACAGCCCTCAAGCTGACGTAGCTGGTCTTGAAACTCCCTGTCAAGCTCCCTACACACCACGGCCCAGACCTGACGATGGTTGACAGGTACCTCTCTGCCCCATCCCCTGCGGTAGTTCCACCCGAAGGTGGTGCAGGGCCAGTGGAGGAGGAGGTCCCAGGTTGGGCTCCAGATGTGCTGGTGCCCAGTGCCATGGTTAGCTGAGGTGGGACAGGTGGGTCTGCTGGGACCAGCCTTCCCATGCGAGCTATGGTGTTGCAGTTTTAAGAAATATATCAGTTAGTCACAGTCACCAGCATTCAGGATTAGTTATAACAGCATGCATAGGTATTCCCATTAACCCAAGTCACCAGTTTCCAACAGTTGCAGAGCAAGCAGAACACATGCATATATGGGACAACAATGGCCATTACAACAGCATGCAGGTTTCATTGATGGCAACAGGCCTCCAATATGGGAGTATTTTAACATGGCACATGCATAGAACCAAATGTGAATATTTATAAACCAATAGGACATATGTACCAACAAAAGTTTGGAGTGTACACATACCCATTGAAGTGTGTAATAAGGTTATTGTTGCACATATGGAGGGGGTTGAGAGACAGAGGTCAATTAACAACTAATATATCCCTGTAGTTTTCACAACTTTCTTAGTCACTGCAGTGATCTGTCCCTTACATGTATTATTACACTACCTAATGTCCTTACTTTGTACAAAGGTATGTTTGTAGATTAGTATATGCGTGGACTGTGTCTTACATATAGTCTACACCTCTTACCTGTTATACCTGTTGAGAAAATCATTGTTAACACTACCTGACAATTTCTACACATACTCCCAGATTCCATGCTTGTAGACAAGTATATAAGTAACCTGTGTTGTACCTACAGTCCACACCTCTTACCTGTTATAGCTGTGGAGGAAATCTTTGTTAACACTACCTGACAAATTCTACACATACTCCCAGATTCCATGTTGCTGTTATATACATACCTAACAATCTGTTATTGCACACACTCTGGTCAAGGCGTGACAGGATGCAGGTGTTAATGTGACATATATTGAGAATTGCAGTCATACACTTTGGGTGAGATGCTAGAATGACAGGTTTGTTTCCATATACATTTTCTTTTTATGTTCAGGTTTGACTATCCATTATATGTCAGTATAAGCTGCCTACATTTCTTGGATCATCACACTGATTTGTCAGGGGAACAGGTTAATGGGCAGCAAATCTGGGCTATTTATCTTGACATGCTGGACAGATCAGAACAGGTGAGGGGTATGACTATGCCTACAGCTAACTACCTGAACATTCTGCCACAGTCTGTACAGTTGATGGTTATGATTATGCTTACAGTGTACTATCTGAACATTCTAGCAAAGTCTGTACTGTTGTTGGGTCGATTTTTGCATACAGCTTTCTATCTGAACATTCTCGCAAACTCTGTAGAGTTGTGGGGTATGCCTATGCCTACAACTTACTACCACTCCCGGGATTCAAACCCCTGCTGTGTGTGGTAAAAATATTACAGTTGACATCACAGTACACTGTGCTATCAGGGAATTGGTGTAACACATTCCAATGGTTTCTGTCTGTCTCCCTCAGTTGTTCTATATGATTGACCTCTTGGGACTTCCAACATTGTTATACTGACCTTCCTACACATTTTACCTGCATTCAACAGTGTGGGTAACACTGCTTAATACAACAGTACTATAGAATGCAACACTACAACAACATATGAAAGCAGGATGTACCCAAGCACTCCAGGGGTTATACTTTTATTCACAAGATATTACACCTTTATTTCTACCCAGTCTAGATGACAGTCTTCCTGCCATATTGTCTGGTTTATTCAGTACATCCCATACAGAATACATTTTTATACTGGTACAACAATTTCCAGAACTGTTATATTTATTTGTTGTGACAGTACATGCAGGAATATTACTAACCTGCCTCACGACACAGCCTTTGCAGCCTAGCAGCATGGGCTTGCTGGTTCACAGCCTGCTCATCTGCAGCTGTCAGAGAAATAAAGTGATATTTAGCCATTACCTATCCATAGTATACACAAGCTAGGCAATCATTATCTACGTAGTAGAATGGATACTTACTCAGTGCTGGGGCATTGGCAATCTGCCTTGCTTCTTGGATCCACTGGTCCAAGAGATCATCCCTCTGCTGCTTCAGGTCAGCATGGTGATGCCTGACCTGCTCACCAGTCCGGGGGATACCAGTGGCACTGGTGAGGTCACGGGTGAGACTGTCCCAGGCCTCCACTTTATACTGAGGCCCTGGTACTGGCCCTGCAGTAGTCTCTCCTCATGGTGTTTTACCAGGAGCCATACCATGAATCTGGACTCCTGAGTGCCCCAGCGCTGCGCTCTAAATTGAGTGCCTTCCCCAACTCCAGCCATTCTGCCTACAGTAGGGAGCTGCAACCAGTTATGGGAATTATAGGCACCTGTGGGGTTTAAATACGCCCAATTTCCTGCACTTTCCTGTGATTGGATGGTTTTGAAAAGGCTAAGCTATGGGCACACCTGCTTGCCTAATGTTGGCATTGCTTAAAGGGGCATAACGCTGGGCAGATTGAGTTAGCCGGCCTACACATTGCTTACCCCAACTAAGCTGAGCTGTGCAATGCTTAGCATTGCTTAATATTTATTTTGCATTATATTTTCCTTTTGGCATTGATTTATTATTTGTCGTGTTATATATGTGTCTGGTATCCATGATACAAGTGTACATACACTGTATGGGGTCCTGGGGACTTCAACACTTTATTACAATAACACCTCACATCTAGCCTTCCTGCAGTACTCCAGTTCACATATTTATGATAGGTAGAAAGTTATACAACATCACACTATACATAGATTACGTTCACATGTTTATAGGTTCATAGGTTCATAGGTAAGTACTCGGCTATCTGCCCATGGGCATTTATAAGCCTAGCCACAGAGTGATGGCTTTCGCCTCCCCATTAGATTAGTAACCTGGGCCTCTGTCAACAGGGCTCCTGAAGTGATCCCAGGGTAAAACTTACGATTACCCATCCACTCATCAAGATTTCTCTTGAAAAGGGTCAGAGAGGAGCTCTGTCAAATATGGATTGGGATTCTATTCCAGAGTGCGGGGAGTCACTGGGACAGGAATCTATCCCTCCAGCGTGTCCTGTTTGTTGTTGTACATAGGTTCAAGTCGCTAGAACGAGTGATTCTGAGGAATCTCGTTTTTTTGAGGTGAAGCATGTCCATTAGTTCAGGGTTTGACATGGCCCTATAGGTCAGACATAGGTCACCACTGAGAAGACGGTAAGCGACTGAGAAGAGCTGGATCTTTTTTAGTCGTGCTTCATAGGGTAATTGTTTAAGGCCCTTAATCCTCTTAGTGAGGTACTTCTGTGGTCTTTCTAGTTGTTGCAGGTGTCTAGTGAGGTACATCCCAAATGGGGCATTGTACTCTATTATGGGCCTAATGAGTGAGGAGTAAAGGGGCACAATCACCTCCTTGGATCTGGATGAGAAACCCTTTGTGATCAGGTGTGCTGCATAGAAGGATTTCCTGACCGTTTTGGCTATGTGGTTATCAAAGGAGAGCATGCTATCTACTTGGGTACCCAGGTAGTTTGATTTTCCTATGGTGAGGATTTGTTTGTTGAAACCTCAATCCTATGTACTGCTATGATGGCTTAGTGGTTAACGACTGTGACTGTAGTGTACAGGGTCTTGGATTCAAGCCTTGCAGAGGCTGTTTATTTTGTTGCTGGGAAGGACATGGGCCGTTGGATACAGAGTGATTAAGGCACTTTAAAGCAGTTGTAAGCGGGTTTGCGTGGAGCTAAGCAGTACTTACTTCAGGTTACAGTTTCTTACACTCAATTAGCTTCTACTTTGCTTAATCTGTGTAGGCAATGCTTACCCCTGTGCAAATGCATTTAAACATGCTTACTAGTGCTTACATATGCTTACTACTACTTATTTGTGCTTAAACCTGCTTACTAGTGCCTTATTCATTATGACACTGACACTTTACATGTGCATTTCCTGCAGTACTCCAGTTCATAAATATGTTTTTTAGTTGGTTTTGCAACAAAAATACTGGTTATAACGTGGTTTGCCATGTAAAATAGACTGTGCTGCAAGGGTACTCGAACTGGGAATGCCTGCTTGTTAGGTGAATGGTCTGCCCACGACAATATTACTGTGCTACTTCATTTGCATATATCTTCCTTGTTATCCTCTTCAGCCTTTTAAGTTGCTATAACTATAGCTAAGCAATGGGCACACCCATGCACCTACTGTTAGCTGTACTCGGATTTTAATAAAAGATAAAAGGATTTCTTCTTTTAATTTATATGTACTCTTGCTGTTGTACACATGGGGGACTGTTGGTGGGGATATGAGGACACCTATGAGCGATCTCGCTCATTTCTTAACACCTTCTGCTGATCTACATTGCAGGGGCATGTTTATTCTGAGAGCTCTGCTCTCAGACATGCCCTCTGTACTCGTACATGCTCCGTATAAGCCTGGAAGCTCAGGCAGCATGCCTTCATTATTATGCATGGCGCGCTGTCATCCTTCTCCTACACGGGTGCTTCTATGCAGGACTGAGTTAGTCCTGCATGGAAGATTAGTGAATCCGGGGGCGTATTTTACAAGGAGGAGAAGCACCAACATCATGGAAGAAAGCTATGATGGATGTAATACCTAAAGATGGTAAAGACCCACCAGATCCATTTTCATATAGGCCCATTTTGATTGTAAACCATGAGTATAAAGTGTTTATGTCTATAACGGCTAAAAAAATGGTAAAGGTGATGCCAACATTGATAGATATGGATTAATGCAGTTTTTGGGAGGGAAAGCAAATATTTGACAACATTAATTGAGCAATAATGATCCAGAGGGAAACAGAATATAACAACATATCACTGCTGTTGGTGGGTATTGATGCAGAGAAAGCATAGTAAACTGAGATTTTATTAGTAGTGCAATGGAATCATTGATATTACCTGACACAATAATAAGGTTAATTAGGAGGATATATAAGGTGTTGGAGGCAAAACTTAAACTGTGGGTGTTCCTCTCTGATACGTTCAGAATGAATAGAGGAACCTAATAGGGATGCCCTCTTTCCTCTTTATTTGTCTTACATTTAGAACCAGTGGCAAAGAAAATAAGTGACTCAGAAATTCAAGGCTATAATTGGTATGGTAATCAAGAAAAGCTGGCTTTATTTGCAGGTGATATTATTTTGTACTAGATAAAACCAGAAAATGACATTTATGTGTTGTGGAGCATTCTGAGACAGTTTCAGATCTTTTTTGGGGGATACAAAATTAATGAAGGAAAAAACAAAGACCTCCTAGACAAAGTACACATAAGAAATACCCTCAGCAGCCCCAAATGTGCTCTTTCAAAACAACACCCACATCAACACATAGAGCTACATTTCATGGAGCCTCTACCTCTAAGCCCATAAGGCAAGTCACCGCACAATCCAACACTCTAGTCATTGGAGAATCCATCGTGAGACACACTGATGAGTAAGGAGAAAGTTACGGTCAGTTGCTTATCAGGGATTAGGATCCACCACATTAAGCATGCACTCAGGTCATTGGACCACAATTACCAATATGACTCAGAAGATGTACCTCCCTAGACTATATAAAGAGAAACATCATAGACCTCTAGGAATATGTGTCTCAGGCTGGTATGAGCCTAGCATTGAGCAGCATTTTACCTTCTCCAAGGATGATGCCACACTACGAACAAAAGATGATTGACTTTAATAATTGGCTTAGCTTCTGGTGTCATTCTAAGGGGCTGCAATATTTGTCAGCATGGAAGGAGATAGTCAACAGACCATGCTGCTTTGCCAGGGATGATATGCACCTCTCCCCTCTAGGCTTTTGAAAATTGGCTAAAACATTGCCTTCCCACATTGGGCCTTTTTTAGGTAATGCCAAACTGAAAGCGCTTCCGACATAGCAAATTAAAACCAAGAAAATCTAAAGGTATTTCTGCTCAGTGCTAGGAGTCTAAACAAAAAACTCAACTCCCTAGAAGCTTTCTTTACCCTAGAGAATGCTGATGTCTGTGCGGTCACTGAGATGTGGTTTAAAGCCACGGAGAGCACTCCAACAGTGCAAGGTTATAATGCCTTCCACATATTTAGACTTCACAGGCAGGGACTAAAGGTGAAGGTGCCTCTATTTACATCAAAAATAAATATATTTCAAGGCTGGTCAAACAGGACAATGCACTTGAGCTGCTCCATGTTCAAATCACCATAGATATAATCCAATAACACTTCCTTGCAAGCTATAGGTCCCCTCTATGACCCAGAAAACCCATACCATGTATTTAAACTTATTAAAAACACTAACCATCTAACCCTATACCATATTAACAGGTGACTTTAATTACCTCACTATTAACTGGAAATCCTATATGACAACAAACATATATGCACATAGAGTCCTCAATTTTCTAAACACAAACTCCCTGGACCAGATAGTCAATACACCAACCAGGGGTGCAACCATACTGGATCTGGTCCTCACTAATGTGGGAGACTGCTGCACACCCCCTATTGTGATGCCTTCCCTGGTAAGGTCAGACCACAAAATGGTCTCCTTTGAAGTAAAAATAAAACCTGGACCCCCAGCAAAACTGGGAATATTTAGGAACTATTCTAAGGCTAACCTCCTGCTATTAAGTGAAAACCTGGCAAAATTCCAAGCCCCCATAAACCCTGAGAACACTGCTGCCTATGCAGAACTGTTCACAGAAACCCTGAACAAGCATTTTAATAGCTGCACAGAGGCAGCTGTACCCACCAGGAAGAAGTACAGAACTAACTCAAAAAACAAGCCACGCTGGTGGAATCCCAAAATCAATTGCATGTATAAAAGGAGGCAAAAAATCATGGCATAAATTAGGAGGTGCAGCATCCAGCAGGATAAAAGCACTTTCATCAAACTAAACAAACAACTCAGAGGACAAACAAAGTCTACCAAAGCCAAATTTGAGGTAAGTTTGACCTCCCAGGCCAAGGACAACCACAAAAACATTCTTTAGCTGTGTCTGCAACCTCAAAGGCAATACACAATTGTGTGCAGACCTCATTGTAAATGGAGCCACCTATATTGAGCCAGAAGATATAGCAAACCTCCTGGCTGATAAATTCAACTCCAACTTTACTCATCCTCCCCCCGCAACCTTCCCTCAGGAAATATCATCAAATACAACTCCTCCCTACTATCACTAGGGAACAGGTCCTTAATGCTCTCTCTAAGACCAAGAACACTGCATCAATGGGCCCAGACAATATACCAGGATACCTTCTAAATAGTATGAAACATGACCTATCAGGACCTCTGGAATTACTATTTAACTGTAACCTCCAAACAGGCTTTGTGCCTCATGAATCGAGAATGGCAACAGTCATCCCTTTGCACAAAGGTGAGCCATCTACAGACCCTGGAAACTACAGATCCATAACTCTCACTAGTCTTGTATGTAAAGCCATGGAAAGAATTATCATGGAGATGATCAACAGAGATATAGTAAACCTCCAGATACTGGGCCCAACCCAGTTTGCTTTTGTCAAGGGCAGATCATGCCTACTCAACCTGGTGGACATTTTTGAGAAGGTCACCAAAGCAATGGATGAGGGCAAAATCATTCACACTGCCTACCTTGACCTGGCCAAGGCATTTGACACACTATCCCACTCTGGCATTATTAACAAACTGAAGAGGTTAGGTACAAACCCGTATGTCACCTGGTGGATAGTCAGCTGGCTCACAGACAGGACCCAGGAAGTTAGAATTGGGGAGTCCACCTCTACCAAGAGGCCAGTCACAAGTGGAGTCCCTCAGGGATCAGTCTTTGGACCACTCCTTTTTGGCATTTACTTCTCAAAAGTCAAGGCCAATGTCAGTGGTCTCTGGGTGACTAAATATGCAGATAATTGCAAATTAGGAGCTGTCATTGAATCTCACATTGACACAAATGTTCTCCAGGAGGGGCTGACACAGACAAACAAATGATGTCAGAGCCATGGACTAAAAGTAAATGCCAAGAAATGCATAATAGTATCCTTTGGGATGTCATCCATCCCTGGCAACTATCATATTGACAACACACTCCTTAAAGTTGACCCAGTAGTCAGGGACTTAGGGACACACACAGCCCCTCAAAAGAAAAAAAAGAAAGAAAAAAAAAAAAAAAAATTTTTTAAATATTTTTATTGGAGCGCATAGACGAGTCCCGGCGGCTCGTCGGTCGCGCATGCTCAGGGCAGCCAAGACGTCCGTCCGGGGGACACAAGGGCGTCTGTGTCTGTGCGCTTTACAGTGCCGCCCGCAAGAATATGGGGCGCATCCGGACTGCAAGAGGAGCAGCAGGGACTTTCGACAGTGCCTCAGGGATCTCGTCGGCAGGAGCATTGGATCTCAGAGGTCTTCAGTATTCTTATTGCGGGAGGATGGTGATTATGCGGAGTTAACTCTGGATGTATTCATTCAGGGATCAGGGTAAGTGCCTTTCAATTTACAATGTTTATTTTTCTTACTGGAGTTTGTGTATGGTGCTTGTGCTTTACTGGAGTGAGTGTGTGTGTGTGTGTGTGGGAATGCCTCAGGCTTGAACCCTGTACCCTGTATGCAGGTGTTAAAGTTTCAGATTTTTACCTCATATTTGATCTGATCTGTTCCTCCTAATATCTCTGGTTTGTAAGTGTTGTAGTGCTTGATATTTGATGGTGTAGACAGCTGCAGGTTCTTGGGTTTGATTCTTGGCTGGGGTTCCTCTTTAGGGGGGTCTGTCTCTTCCCTGTGTTTGTGTGGGTTTGCTTTTGCCCCCTCCCATGTTACAATGTCATGTCTGCATTATTTCTTCCTGGGCCTCCGCTGAAAAATTTGTTTATTTGTTCCAAGTCAGACTGTCAATTTCAGACTTAAGGGTTTCTTTAATTTAATTCCCTGCGATGTTGATGGTGCAGTGTAGTATTGTTGCCTCCACAGCTATATTTCTGGTTTTCATACTAATGCAAGACCTATTCTATTATTCCTTGATTTTGCAGAATGGTCTGGTTTCTGTCATATTTTTGGACACACATAGATAGTAATCTAGCCTTCGATCAACACGTGTCTACAGTGGTGAGGAAATCATTCTATGTTGCGCAACTTATAAACAAAGGTATGGCATCTAAGTCCAAGGAACTCATTGTTCCACTGTATTTGGGATTCATCAGACCATTCATCAAGTACAATGCCCACTTTGGTATGTACATAACCAGGCATATCCAAGAGCTGGAATGTCCACAGAGGTTCCTTACTAAAAGAATACAGGGCATAAGTAATATGTATGTCCTATGCAGAATGCCTCAAGGTCCTATCCCCATATTCTGTCTCCTACAGGCTTTTGAGGGGAGATCTATGCCTAGCATACAGGGCATTGTCAGATACCACTCTGATGGACTTCCTGCATATCCACAAAACAAACAGTACCAGAATTACCTGTTCTAAAGACTTAAGTCTTGCCTGTGATATAAATAGGACCTGCTGGAGAGATAGGTATGTATCCCAGAGACTACCCCCTCTAAGGAACAGGCTCCCCATCCATGTGAAGCAGAGTTACTCCCTAACCCAATTCAAGTGCAACTTGGACTATTGGATTGGAAAGTGGAAATCCATCCCTGGTTTAGCACCTATGTCTCTAATGCAAACAGCTAACCTGTAAATGGTTCATTTCCCAGGCCCATGCTTACACTTATCAAAGGTATCAGAACTTGTCAGAGATTTGGGATGCATCGCTAGGCTTAAAAAGGCCCTTGTGGTTGTTAGCTTAGTAAACACCTATGAACCTATGAACCTATAATTGATGTAAACTATGTACTGACACATGAATTGGTTTAGCCATACCCATATTTATAGGGACATGATAACATGAAGTAAGTAGGAGTATGGGTTAAAAAGGATTCTGTTACGGCAGCTAAGGATATGTAGGAAAATATAGATTCATAGGTTCATAGGTGTGTATGCGGCTAATGGCCCTGGAGCCTTTACAAGCCTAGGCCATAGGATTACCCTGGCATCATGCCACCCGACCTTAGTTCCCAGTGCCTCTGTCAAGTAAAGCCATTGGAGTGATCCCTGTGGTGAATTTTATATTTCCCATCCACTCATCAAGATTTCTCTTGAAGAGGGCCATTGAGGTGCTCTGCTTGACATGTATGGGAAGTCTATTCCATAGCATGGGCAGTCTCTGGGTTATGAACCTGTCCCTCCAGTGTGTTCTGTTGATTGTGGTAATGAGGTTGAGGTCTCTGGAGCATGTGGTGCAGAGGGATTGGGATTTCTTTAGATGTAGCATTTCTAACAGAGGTGGGTTAGCCATGGCTTTGTAAGTCAAGCAGAGATCGCTTCTAAGTAGGTGATATGAGACAGAGAATAGTTGGAGTTTTTTTAGTCTGTCCATGTAGGACAAATGCTTAAGGCCTAGGATCCTCTTTGTGAGGTACTTTTGCGGCCTCTCCAGTTGTTGCAGGTGTCTAGTGAGGTAGAAGCCAAATGGGGCATTGTACTCGATGACTGGCTTAATGAGGGAAGAGTAGAGGGAGACAATAACCTCTTTCTTCCTGGATGCAAAACCCTTAGTAATGAGATGTGCTACATGGAAGGGCTTTCTGACCACAGTGGCAATGTGGTGGTCAAAAGAGAAGTTGCTGTCAACCTGTGTTCTCAGATCTCTTATAATGCCTTCTGTGTTCAGTGGTCTACCATTGATGTGGTAATACATGGGAACCAGGTTTTCCCAAAGGGAATGATGACACATTTTTTTTGGCATTGAGCTTAAGACCATGGTTCTGACACTAGTCGTTGGTATCAGTGAGGCCTTTCTGTAGGATGTCAACATCACTCTGGGAGTTAATAATAGCTCCCAACTTGCAATCATTTGCGAACTTTGCCAGCCAGAGTCCCATTGTGTTGGCCTGGACTTCAGAGAAGTAGATACCAAACAGGAGAGGACCCAGGACTGAACTCTGTGGGGCTCCACTCGTGACTGGTCAGCAGTCTGACTTGGAGTCAGCTGCTTTCACACTGTGGGTTCTACCTGTGACCTAGTTTGCAACCCACCTAGTGATATAGGGGTAGATGCCTAGCTTAGTGAGTTTTTCTATGATTCCTGAGTGGGGAATGGTATCAAAGGCTTTGGCCAGATCAAGATACCACCTTGCCTTCATCCACAGCTCTGGTGACTGGCTCAAAGAAGTTGACCAAGTTGAGCAGGCATGATCTACCCTTCACAAAACCAAACTGTGTGAGATCCAGAGTTTGGAGATTCCCTGTATCCTTGTTTATTAGGTCCATGATGATGCATTCCATAGCTTTGCATATCAGACTCATCAGGCTAATGGGGCGATAGTTCCCAGGGTCTTTAGTCACCCCTCCTTTATGGAGAGGGATGACTGTAGCAGTGCATCATTCGGTAGGGACAAAGCCTGAGGTGAGGTTGTGATTGAACAGGGCACACACGTGAGGTGCCAGTTCACTCTGTAGTTCATGTAGAACACAGCCAAGGATATTGTCAGGTCCTATAGAAGCTGTATCCTTGGTCTTGGACAGTGCTGTTTTAACCTGTTCAGCAGTAATATTGGGTGCCTGGCAATCTACTGGTACTGTGACTGGTCCCTTGGTGGGGGGTGAGAGGGGTAAAGTTGGCACTGAATCTGTCGGCCAGTATATTGGCAATATCTGTTGGCTCAGTATAGGAGGTACCATTGTACAGTAGCTCAGAGCAAATCTGGGTATTGCCGTGGAGATTGTTTACCTAACTATAGAAGGTCTTGTGGTTGTCTTTACTATCTGCTGCAATTTTGTTTTCATAGCTAGCTTTAGAGGATTTGATGAGGGATCTCAACTTTTTGTTGAGGGTGATAAGGGAGTTTTTCCAGTCTTGGAACTTCACCTTATTCTGCATCAGTTTCCTCCTTCTGTTGTAGAGTTTGTTTATGGCAGGGGGCCACCAGATTGGCTTCCTTTTTTTGGAGGAGAGCATCTTGGTTCTATTGGGTATGGTGAGATCCATGCATTTGTGTATGTGTTTGTACAGTGCATTGGTGTATGATTCAGCAGTCATGCAACTGATCTCCATTTGCATGGGTGCTGTGAAGTTAAACACCTCTGTTTTTAGGAGCCCAAAGCTAGCTTTGGAGAAGTTTTTCATGGTGGTTACCTTTGCTGGGGGCAGTGGGGTGGTTGGGAGAGATGTGGATTTCCAAGGTGATTAGTTTGGGGTTGGATCTAACCATGGAGGAGTTGACTACTGTTGCAGAGCAACGGTCGCCCATGTTAGTAATGACCAGGTCAAGGATGCTGCTACTTCTAGTGGGGGTAAGAATGAGATGGTCCAGGGCAATGGAATTAATGAATTCCAGGAAATGTTGGGCAAGTGTATTGGTACATGAGTAGTTTTCCTATTTAATGGAGGGGAAGTTGAAGTGGCCCAGTATGAAAGTGTTAGGTTAGACCCTAAAATTCTCCAGGGTGCTTAGGAACATGGAGTGTGAGTCTTGGAACATGGTTAGAGATCTATAGCAGGCTACAAGCTGAATTGCTGGCTTACCCAGTGTTAGCTGCACCTAAATTATGTCAGATTCATTATGTTGGGTTGCCAGTCTGGAGGTGTGCGCATTTTTATGAATATGGAAACACCACCGCCTTTGGAGCTTTGGTCCAAGTTCTGGGGCCAAAAGATGTGGAATGAGTTATAACCTGGTAGTGCAGGGGTGCTTTCTGCTGCCTTGAATCAGGTCTCTGTTATGGCACAAATGTCGATGTTCTCCATTTTTAAGGAGTGCTTCGAGCAAGTGCATTTTGAGATTTAGACTTCTAGCTTTGAGCAGCATGACCCTCAGATTGCATTTGTTTGTAGCTGTTATGGTGATAATTTGGTCTTTGGAACACCACCTAAAAAAGGCACCATAGAAGTGGCAAGAGCCTTGGCCAGTATCCGGAAGCCCTGGGGTGACAGATGCAGGCCATCTCTGGCAAAGCATCGAGGTCTGTTAATCATGTCGTCCCAGGCAGACAGATACTGGATCCCCTTAGAATGACACCAGAAAATTAGCCAATTATTGAAATCAATTGTACTGTGGTATCATTCTGGGTGATGGTAGGATGCCCCTCAGGGCTAGGGTCATACCCGCCTGGGCTACATAATCTGAGAGCTCCTCCATGTCTCTTTTCATGTAGTCCATGGAGGTACATTTCAGATCATTCACACCAACATGTACAATGACAGAGTCATATTTGTACTTGTTGTTGAAGGACCTGAGTGCGGGCATTATGTGGTGGATCCTGGCACCTGATAGGCAGCTGACTGTTAATTTCTCCTTATTCAACCTAGTGAGTGGGACATCAGTGTGCCTCACTATTGAGTCACCTATGACTAGTGTATTGGGCATGCTGTTTTGCCTTAGGGGCTTTGGTTGAGTGGCACACTGTTTAGGAGAGTTATGCATCTCCTGATTAGTGTTGTGGTGTGGTGGTTGAGTGAATTTCTGCCTTGGACGTCTCTGCTGTTGGGTAGATTTTTATTGAGAGCCTCCGCGAAGGTGGGTGTGCAGTTTTTGTTTTTATGTGAAGGCAGTGCTGATGTGTGTTCTGGAGGGCTATGTGTTCCATGTGGTGTGGTGCAAGTGCTGACCTTCTCCTCTTGACCAGCTATTCCGGCCTTGGCTGGAGAGTGTGTGGTTTCCAATTTGGCTATATAAGTGCATCTCTCGCAAGTCTGAGTGTTGGGAGGGAAGAGGAGAGGGTTGTCAGTGTACATGAGGCAGTTGCTGCATTGCCTCAGGATGCCCAAGTTCACCAGGTTAATAGGAGAAAGCACAGGGAACTGACCTTTAGACATGCCTGGAGGGGTGGGCATTAATAATAAGTACTGGAGCTGTTTTCTTGTAGAACGTTTAGTGGTGGTAGAATTTTTGTGTGCTACAATAACTGCTACAAGAAGTCTGGTTAAGTGCTAGACTAATAAGCTAGTAAAAGTAAAGGAGAGGAGAGAACTAGTAGATCTAAGGGAATAATTGAAGAGCAGACTTTGGCACTGCTCAGAACCTTACAAACAGTCCTGGATACAGCAAATCTGTATCTGGACTAGACTAGTTACAGGAAAGGTAGGAAATAAGCTTAGAATTTAGAAAGCTTAGAATTTATGAAACAAGATATTACAAAAACTGAGAAACTGGAAGCTCTGTTTTATGGATATGGATAGCAAGACAGAAGCAGTGGAGATGTTTTAATCCCTTTTGTTTTATACACAAGTCAGGCATATCTTTATCAACCAGAGGAGAAGCTATGGGTAGCCATTAATAAAGAGTTGAAAGATTTTATCTAGAAGGGGAAGAGGACAAGAGTCAGATAATCTGATCCTTCCAATAGAACAAGGTGGTTTGGGTTTACCTGATTTGAAGGTGTATCTCAGAGCTACACAGTTAAAGCTCCTATGCATAACACAAGCAGAAAGCTATAATTCAAAGTGGAAAGGGATGATGATGAAACAGGGTAGCAACTGAAGAAATACGGAAAGAATGGGATTTTGGATGCAGATCCTTAAGGAAAACAATATTAACCATACAGAGTATTACATTCATAAAGTAGGAGAAGTCATTCTACGCTCTAAGCCATCACAGGAATGGAGAAAGAAGATTCTGTCGCTAGGGGTGACTGCAATTAGGGGTACAGAGAATAGGCAAGAGGGCGCTGGAATTTACTGGAGAAAACTGGCAAAGTAACCAAGGTATTGCAAGCAAATAATTAGAGATGAAAAGGTAATAGAATGGGAAGAGGTCAAGAATACATTTTGGACTGTAGGCTAGAGATTGCCTTCCCTATCATGGAGTTATTTCATAGTACAAGCAAAGAAAAAGGAATAGGGAGATCCTAAGTAAAAGACCAGCATTGGTAGAGTTTTTAGTAGAATCTAGAACAGAAGCTGGTGCTAAAAAGGGATAATAGGTAGGGCATATAAAATATTGCCTGATAACGACTGGAATCAATCAGAGGAGGTTAGAAATGGTTGAGAAGAGAGATTTGATAATCATTTCACAAAGAAACAATGGGAGGATATATGTATGGCTCCCAAATGTGCAATAAAGTCTAGAACATTTAGGATTTTTGCTTGGTAGTGTTTGCATAGGTGTTTTTATACCCAAGTAGACTCCAAATAATTTTTCCTCAGGTAGATTGCAAGTGTTGGATGTATGATGGTAAAGAAAGTGTTTGTTAGGAACATATTTTTTGGAAGTAATTGAGTTGACAGACTTTAGAAATTCCCTGCAGGGTACTGTCAGAAATACTGGGTGAACAAATTAGTGTGACGTAGGAAATATTTTTTTTAGAAATTATACAGAATTGGTAATTGCCTAGACATAGTAAGACCTTGCTGAGTTTAATTCTGCTGGCTGCCAAAAAAGCAATTACTGTACTAGAAAATGGAAATCAAAGTTTAAACCAACCATACTAGAAGTAGTGAATACAGTCTTCTTCTTCTTTTGGCTTTTCCCGGTTAGGGGTAGCCACAGTGGATCACCTGTCCGCTCATGACTGGCAGTGGAGTTTTTACAGTGTCGAGTTGCCAGCTCGGCACCCAACCTTCCACAGAAGGCACACACATGCATGCACTCACACCTAGGGCCAATTTAGAGTGTCCAATTCACCTGCAGCATGTCTTTAGGATGTGGGAGAAAACCGGAGCACCCAGAGGAAACCCACACGACCACAAGGGGGACATGCAGATTCCACACAGAAGACACCCCAGCCGGGGATCAAACCGGAGAACCTCTTGCTGTGAGGTGGTAATGCTAACCACTGCACCACCATGGCTGCCAAGTAGTGAATACAGTAACAGAGATAAAATATCTGGAAGTGGGATGTTTAGAAAAGGGTAGGAACAAATTACATAGGGAAAAATGGGAATTGTGGGAACAATATATGCAGAATAATGCTTTTGAGGAGGAATGACGTTTAAGGGAAGGCAGGAATCAAATGAGCTATGTAATGTTCACTTGACAAAGACTGTATAGCAAATTATCTGTGATGTATAATGTTTGCAACAGAAAATTTGCAAATATGGTTTGTTTTCATTTGTATACATATATGATTGCCTAACTGGTAATTCAATAAAAAATGTTTCTTGTTTAAAAAAAAAATCTCTTTATTTTTATTCTAAAATGTTTTCTATCCCTCTTACTCAGTCACTTCCTTCTTCCATTTTTTGCAAAAAATCTTTGCACATATTTTCATATTTCTCTTTTTTACCATTCTCTCTACTTCCAAAAAGTTTTTTTTATAGTTATCTTTAAACATTACCCAGCATTGTGCCCAGAGTTTATAAAATACTCTCACTGTCATAGTCTGGTACTGTCCATGTTTATTTATTTATTTTTACTTAGATCCCCACTAACCACTTTATTCCTTCTCCTTCTTTTATTTCTTCATTATCACTCCCACGTTGCCCTATGATTTGAAAAATCTGCTTCTTATTCTCCACTTTCAAATTCCTTCATTAGATCTGAGTACATAACATAATTTATCTGTGTTTTAAAAACTCCCCTTTTGTATGTCCACTCTATTTTTTCCTGTTCTCAAGTTTCCACAGTGCATTAGTTCTTTTATCACCTTTAGATCTTGTGTTTCATACCTTACAATTAAAGTTCCCAGTCATTACTACCAGCACATTCACTACCACATAATTTTAATTCTTCAATTTTTTTTCTTTTTGACATGTTTGTATTATGCATATAGGTTCATAGGTAGGTACTAGGCTATCGGCCCTAGGGCCTATACAAGCCTAGCCAAAACAGTACCCTGGCTTTCACCACCCAAGAAAATTATTTTCCTGTGCCCCTGTCGAGCAGAGCCACAGAGGTGATCCCCGGGGTGAATTTCCTATTCCCCATCCAATCATCAAGATTTTTCTTGAAGAGTGCTAATGAGGAGCTTTGTTTGACATAGATAGGTAGTCTGTTCCAGAGTATGGGAAGTCTGTGGGACAGGAATCTATCCCTCCAGCATGTTCTGTTTATTGTGATGACAAGGTTTAGGTCCCTAGAGAGTGTAGCTCAGAGGGATTGGGATTTCTTTAAGTGGAGCATGTCCAACAGCTCTGGGTTTGACATAGCTTTGTATGTTAGGCAGAGATCGCCTCTGAGTAGGCTATATATGCGACGCAGTAAAGCTGGAGTTTTTTGAGATAGTCTGCGTGGGGCATCTGTTTGAGGCCAGTATTATTATTGTTATTCTCAGACAAATTCTACTTTTCCTCCAGTCACATATCCTTACCCTTCCTAGTATTACAATAGCTACATCTAATATTTTTACGTTATCTTCTCTTATTAACACCCCATAACACAGAACTCATTTCAGATCTGACTGACCATATAATCTTTTTCCCCAAACATCTTCAAGTTTGTCAAGTTTGTCTCTTTTCCTTAACACATCTTGCATCCAGCAAACATAATGCACTCATCTTTTTTTCTTTTTGCACCATTCAGCAACCATTAAATCTGTCAATTAATTTTTTATACATTTAGTCCTAAAATGCCTAAAGTATCACTTTCCCTTTTCTCCATCTTTTTTTTCCTACTGTTTTTCTTTTTCTCCTTTTCATCCTCCCTCCAACAGATGTAACTTTTTTCTGCTGTTGCTCTTTCTGAGTCGCCTCCTTCCTCTTCTTCACTTGCTAAGCCATCATGCTTATTTTCTGTTTGTATCTGAATCACTTCTACCACTAGTCTTTCCCCTTGTTCAGTTATATTTTTTCACTTCCTTTCTCACATACGTCAGCCATTTCACTTTCGTCCTGACTAATGCTCTCTATGTATTGTCTTTCCTCTGGGTCTATATTTTATGAACAAAGCATTAAAATGTAGACTCACCTTTGATCGACCCCTATTTCTCGAAACTGCACAACACTGAACTCGCAAATCACTGATTTCTTTCCAAGGGAAAGAAATCGGTAGCCCAAGCACACACACACCGCATTACAACGAACACTATTAAAGTGTGAGGCTTCACCCTCCCACACCATCAATGTGGGGGGCTGTGCCCCCCCCACTAAACTAAATATACTAGCTCCAAGATCACACTACAGTCGGGAAAGGGGCAGATTTAAAAGAACGGCCAACCAGTTTCTTTCCCTTGGAAAGAAATCGATGATTTGGCCATTCAATGTTGTGCAGCTTCGAGAAATAGGGGTCTATCAAAGGTGAGTCGACATTTTAATGCTTCGTTTATATAATATAGACCCTTTCCTCCTTCTCAGTTTCATTTATAAGTACCTTCTCTTTTTCCAGCATTAGCCAGTCAAACCAAAATGGGCAGACTCATTACATTTCCTACAGAATGGTCTACAGTTTCTAGCAGTACAGCCTTGCTCCCCACAATGCCGAAATCTTTTTTTGGTACATTTTTGAAGCAAATGTGTTTCATCCTCACAAGAAAAGCACACCTTTGGTTGGCCATGATGGATGCCTAACAGTTGATCTTTTTCTACTTATTACTATATTATTTGAAATATGCTGTAATTTCCAGCATGCTTACCCCGAGTAACCTACACTTCCTAATCCCCATCCATACCTTTCTGTTATACTACATTTTCTTTACGTCATGCACTTTATCACATATTTCGGGAAAAAAAGTTCTGGGTTCCAATTCCTCCATGTCTGAAGTTCTGAACTGCATAGTCAGTTTTATTTTTAAGTACAAACCAAAGTTCTGAAAACTTAAATATTTCCAAGGTGATACATTATTTTTGTTTTCTATTTCACTTATCATTTTTTGCACTTGAAAAAGCCACAAAGGTTACTTCACAGAAATCTTCTGACCCCAAATGTATCAAACCTCTTATGTAATTTAAAGTAAATCCTAATAGCAATATAATATTGTCCATAATGTCATACCTGTCATTTGCAGCAGTGGTTTTGTTTTTTATTCTTACCACTGGCCATTTTTCCCCAAATCTGTTGCACTTCTGCCACTGACAAATGTCTCTCTTCTTGTTGTATATTACTGGTTCCTATGCCTTTACTTAATTTTTGCCATCCACAATACTCAGTCGCAGATGCATTTTCTTAAAATGGATTACTCCATCAGTCAAGCATGCCTCTGTACCTCCAGTCTCTGTAATCTAATCTCTGCCACAGTATCAGCTTCATCATCAGACTACAACACTCAATCCATAACAACACTCCAGCTCACCTTTCACCTTCATTTTGTTCTTCTTCCTTTAACTTCTCTAATATCTCCTTTTACAAAACTCTGTAACTAGGATTTCATTGTGCTCTGATTCTTACTCTAAAATTTCTCCAGCAGCAATGTTTACTCTTTCTTCCAGTTTGGAATTCTCCAGGCATTGGTTACAGTCCTCTGGCACCACCTACTGCTCAGAAAAGAGTATGGGAAGTTCCCTGGAGTCTTGGTCACATTTCCTCTGATCAGTACGAATACCACCTTGGGTCTTATTTGAAAGGAGGACATTGGCCTAATGGGATTATAGGTTCATAGGTTCATAGGTTCATAGGTTCATACTAGGCTATCTGCCCTAGGGCATTTATAAGCCTAGCCAGAGTGTGTGTGGCTTTCACCACCCTTTAGGATGAGAATACTATACCCATTAGTTTGCTGTGCCTCTGTCCAGCAGTAACACAGAGATGATTCCCGGGGTAAACCTACGATCTCCCATCCACTCGTCAAGATTTCTCTTGAACAGAGTCAGTGAGGGGCTCTGCCTCACATGGACTGGGATTCTGTTCCATAGTGTAGGGAGTCTCTGGGTGATGAATCTGTCCCTCCAGCACGTCCTATTTATATCCGTGTTGAGGTTTAAGTCTCTTGCTCTCGTGGCTCTGGTGGATTTGGATTTTTTGAGGTGGAGCATGTCCATTAATTCAGGGTTGGACATGGCCTTGTATGTCAGGCACAGATCACCTCTGAGCAGACGGTATGCGACTGAATAGAGCTGGAGTTTCTTCAGTCGGGCATCGTATATGTTTGAGCCCCTTTATCCTTTTGGTGAGGAACTTTTGGGGTCTTTCCAACTGCTGCAGGTGTCGGGTAAGGTACATTCTGAATGGGGCGTTGTACTCAATCATTGGTCTGATAAGTGAAGAGTACAGGGGTACAATGACCTCACCTGATCTGGATGTGAATCCCTTCATGATCAGGTGAGCAATGTAGAAGGTCTTCCTAACCACTTTGGCAATGTGAGTGTCAAAAGAGAGGTTACTGTCAACTTGGGTCCCCAGGTCCCTGATAACTTCTTCCGTGTTTAATGGATTACCACCTATGTGGTAATTAGGGGTTACCTTGTTTTTCCCAAAGGGTATGACTATACATTTTTTGGCATTTAGCTTAAGGCCATGGCTCTGGCACCAGTTATCCATTTCTATGAGACCTCTCTGGAGGATGTCTGTGTCTGATGGAGTGTCAATTATGGTGCCCATTTTGCAGTCATCTGCAAATTTTGTCAGCCACAATCCCCTTATGTTTTCCTGCACTTCAGAAAAATAAATGCCGAACAAGAGGGGGCCCAGGACTGAGCCCTGTGGGACACCGCTCGTGACCGGCTTAGAGTCTGACATGGCACCAGCAACTCTAACCCTGTGTGTTCTGTCCTTGAGCCAGTTTGCAACCCATCTTGTGACATATGGGTTTACATCTAAGCTGGTGAGCTTTTCTATGATGCCCAAGTGGGGTATTGTGTCTAACGCTTTTGCTAGGTCAAGGTAGGCTGTGTGAACTGCCTTACCCTCATCAATGGCCTTAGTGACTGTTTCGAAAAAGTTGACCAAGTTCAAGAGGCAGGATCTGCTCTTGACAAAGCCAAATTGGGTAGGATCCAGTGTCTGTAGGTCCCCAATGTCTTTATTTATGAGTTCCATTATGATCCTCTCCATAGCTTTGCAGACAAGACTCGTCAAGCTTATGGGGCGGTAATTTCCAGGGTCCATAGAAGCACCACCTTTGTGGAGTGGGACCACAGTTGCCGTGACGCTATTCTTTTTGGTGCACGATCCTGTAGTAAGGCTAAGATTATACAGCAGCCTTATGTGTGGGTTTAGTTCCTCATTGAGTTCGTGTAGCACACAGCCGGGGACACTGTCCGGTCCCATTGATGCTGTGTTTTTGCTTTAGAGAGAGCAGCTCTCACCTGGGCGCCTGAGATGTTTGGGAGGCTAGACTCTGGTGGGATAGATATTTCTCCTTTTGGGGAGGGAGGGAAATTTGCACTGAACCTGTCTGCCAGTATTTTGGCAATGTCTGTGGGTTCAGTGATTTTTTTATCATTTTGGACTAATTCTGAGCATATCTGGGAGTTTCCACCCAGGTTTCTAACATAGCTAAAGAAGGCCTTATGATTGTCTTTTGTGTCATTAGCGATTTTTCTCTCAAAGTTGGCCTTGGATGATTTTATGATTGATCGTAGTTTTTTGCTAGTATTGATCAGAGATGCCTTCCCTTTTAGGGATTTTGCTCTGTCATGTAGTAGCTTTCTCCTCTTGTTGTAGAGTTTGTTTATGGCTGGGGTCCACCAAACCGGGTGCCTGCCTTTGGTGGAAAGATTCTTGATTTTATTAGGGATTGCTTGATCCATACATTCCTGGAGGTGCTCGTAGAAGGCATTTGTAAGGGTTTCAGCAGCATGGGTTGTGGTTTCCACTGGCTCGGGGGCCTTGAAGGATACCACTCCAGTCTTAAGAAGTGTGAAGTTTGCTTTTGAGAAGTTCTTCACTGTGGTCTTTTGCTGGGGTGGTTGGGGGATGTGGCGCTGCAGTGAGATTAATTTGTGGTCTGATCTCACCAAGGAGGGATATACTTCGGGTGTGGAGCATTTTGTCCCCATGTTTGTGATGATCAGGTCTAGTATATTTTTTCCTCTTGTGGGAATGGTGACTAGTTGTTCCATAGCATTTGAGTTTATGAACTCAGGAACCTTTGGGCTAGGGTGTTGGGGCTTGAGTAATGTTCCCAGTCTATGTTTGGGTAGTTGAAGTCACCCAATATGATGATGTTTGGAGAGACATTCATACTCTCCAGTGTCTTCAGGAAGGCTGTGTGGGTTTCCTGAGTTTGAGAAGGTGGTCTGTAGCATGTTACAAACTGTAGGACAGTTTTACCTATGGTTAATTGCACCTGGATGGTCTCCGATGCTTCGTGCATTGCCACTAACCTGGAGGTGTGGGTATCCTTTATGAATATGGATACTCCCCCTCCTTTTGTGGTTCGGTCCGGAATTTGGGGCTGGAACGCATGATATGAGGTATAACCTGATAGTGCTGGGGTGCTCTCAGGAGCCTTGAACCAGGTTTCAGTCACAGCACAGACATCGATGTTCTCCATACTGAGGAGGGCTTCGAGGGCGTGCATCTTGAGGTTTAGACTTCTGGCATTGAGCAGTATTACCCTTAGTTTTTCTCCATTTTTGTTTTCTAGGGCGGTAGGTTTATCATTTGAGCCTTGCCTAAAAAGGCACTATGGGGTGGCAAGAGCCTTTGCCAATATCCGAAGCCCAGGGTGACAGGTGCAAGCCGTCCCAGCGAAGCAGTGTGGCTTGTCAAGCATGTCATCCCAGGCAGACAGACATTGGATCCCCTTAGAATGACACCAGTAATTAAGCCAATTATTAAAGCTGATCATTTTGTCTCTGTATTGTGGCATCATTCTTGGTGAGGGTAGGATACTGCTCAGGGTCAGGGTCATACTCGCCTGGGCTACATAATCTGAGAGCTCCTCTATGTCTCTTTTCATGTAGTCCAGGGAGCTACGTCTCAGGTCGTTCACACCGGCATGGACAATGACTGAGTCATACTTGTACTTGCTGCGGAGTGACCTGAGTGCTTGTGTTATGTGGCGGATTCTAGCGCCTGACAGGCAGCTTACTGTGATCTTTTCCTTGTTCAGTCTGGTGAGTGGGACGTCAGTGTGTCTGACTATGGAGTCACCTATAACAAGTGTGTCTGGCATTGTGTTTGGCCTTAAGGGCTGTGACTGTTTAGCACACTGACTTTGAGAACTATGTGTTGCATGTCTTATGTCTTGAGGTGGCAGTTGCTTGGGTGTCTGCTTTGGAGGCCTCTGTAGTTTTGGTAGATTTTTGATCAGTGCCTCCGAGTATGTCTTTGTGTGTTTATGTATTTGTTTTGCAGTTGTGATAGTTCTATGTGAAACTGGGTTTGTGGTGTGCGTGCTTCCCTTCTCCTCCTGTCTGGTCTTGCCAGTCCTGAGTTGAGAGAGCTCAGCCTCCAGTTTGGCTATATAGTTGCATCTCTGACATGTATTTGTGTTTTGTGGGAGAAGGAGTGGGTTGTCTGTGTACATGAGGCAATTGTAACATTGCCTCAAGATGCCCAGATTCACCAGCTGAACAGGAGAGGACGCTAGCAACTGACCCTTCGACATGCTGAAAAGTGCTAGGAATTGACCCAAAATGGCCAATAGACTACAAGTTTCTGGCTGGAACCACTCCTCTAGGGACAAATAGGCCGCTCAGTGCTCCCCACTCCCACTGGTGAACAAAGATGCTTCCTTTTATCCAAATAAGGATATGGAATAGCACAGGAACCAAGACAAAGCCCAGAGATCAGCAAACTCTGAAGACTGGACTATTCTAGTTCAGTAAGGCGGGAAAACAAGATTTTTTTTTTGTTTTTTCTTTTTGCAGAAAACAGAGGAAAACAGACAGTAAATGCTATAAATGCTTTTAAATGGCTAGACTTGAGTGTGTTAGCCTACAGGTAAATTAAGCAACAAATAACTTTTAAAAGTGCAAAACAGTTAATCAACACAAAACAGTTTAAATAGAATGCAGAGCTGTATAAACAGGCGAAAAATGCAGTCGCTAAGCAGTAAATCATCAAAAAGCCAGAAAAATACTTAAATCAGGAAAAAGTCACTCTTTTGCTCTCTACTGCTTGTAGAACTCTGCAGGACACCACGAGGAGCGGTGCTGAGTTGAATACAAGCGGCGCTAAAGCAGGCTTTATTACAGGGGCTGAAAAGAGCTAGGAATTGACCCAAAATGGCCAATAGACTACAAGTTTCTGGCTGGAACCACTCCTCTAGGGACAAATAGGCTGCTCAGTGCTCCCCACTCCCACTGGTGAACAAAGACACTTCCTTTTATCCAAATAAGGATATGGAATAGCACAGGAACCAAGACAAAGCCCAGAGATCAGCAAACTCTGAAGACTGGACTATTCTAGTTCAGTAAGGAAAACAAGATTTTTTTTTTTTTTTTTTGCAGAAAGAGGAAAAACAGACAGTAAATGCTATAAATGCTTTTAAGCTAGCGACTTGAGTGTGTTAGCCTACAGGTAAAATTAAGCAACAAATAACTTTTTAAAAGTGCAAAACAGTTAATCAACACAAAAGCAGTTTAAATAGAATGCAGAGCTGTATAAACATGTTAAAATGCAGTCGCTAAGCAGTAAATAATCAAAAAGCCAGAAAAAAATACTTAAATCAGTTATAGCAAATACAGTTATAACAAATGCTCTGAAATATACTGTATATTTCCAAAATGTTTGAGGAGAGTCAGAACACAAGAAGGTTCAGGCGAAAGAGAAAAAAAATGTTTTGTTTTAGTTTTTGAAAGGGAAAAAAGAGGAACAGAAGGCCTTATCAAATGTTCTCTCTGTATTAAGCAGAATGAGCTAATGACACTAGACTGGGAGATATGTTACAGTAAAGGCAGGCAACTGCAAAGCCACCAAGTATAAGAGCAAGACACCAACAGGGAGGGAGGGTGGGACAAAATAGCCTACAGACAGCAAGCACTAGAGAGACAAATGAAAGTTTTTAAACAGATAAGGATTTGTGAAGATACTGAATAGACAAAGTGCTTTATATATATTAAATTGTAAAAACAGTAATCTGTAAAAATAATCAAAAAAAAATCAAGATACTTATATTTTGTAGCTCAGTTGCGTTTACCAACTTCTCCAGTCTGCACTGTGTGCAAAGACAGAAACCCTACCAAAGTTAGGGCTTAAAATAGCCTACAGACAGCAAGCACTAGAGAGATAAATGAAAGTTTTTAAACAGATAAGGATTTGTGAAGATACTGAATAGACAAACTGCTTTATATATACTAAATTGTAAAAACCGTAATCTGTAAAAATAATCAAAAAAAAATCAAGATACTTATATTTTGTAGCTCAGTTGCGGTCAACAACTTCTCCAGTTTGCACTGTGTGCAAAGACAGAAACCCTACCAAAGTTAGGGCTTAAAATAGCCTACAGACAGCAAGCACTAGAGAGACAAATGAAAGTTTTTAAACAGATAAGGATTTGTGAAGATACTGAATAGACAAAGTGCTTCATATATATTAAATTGTAAAAACAGTAATCTGTAAAATAATCAAAAAAAAAAAAATCAAGATACTTATATTTTGTAGCTCAGTTGCGGTCAACAACTTCTCCAGTCTGCAATGTGTGCAAAGACAGAAACCCTACCAAAGTTAGGGCTTAAAATAGCCTACAGACAGCAAGCACTAGAGAGACAAATGAACGTTTTTAAACAGATAAGGATTTGTGAAGATACTGAATAGACAAAGTGCTTTATATATATTAAATTGTAAAAACAGTAATCTGTAAAAATAATCAAAAATCAAGATAATTATATTTTGTAGCTCAGTTGTAGTCAACAACTTCTCCAGTCTGCACTGTGTGCAAAGACAGAAACCCTACCAAAGTTAGGGCTTAAAATAGCCTACAGACAGCAAGCACTAGAGAGACAAATGAAAGTTTTTAAATAGATAAGGATTTGTGAAGATACTGAATAGACAAAGTGCTTTATATATATTAAATTGTAAAACAGTAATCTGTAAAAATAATCAAAAAATCAAGATACTTATATTTTGTAGCTCAGTTGCGGTCAACAACTTCTCCAGTCTGCACTGTGTGCAAAGACAGAAACCCTACCAAAGTTAGGGCTTAAAATAGCCTACAGACAGCAAGCACTAGAGAGACAAATGAAAGTTTTTAAACAGATAAGGATTTGTGAAGATACTGAATAGACAAAGTGCTTTATATATATTAAATTGTAAAAACAGTAATCTGTAAAAATAATCAAAAAAAATCTAGATACTTATATTTTGTAGCTCAGTTGCAGTCAACAACTTCTCCAGTCTGCACTGTGTGCAAAGACAGAAACCCTACCAAAGATAGGGCTTAAAATAGCCTACAGACATCAAGCACTAGAGAGACAAATGAAAGTTTTTAAACAGATAAGGATTTGTGAAGATACTGAATAGACAAAGTGCTTTATATATATTAAATTGTAAAAACAGTAATCTGTAAAAATAATCAAAAAAAAATCAAGATACTTATATTTTGTAGCTCAGTTGCGTTTACCAACTTCTCCAGTCTGCACTGTGTGCAAAGACAGAAACCCTACCAAAGTTAGGGCTTAAAATAGCCTACAGACAGCAAGCACTAGAGAGATAAATGAAAGTTTTTAAACAGATAAGGATTTGTGAAGATACTGAATAGACAAACTGCTTTATATATACTAAATTGTAAAAACCGTAATCTGTAAAAATAATCAAAAAAAAATCAAGATACTTATATTTTGTAGCTCAGTTGCGGTCAACAACTTCTCCAGTTTGCACTGTGTGCAAAGACAGAAACCCTACCAAAGTTAGGGCTTAAAATAGCCTACAGACAGCAAGCACTAGAGAGACAAATGAAAGTTTTTAAACAGATAAGGATTTGTGAAGATACTGAATAGACAAAGTGCTTCATGTATATTAAATTGTAAAAACAGTAATCTGTAAAAATAATCAAAAAAAAAAAAAATCAAGATACTTATATTTTGTAGCTCAGTTGCGGTCAACAACTTCTCCAGTCTGCAATGTGTGCAAAGACAGAAACCCTACCAAAGTTAGGGCTTAAAATAGCCTACAGACAGCAAGCACTAGAGAGACAAATGAACGTTTTTAAACAGATAAGGATTTGTGAAGATACTGAATAGACAAAGTGCTTTATATATATTAAATTGTAAAAACAGTAATCTGTAAAAATAATCAAAAAAAATCAAGATACTTATATTTTGTAGCTCAGTTGCGGTCAACAACTTCTCCAGTCTGCACTGTGTGCAAAGACAGAAACCCTACCAAAGTTAGGGCTTAAAATAGCCTACAGACAGCAAGCACTAGAGAGACAAATGAAAGTTTTTAAATAGATAAGGATTTGTGAAGATACTGAATAGACAAAGTGCTTTATATATATTAAATTGTAAAAACAGTAATCTGTAAAATAATCAAAAAATCAAGATACTTATATTTTGTAGCTCAGTTGCGGTCAACAACTTCTCCAGTCTGCACTGTGTGCAAAGACAGAAACCCTACCAAAGTTAGGGCTTAAAATAGCCTACAGACAGCAAGCACTAGAGAGACAAATGAATGTTTTTAAACAGATAAGGATTTGTGAAGATGCTGAATAGACAAAGTGCTTTATATATATTAAATTGTAAAAACAGTAATCTGTAAAAATAAAAACAAAAATCAAGATAATTATATTTTGTAGCTCAGTTGCGGTCAACAACTTCTCCAGTCTGCACTGTGTGCAAAGACAGAAACCCTACCAAAGTTAGGGCTTAAAAACCAGAACAGCTTCTTTTTTTTTGTACAAGAACACAAAAGATCCAGCCCCCACTAGCCAAAAGATAATTACACAGAGGAAATGTTTCAGTTTACACAATAGCCTACAGACAGCAAGCACTAGAGAGACAAATTAAAGTTTTTAAACAGATAAGGATTTGTGAAGATACTGACTAGACAAAGTGATTTATATATATATTAAATTGTAAAAACAGTAATCTGTAAAAATAATAAAAAAGTCAAGATACTTATATTTTGTAGCTCAGTTGCGGTCAACAACTTCTCCAGTCTGCACTGTGTGCAAAGACAGAAACCCTACCAAAGTTAGGGCTTAAAATAGCCTACAGACAGCAAGCACTAGAGAGACAAATGAAAGTTTTTAAACAGATAAGGATTTGTGAAGATACTGAATAGACAAAGTGCTTTATATATATTAAATTGTAAAAACAGTAATCTGTAAAAATAATCAAAAAAAATCAAGATACTTATATTTTGTAGCTCAGTTGCGGTCAACAACTTCTCCAGTCTGCACTGTGTGCAAAGACAGAAACCCTACCAAAGTTAGGGCTTAAAATAGCCTACAGACAGCAAGCACTAGAGAGACAAATGAAAGTTTTTAAACAGATAAGGATTTGTGAAGATACTGAATAGACAAAGTGCTTTATATATATTAAATTGTAAAAACAGTAATCTGTAAAAATAATCAAAAAAATCAAGATACTTATATTTTGTAGCTCAGTTGTGGTCAACAACTTCTCCAGTCTGCACTGTGTGCAAAGACAAAAACCCTACCAAAGTTAGGGCTTAAAATAGCCTACAGACAGCAAGCACTAGAGAGACAAATGAAAGTTTTAAACAGATAAGGATTTGTGAAGATACTGAATAGACAAAGTGCTTTATATATATTAAATTGTAAAAACAGTAATCTGTAAAAATAATCAAAAAAAAAATCAAGATACTTATATTTTGTAGCTCAGGTGCGGTCAACAACTTCTCCAGTCTGCACTGTGTGCAAAGACAGAAACCCTACCAAAGTTAGGGCTTAAAATAGCCTACAGACAGCAAGCACTAGAGAGACAAATGAAAGTTTTTAAACAGATAAGGATTTTTGAAGATACTGAATAGACAAAGTGCTTTATATATATTAAATTGTAAAAACAGTAATCTGTAAAAATAACCAAAAAAAAATCAAGATACTTATATTTTGTAGCTCAGTTGCGGTCAACAACTTCTCCAGTCTGCACTGTGTGCAAAGACAGAAACTCTACCAAAGTTAGGGCTGAAAATAGCCTACAGACAGCAAGCACTAGAGAGACAAATGAAAGTTTTTAAACAGATAAGGATTTGTGAAGATACTGAATAGACAAAGTGCTTTATATATATTAAATTGTAAAAACAGTAATCTGTAAAAATAATAAAAAAAATCAAGATACTTATATTTTGTAGCTCAGTTGCGGTCAACAACTTCTCCAGTCTGCACTGTGTGCAAAGACAGAAACCCTACCAAAGTTAGGGCTTAAAAACCAGAACAGCTTCTTTTTTTTTGTACAAGAACACAAAAGATCCAGCCCCCACTAGCCAAAAGATAATTACACAGAGGAAATATTTCAGTTTACACAATAGCCTATAGACAGCAAGCACTAGAGAGACAAATGAAAGTTTTTAAGCAGATAAGGATTTGTGAAGATACTGAATAGACAAAGTGCTTTATATATATTAAATTGTAAAAACAGTAATCTGTAAAAATAATCAAAAAAAATCAAGATACTTATATTTTGTAGCTCAGTTGTGGTCAAAAACTTCTCCAGTCTGCACTGTGTGCAAAGACAGAAACCCTACCAAAGTTAGGGCTTAAAATAGCCTACAGACAGCAAGCACTAGAGAGACAAATGAAAGTTTTTAAACAGATAAGGATTTGTGAAGATACTGAATAGACAAAGTGCTTTATATATATTAAATTGTAAAAACAGTAATCTGTAAAAATAATCAAAAAAAATCAAGATACTTATATTTTGTAGCTCAGTTGTGGTCAACAACTTCTCCAGTCTGCACTGTGTGCAAAGACAGAAACCCTACCAAAGTTAGGGCTTAAAATAGCCTACAGACAGCAAGCACTAGAGAGACAAATGAAAGTTTTTTAAACAGATAAGGATTTGTGAAGATACTGAATAGACAAAGTGCTTTATATATATTAAATTGTAAAAACAGTAATCTGTAAAAATAATCAAAAAAAAATCAAGATACTTATATTTTGTAGCTCCGTTGTGGTCAACAACTTCTCCAGTCTGCACTGTGTGCAAAGACAGAAACCCTACCAAAGTTAGGGCTTAAAATAGCCTACAGACAGCAAGCACTAGAGAGACAAATGAAAGTTTTTAAACAGATAAGGATTTGTGAAGATACTGAATAAACAAAGTGCTTTATATATATTAAATTGTAAAAACAGTAATCTGTAAAAATAATCAAAAAAAATCAAGATACTTATATTTTGTAGCTCAGTTGCGGTCAGCAACTTCTCCAGTCTGCACTGTGTGCAAAGACAGAAACCCTACCAAAGTTAGGGCTTAAAAACCAGAACAGCTTCTTTTTTTTTGTACAAGAACACAAAAGATCCAGCCCCCACTAGCCAAAAGATAATTACACAGAGGAAATATTTCAGTTTACACAATAGCCTATAGACAGCAAGCACTAGAGAGACAAATGAAAGTTTTTAAGCAGATAAGGATTTGTGAAGATACTGAATAGACAAAGTGCTTTATATATATTAAATTGTAAAAACAGTAATCTGTAAAAATAATCAAAAAAAATCAAGATACTTATATTTTGTAGCTCAGTTGTGGTCAAAAACTTCTCCAGTCTGCACTGTGTGCAAAGACAGAAACCCTACCAAAGTTAGGGCTTAAAATAGCCTACAGACAGCAAGCACTAGAGAGACAAATGAAAGTTTTTAAACAGATAAGGATTTGTGAAGATACTGAATAGACAAAGTGCTTTATATATATTAAATTGTAAAAACAGTAATCTGTAAAAATAATCAAAAAAAATCAAGATACTTATATTTTGTAGCTCAGTTGTGGTCAACAACTTCTCCAGTCTGCACTGTGTGCAAAGACAGAAACCCTACCAAAGTTAGGGCTTAAAATAGCCTACAGACAGCAAGCACTAGAGAGACAAATGAAAGTTTTTAAACAGATAAGGATTTGTGAAGATACTGAATAGACAAAGTGCTTTATATATATTAAATTGTAAAAACAGTAATCTGTAAAAATAATCAAAAAAAAATCAAGATACTTATATTTTGTAGCTCCGTTGTGGTCAACAACTTCTCCAGTCTGCACTGTGTGCAAAGACAGAAACCCTACCAAAGTTAGGGCTTAAAATAGCCTACAGACAGCAAGCACTAGAGAGACAAATGAAAGTTTTAAACAGATAAGGATTTGTGAAGATACTGAATAAACAAAGTGCTTTATATATATTAAATTGTAAAAACAGTAATCTGTAAAAATAATCAAAAAAAATCAAGATACTTATATTTTGTAGCTCAGTTGCGGTCAGCAACTTCTCCAGTCTGCACTGTGTGCAAAGACAGAAACCCTACCAAAGTTAGGGCTTAAAAACCAGAACAGCTTCTTTTTTTTTGTACAAGAACACAAAAGATCCAGCCCCCACTAGCCAAAAGATAATTACACAGAGGAAATGATTCAGTTTACACAATAGCCTACAGACAACAAGCACTAGAGAGACAAATGAAAGTTTTTAAACAGATAAGGATTTGTGAAGATACTGAATAGACAAAGTGCTTTATATATATTAAATTGTAAAAACAGTAATCTGTAAAAATAATAAAAAAAAATCTAGATACTTATATTTTGCAGCTCAGTTGCGTTCAACAACTTTTCCAGTCTGCACTGTGTGCAAAGACAGAAACCCTACCAAAGTTAGGGCTTAAAATAGCCTACAGACAGCAAGCACTAGAGAGACAAATGAAAGTTTTTAAACAGATAAGGATTTGTGAAGATACTGAATAGACAAAGTGCTTTATATATATTAAATTGTAAAAACAGTAATCTGTAAAAATAATAAAAAAAAATCAAGATACTTATATTTTGTAGCTCAGTTGCGATCAACAACTTCTCCATTCTGCACTGTGTGCAAAGACAGAAACCCTACCAAAGTTAGGGCTTAAAAACCAGAACAGCTTCTTTTTTTTTGTACAAGAACACAAAAGATCCAGCCCCCACTTGCCAAAAGATAATTACACAGAGGAAATGTTTCAGTTTACACAATAGCCTACAGACAGCAAGCACTAGAGAGACAAATGAAAGTTTTTAAACAGATAAGGATTTGTGAAGATACTGAATAGACAAAGTGCTTTATATATATTAAATTGTAAAAACAGTAATCTGTAAAAATAATCAAAAAAAATCAAGATACTTATATTTTGTAGCTCAGTTGTGGTCAACAACTTCTCCAGTCTGCACTGTGTGCAAAGACAGAAACCCTACCAAAGTTAGGGCTTAAAATAGCCTACAGACAGCAAGCACTAGAGAGACAAATGAAAGTTTTTAAACAGATAAGGATTTTTGAAGATACTGAATAGACAAAGTGCTTTATATATATATATTAAATTGTAAAAACAGTAATCTGTAAAAATAATAAAAAAAAATCAAGATACTTATATTTTGTAGCTCAGTTGCGGTCAACAACTTCTCCAGTCTGTACTGTGTGCAAAGACAGAAACCTACCAAAGTTAGGGCTTAAAATAGCCTACAGACAGCAAGCACTAGAGATACAAATGAAAGTTTTTAAACAGATAAGGATTTGTGAAGATACTGAATACACAAAGTGCTTTATATATATTAAATTGTAAAAACAGTAATCTGTAAAAATAATCAAAAAAAAATCAAGATACTTATATTTTGTAGCTCAGTTGCGGTCAACTACTTTTCCAGTCTGCACTGTGTGCAAAGACAGAAACCCTACCAAAGTTAGGGCTTAAAATAGCCTACAGACAGCAAGCACTAGAGAGACAAATGAAAGTTTTTAAACAGATAAGGATTTGTGAAGATACTGAATAGACAAAGTGCTTTATATATATTAAATTGTAAAAACAGTAATCTGTAAAAATAATCAAAAAAAATCAAGATACTTATATTTTGTAGCTCAGTTGCGGTCAACAACTTCTCCAGTCTGCACTGTGTGCAAACCCAGTAAACAAAATTTAAATAACTTAAAGGTTTCTTTGGGGATGAGTACATTTAGGCTACTAAAATCCTTTGATTTTGGACACAAAAATTATTCTAAACCCTTCTAGTTTGGTAGGACTTCTTGAATGGAGCTTTTGGATGGACTTCTCCTATGACACTTGTGACTAGTAGATTGCTCTCCAGATTTTGTATCCTAGGTAGAGAGGGTCAATACCTATCCTGGAAGACTGGCATTTGTGTATGTGTGGGTGTGTGTGAGAGACTGTGTGCATTACTGGATGGCATACCCATTTTCCCTGAGAATAATAGACTTAGAACATCTTGGTAGCTCAACAGGTAGTACGCTTACATATGATGCAGAAGGATCTGGGATCTATTCCCCCCCAGGTAATTAAATTAATTTTGAGGGTGGGTTTGGAATAATGGTTAAGGTATTTGTCTCATAGACACAAGGTACAGAGTTTGATTTTGATCTCACGCTATTGCCTAGGATTAAAATGGCCCCTCAGGGCAGTTAGCCTAATATTCACCTGTGGAGATTGCACATCTACTTTTTTGCCAATGATTTGTGATAGGTTCATAAGTACTTACTAGGCTAATGATCCATGAGGATCTTCAGGAGCCTAACTTCTATTTCAAATACATTTCTAGCCCTAGTATTTTTAGTGTGATTTACCCAGAGCTCCTTATATTATAAGTAAGAATAACCCCGGAGCAGGCAGAGCATTAACATGTTACCCATGTTCGTAAAGGACAAGGGTGCCAATCCAGAGGTGAACTTACATTTTCCCATCCACTTTCTCAGATTATGCTTGAATAGAGTAAGATATGTACTTTGCTTTACATGTAGAGGAAGACAATTCCAGAAAATTGGAATTCTGTGTGAGACATATCTGTCCTCCCACATGTTCTATACTAGTTGCGTAAGAGATAGAGATTTCTTGAGTGGATGTTTCTACCACTATTTGACTTGCAGATGAACAGTAGAGCTGAAAGAATTGTATCAGTGAAAGCCCTGTACATGAGGCAGAGATCACCCCTCAGTAATCTGTAAGATACCAAAAAGAGGGACAGAGCTTTGAGATATGTAGTATAGCTTATGTGGTTTAGGACCTTGATTTTCTTCTTGTTCTTCTTATAGACCCTTGATTTTATGAGTGAGAAAGCATTGTGGTCACTTGAGTTATGCCAGCTGTTTAGACAGGTGGGGACATTATATTCAATGATCAGCTTAATGAGTGCAGAATACAGTGGAATGATCACCTCCCTGGACCTGGATGTAATACCCCTACTAATAAGCTGTACAATGAAAAAGGACTACTTCTTTGCAACACTGGATACATGGAGATAAAATGACAGTTCATTGTCCACATGGATTTTCAAGTCCTTCACAAATGGTTCATTTTTAGGTGTGTATTATCAATGTGATAGTTGCAGGAAACTTCATGCCAGACAAAGGATGCCATTATACACTGGCATTTAGCTTTAGGCCATGGCTTTTTTCAAAGTGACAGTTGCATGAAACTTCATGCCTAACCAAGAATGCCATTATACACAGGCATTTAGTTTTAGGCCATGGCTTTCACACCAACTATTTGTTTGGAAAAACCTTTTTACAAGATCTTGGTATCTTCTGGAAAATTTATGATGGTACTGAGTTTGTAGTCATCTGCAAATCTGGTCAGACATAAGTCTTAAACATAAGCTTTGACCTCTGAGAAGTAGATGCCAAGGAGGAGAGGCCTAAGGACCAAATCCAGTGGTATACCACTAGTGATAGGTCATTTGGAGGAGGTAGAGCCACCCATCCTAATTTCCTGGGTTCTGTTTCTGAGCCAGTTTGCTATCCAGTGAGTTACATAGGGATTGACATTTTGCTGGATGAGTTTATCAAGTCTGCCTGATTGGGTGATGGTGTTGAATGCCTTTGTAGGGTCCAAATATGCAGTTTATACAGATGTATAGATTTTTCCTTCAGCAAAAGCTTCATTACCTTTTTAAAAAAGTCAATCAGATTAAGTAGGTGGCTCTACCTTGACAAAATCAAACATATTCAATTCAAGAGTTTATAGGCTACCTATATCTTTATTTATTAATTCCATAACGAGTCTTCCCCATAACCTTACAGATGAGGCTGGTCAGGCTTACACGTTTATAGATGCCTGGGTCAGCCAACATGCCACCTTTGTGCAGGAGGATGATTGTTGCAACCCTCCACTCATCCAATACAAACCCTGATTTGAGGTTGATATTGAAGACCCCCTCTGTAGAGGGGTTGACAGGTTCTATTTCGGGCTGACCAGTAGACATCTTGATACATTATCAGTCTCCATAAAAACAGTGTTCCTGCCTTCAATAGTGCTTTGAGGACTTGCTCCTGGGAGATTAGGGGTTGTGTGGATACTGGTATGTGATCTGGGAGTTTTAGGGGGACAGGGGAGTGAAGTTAAATTTATCTGCTAGTAGATTGGCTATGTCCATAGGATTAGAGTATGTGATATAATTTACTGTTAGCTCTGTGCAGTTTTGAGCATTATGTCTAAGGTTTCTTGCATAGTTAAAGAAGGCTTTGCAGTTATCTTTTGCCTGGGTGGCTATTTTTACCTCCTGTCTAGCTCTGGTAGATTTGATCAGGGACTGGAGTTCCTTGTTAAGATTGGCAAGACCATTTTTGGCATTGGGGCTTATGTTTATTTTTACATGCAGTGAAATTTTCCTTTTATTGTATGGGTTTGACAGTCAGACTCCAGTGTAATGAGAGAGCAACATAATAATACAGCAGTATTCATAATATCAGCTTATGCCCCGCAGCAGGATTGTGATCATTAGGAAAAGAGTAAATTCAGACAACAGTTGTAGGACCTATTAAGTAAAGCAGAAAACAGGAACTGGCATTCATAATGAGTGACCTGAATGCACATATTGGGACAGAGAGAACAGAATATGAGGACTGCCTAGGTACACATAGGTGGGGCAACAGGAATAAAGAAGGAGAGGCCAGTCTAGACTTATGTTTGGCAAATGGCTTGATGGTGGCCAACAAGTGGTTCAGAAAGAGAGACAGTCACAAGATCATGTGCAAAAGTGGCCAACATGCAACTCAGGTAAACTTCCTCCTGGTAAGGAAAGGGCACTAGGCTAGGATTAGTGATTGCAAAGTCATCCCTGTTGAAGCAGTCAGCTGACAGCATAAACCACTAGTTTCCACAATCAGCTGCAAGCAGTGGTCAGAGAAGGCTCTAAGGTCAACAGAGACCAGGCTGAAGACCTGGAACTTGACTGGGGAGAAAGTACAACAGTTCAAGTAATTACTCAGGGCTCTAGCACCACAAGAAGAGGAGGAAATAGGTGGAGTTGAAGAAGAATGGCAGGACCTCAAAACAGCATGTGTTAGGACTACAGAACAGACATGTGTCCAAGCCAGATATGGAAATAGGGTACATAAGGAAATCTGGCGGTGGAATGCAGAAGTCCAGGAGGAAGGACTGAAGGAAAAAGTGGGAGACTGAAAAGACAGACCAGGCTAGGAAGGGATACTGGTTGGCTAACACAGAGGCTAAGAGAGGAGTTGCAATAGCAAAGAATAGGGCATTAGAGGCTGTCTACCAACTTCTGGAAAATGACTCAGTGGATGGCACAAAGAAACTCTATCAGGTTACAAGGCAAAGAGGCAAAGACAGAAAGATAAAGAAGATAGTCAGACACCCTTTGTAAGGGATGCCAACAACAACCTGCTCACCAGTCTACAGGACATCAAAGACAGATATAAGGAGGACTTCCAGTAGCTTCTGAATGAAGAAAACCCCACTGAAGCTGTACTGCCCCAGACAGCCTCCAGTGAAAGAAGAAGAGGCCAGACCATAGAAGAAGTAAGAACAGCACTTAGGAAAATGAAGTCAGGGAAAGCAGCAGGCTCACATGAGGTCCTAGCAGATATGATCAAGATGTTAGGTGAGATAGATGAAAAATGGCTCCTGAGGGTACTCACTGCAGTATGGAGAGACAGGGGTACCACAGATGCTTGAAGAACAAGTATACTAGTGCCAATGTACAAGAACAAAGGGGGCATTCACAACTGTGGATAGTACAGATATATCAAACTCCTATCACACTGCATGAAAGTTCTGGAGAGGGTAACTGATTAACACAGTAGCAGAAAGTAAAATTGGAAATGAGCAGTTTGGATTCAGATCAGGATGCAGTACAATCAACCAGATGTTTGCAATGAGACAGATACGTACTTGGGAAGAAGCTTGAAATGAGGAAAGAGTCCAACTGGGCATTTCTAGACTTGGAAAAAAGCACATGAAGAGATCTCAATAAAACTGGTTTGGGCAGTTTTGTGGTGGTTCGGAGCCCCAGAAACATTGGTAGCATTAGTGCAATCTTTGTGGAAATATCCTATGACTCGAACAGCATTTCAGATGGCATTTTATCGAATATACCGTTCGTCGAACCATTCTGACTGAGATTGCTTTATGATAGGGATTAGGAAATTTGCCCTTTCCCCATTGAAGTGAGATGTTGGAGTTGGTATATATAATAACGGGGAGTGTGGGGGTTTGAAGAATGGCATTTCTGATGAAGTGTCATTCGATGTTCTAAACCTTTGATGAATTAATATAGACCCAACTCAAGTACAAACAGTGTTCAGTCTTACAGAGTGGGTGTGCATCAGGGTTCAGCTCTGAGCCCATTGCTGTTCATACTGGTGATAAACTACATTACCAAAAATGTTGTAGGGGACAGATCAACAAAGTAGCTGTAAGCAGACGATGTGGCATTACAGGCAGCCTCTGCACAAGAACTTCAGCAAAGGGTAGGGGAATGGAATGCAAAACTGAAGGCACATGGGATGAAACTGAGTACAGATAAGACAGCTGTAATGGGAGCGAATGGGGAAAAGAGCCTGTGAAATGAGATAAAAGGAAAAACAGTGGAATAGGTTAAGAGCTTCAAGTATCTGGGAGGGGTGGTTATGGTGAAGGAAGTCTGAATGAGGAGGTCAAAGCTAGAATCAGAGAGGTTGCAGCCATCTGGCACAGAGTGTGAGGGGTAGTGTACGACAGAACAATGCCAAGGAAGCTGAAACGTAAGTTGGACAAAACAGTGGTGCGACCAGTACTATTGTATGGTACAGAAACCTGGGCAGTAAAGGCAGAGACATTGAGGAAGCTAGAGGTAATGGAGTTGATGAGATGAGTGATAGGATGCACACTGTGAGACAGATGAAGAAATGAGGATGTAACAGCGGAAACCAAAGTAAATCCAATTACAAAAAAGGTCAAAGAGACATGTGCAGGAAAGCAGAAGACAATCTGATGAAGAAGATTTGGGACAGACAGGAGGAAGGCAAGAGGAAACAAGGGTGTCCAGCAGAGAGGTGGATGAATAGTGTGAGAGAAGATCAGCAAGAGTCAGACAAGAGTGCTGGACAAGGTAGGAGAGTGGCATCGAATAGGGAGAGATGGTGACAAGCGACATGGCACCCCAACTGCATGTAGAAAATGGGAAAAAGGGGGTTGATGATGACGATGATGTATGGGTTTGGATCACAAGGGTTTATTTTTTGAATTTGATATTATATTTATTTCATTGGGGAGCAGATGCTTCTATACAACTATTTACATGTACATAGAATTGGGTGTGGACATTTATTTTTGGTTAGCCCTAGCATTGTCCTTTCAGGGCTCAATCTCCATCTCTTTGTTGGCATGAAAGCACTGAAGGACTTGGCACCCAAACCTGTCTTTTTAGTCAGCTCAGTATGAGCTGACTGATGGTTTGTGCACATGGAAGTTGCCCTGAAATTTGGAAGCTGGCCAGCTGTTATATCCTGTGCAGGATATAACCCATATAGCTAAGCTATAGCTAAGCTACAGCAGCGATCATTAGAACATCTGTTATGATAAGTTTACTTTTTGATGGTGCCCTGTTTTTGTAAAAGCCATGCTTCACTTTTCTGTCCAAAGGGGGCTCCTTCTCTCCTTCCTTTGCTTTCATTTGCCTTTCATATTATCCCCCTGTTTTTTGTTTGAATTTAATGAAATATAAGGAAATAAGAGAAACCGAATTACCAAGGCAAAATTCTGTGAAGTATCTGTATATATATATATATATATATATATATATATATATATATATATATATATATAATGTGTGTGTATATATATATATATATATATATATATATATATATATATATATATATATATATATATATGTACACACACACACCTGTATCATACTCTCAAAAGAATATTAACTCCCAGGCTGTATCGGGAATTTGAAAGTAACACCAGTATGTTTACTTATGGGATGTTACTTCTCCTCTGTGCCTGCCATTCATCAGCCCCCTCCTAGTGATATTGAGCCATTTTGTTTCCTCATTGCAATAGTCACATCAATGACCATTAGCAGGAGTGATAACCAGGTGGATTGGTCATTATCTAGACAACCTTGTTACGGATTTTCTTATTATTTTATCTGTCACCTCAGCCTTGGTGACTGGTGCATGTTCTTCTTTGCACAAGAGCTTGCTATACCTTCCTTACTGCATTTTTGCACAACTGCACATACAAGATAAAGGCTATCACATGACTGCAGCTCGGCAGGACAAAGCGAATGTCTTTGGTCCATAATGTTGTGTGCCATGCATCTCTCTGTCTAATCTTTGGCAGTAGTGCAGCGGGCCAGACTGCCTGACTACCCCACTGGCTGAACTGGCTTTGTCACTCATTGCAACTCTCCTTTGCTGGCTCCTCAAGCACCTAGATCTGTGGGTGATTTTGGATCTTCTGGATCACAGTCAAGGTGTTAAACCTCTGTGATATAGGATGGGCCACGAAACCGAATTATATTTAGGACCAAATAGAGAAATGGCCTCATAAGACAGTGGTTATAGGGATGCAGTGCAGTTACCTGTGTTTTTTGTAGTTCCTAATAGTCTGGTATGCATGATTATTGCAGATCGCAATTTAAGTGATGCTATAGGCAAAGGTGGCTATGCTTGTGGGCAGTGATAGGTGTGAGAAAAGGTTTTGTCTAACTATCTCTGTGTTTAGGGACTTCTCAGAAGCAAACTTTATTCAGTTACTTGATGACCTAATCAGTTCCCCAGTAATCCATATGGACATTGAAAATCTCTTGCCCTGGACCCTCATCAATTCAACTTTGCCATAGAAAAGTCCTGCCCCTTTAACTTCATAAGTTTCCTTGAAAAAGTAACCAAAGCAGTGCATAGCCATTATTCTGGACCTACAGTATATATGGACCTGCCTAAGCCCTTTTACACTATTCCCCATGCAGCATCATTGACAGACCTGTAAATCTGAATATAAATCAATGTGCTGTGCTGTGGATAGCTAACTGATTGTCTGACACTCCCCATGTGGTTAGAGATCCCAGTGCCACTTCAGAAAACGAAATAGTTACTCATGATATACAATAGGGCTCATCTTTGGGCTGTCTCCTATTTAGCATCTATTTCTCTGACTTTTAGGCTAGCAGTCCTGGCCTATGGTCATCTAGGTTTGCAGATGACAGTAAATTGGGTATTGTCATTCAGTACTCCACTGACTCACAGTTACTCCAACATACGTTAGACCATGTTAACAAATGGTGGAAGGACAATGGCTTCAAATTAAATGTCAAAAAATGTTGCATATTTCATTTTAGTAAACAAAACATTTTCACATATCATAAAGAATATACTCCTCTAATCAGGAACTCTTTGATAATTCCTTATCATTTGACCATCATGTCTCCAAACGGCTCATGTAATTTCCAAGGGCATCTCTACTTTATCTAAATAAGTCTTAATTTCCACTTTACCCATTATTGAATATAATGTGCTTTTTGGTGCTTACTGACACACACACACACACACACACACACACACACATATATATATATATATATATATATATATATATATATATATATATATATATATATATATATGTATGTGCATATACGTACATATACATACAAATATTTCAAGCACAAACAGTAATGTTTTTCCAGTCTGCCAATACTTATTGAAACATATCACTCAACATGAGAGACCTTAAAGATTCATAAGTAAAAATATTTGAATCATAAAAAATCTTAGTTATCAGGACAAACAGGTAACCCTCTTTCTGTGTTCAGTCTGTTATGGTTTCCTCCAAGGAGATCTGTGTCTAGCCTTTCGAGCTTTGAAAGATTCAACACTCTTTGACCTCCTATTCTTTCACAGAACAAATGGGACCTCAAATACACAGTTAAAGGAACTAAACCCTCATTATCAGGTAAATAAGACATGTTAGCATGATATATTCATATCACAATGTATCTCTCCTCTTTGGAACAAACTTCCATTATACTTCAAGCAAAGTAACACCCTGTCAACTTCAAGGTAAATCTAGATAACTGCATAGGCAGCCACAAATTCTCCCACAGTCTGTCTTGTCTTGCTGTCCTTGAGGTTAGAGGGAATTTTTGAATAGGTGTTTTTTGTTGGACTTGTCATGATTTGCAGACTGCTAAGTATTTACCTATGAACCTATGAACCTAAGGACTGTGAAACATTAAAGTGGCTAATACAGGATGAGGATTAAGGTTATGCCATGTACTTCCAAATACATGTATAAGGCAAAAATGGGAGTCTTTCTTTCTGTCCATGGCAATACTTTTCATTTTTTTATTTTCTTTCTTAATTGAGAGGGTATGCTGGACTCAAATGCCTCTTTTCAAGCGTATCCTATGCCAGTAGAATGGCACAGTTCACTTGCACATTTACAAGCTAGGTAGCTCAGCTTATTCATTAGTAAAAGATAAAATGATGGATCATTCTGTTAAGAATTGGTCACACAATGTGGAAAAGGCCTGATTTAAGAATGCTGTCCTAACGATTTATGAAATGTCCTAATGATTTATGAATGTTATTGTAAGATATTTGCATATTGGACAATATCTTCAGTAATATTTCATTGATGGAGGTATAGGATTGACAGATATCAAGTTTGCACAATTACTGACTTCCTAAACTGTTGAAGGTATATTGCATTAACCATGTAATCGTATTCCTAGTTATGTATCTAAACTTTTTTTATTTGAATTAGTTTCTTCTGCATTAAAGCTGAAACAGCGTTCTCAGATTTGAGAATGAGTTGTGGACAAAGCACAATCTCTTCTCATATTTCCAATGTCTTTTAGCTCCTCTACAGAAAATCAAAATTTCTCACACTGGGAGCCTTGTGTTGAAGAAAACAAAGAATCTTACCTGCATGGCTGAAGATTTCTTTCCATCTAACATCCAGATGTTTTGGCAAAAAAATGGGTTAATTCAAAATGACACTAGTTTTCAGAGCAACTGCACAGCTGAAGGAACTTGCAGAGCATCTGTCATCCTTAAGTTTCAGCCTCAGCTTGAAGATGATGGACAAGAGCTGGTATGCAAGGCATCAC
>NC_056743.1:1693619791-1693719791 GCF_019279795.1 Protopterus annectens
ACTGAAAGGCACACTAATCAGGCATGAGCAAGAAGGAAAGACTCTTTCTGCTGTAGGAGTCCATTTTTCCCTATCTTCTAGACCTTATCCAAAAGGTCAAAAGGGGGGTAAAATGTGGTTCCAAAAATCCCAGAGTTTTTCAAGACACATGGTGATTCTTCCCCCAGGGGCAGAAGGGGAAGCGGTAATGGAAGATGCCAGCCATGTGGCAGAGGAGGCCCGCAGAACCAGGACAACAGGGAATCCTTTCTTGGCAAACCCTTCCAGCGCTCCTGAAAGGAGGCCCACCTGCCAGGTTTTGGAGGCTGTCGGGAGTCACTTATCTTTGTACCCAGAAGCCTGGCTAAATATAACAAAAGAGAAATGGGTACAAAGCATCGTATACAGAGGTTATTCCATTCCCTTTTCCTTTCCCGTTCCAAACATGAAAAACATCCCAGACATTCCACCCAGCCAAAGGGAACAGGCAACCATAGAAATACAAAAGTTGCAACAAAATAGAGTCATCCAAACAGTCCTCACAGACCAAATAGGATCCAGAACTTACTCAAGGTTCTTTTTAGTTCCAAAGAAAACAGGGGACTGTAGACCCATCCTGGATCTCAGCAGACTGAACAAATCAGTAAGAAAGTTGAAGTTCCTGATGGTAACACTGCAGTTGGTACTCCCTTTTCTGGGACAAGACAATTGGATGTGCTTTATAGACTTCCAGGATGTGTACTACCACATAAAAATGGACAGGCAATCCAGGAGTCATTTGTGCTTTTGGCTGGGAGACAGTCACTACCAGTTTTGAGCTTTACCCTTTGGTCTCACTACAGCCCCCAGAGTGTTCACCAAATGTATGTCAGTAGTCACGGCTCAGTTGAGGCCCATAGGATTCTGGGTGTTTCTGTACCTAGACGACTGGCTCCTAAACACCACCACAGAGCATCTACTAATAAAGGAGAGTGACATCACATCGAAGATCTGCTCCTATTTTGGAATCACAATAAATTATGAAAAATCTGCCTTATCACCATCTCAGCATATCATTTTTATAGGAGCAGACTTAGATACTTCAAAAATGATAGTAAAGCTTCGCCCAGAAAGAGTACAAACCCTTCAGCATCAGGTCATCAGTCTACTGTTCAAAAGGAAAGTTCAAGCAAGAACAGTTCTGAAAGTATTAGGGATCATGGCAGCAGCAATAAGCTTGATCCCATTGGTGTGGCTGCACATGAGAATTCTACAGTGGCTGCTATTCACTCAGTGGTCCATGCAGGAACTACCCATGTCCCACCAGATCATAATAACAGAATCTTGCAAGAAAGACCTTCATTGGTGGCTTCACTCGACTCATGTGACCTTAGGGCGACCATTTGTTCGCCCACAGCCTTTAGCCACAGTGACCACAGATGCTTCCCAGATAGGGTGGGGGAGCATTATCTGGGAAAGACAATCCAAGGTACTTGGCGAGATCACAAGGCCCATTTGCACATTGATGTCCTAGAGATGAGAGCAGTACTCTTAGCATTGCAAGCATTCCAGGACTCTCTTCCACTGGGAACTATTGCAATTCAGACAGACAAGAGGTCAGTTGTATAGTACATAAACAAGCAAGTAGGAACCAGGTCTTACTCCCTTTGTTGAGAGGCTCTTAGATTATGGCAGTGGGTGACCTCCTCCCAACACTTTCTGATAGCAACGCATATCCCAGGGAAATCCATCGTGATAGCAGACAAACTCAGCAGAGCTATTCTAATGCCTCACGAGTGGTCTCTAAAGCAAGAGATAGCAGAAATAATTTTCTGAAAATGGGACCAGCCTTTCTGCAATCTTTTTGCCATGTCCATGAATGCCAAATGCAACAGCTACCTTGCCCTAATCCCCCATCCTGGGGAGTCACCAAGGGATGAACTTGTACACAATTGGCCCTTGGGTCTCCTCTATGCCTTCCCTCCCTTCTCATTGATACCCAAAGTTTTTCAGAAAGTCAGTGTATTGGGTAGGACCTTAATACTTATTGCCCTTTACTGGCCTCATCAAATCTGGTTCCCTTCTTGTGGCCTTATCTTTAGGAGGTGCCTTGGAATCTGGACCATGTTCCAGATCTTCTGACCGTCCGACTCCTCTCCATCCATCTCTTCAAACCCTTAAGTTGACAGCATGGCTGGTTGTAGCCAGGCACCTGAACTTTCACCTTCAGCGGCATATCCTGATTTCTTCTCATAAAGCTTCTACGAGAAAATTATATTTCAGCAAATGGAAAAGATTTTCCTCCTGGGCCTTGGAAAATCATATTGACCTCTTCTCTGCACCTATATCTTCTATACTGGAGTTCTTAGCAAAGCTATTTCATGAAGGAGCAGCTGCAGCTACTATTCGAGTTCAATTAGCAGCAATCTGTAATTTCCCTTTAGGGGGAAACAGGGCCAAATGTTATGTCCCACGGACTTTGCAAAACCTTTTTGAGGGGTGCCATTCTACTAAGACTGCCCATTAAACCCCCTCTACCCCCCATGGAACCTCAGTTTTGTATTATCCCGTATGATTCTTCCACCCTTTGAACCTGCATCATCCTGTGACCTGAAGTTCTTAACCTGGAAGATGATTTTCTTAGTAGCTATAACTTCAGGTAGAAGAGTTTTGGAGTTGCAAGCACTGTATATCACCTGCCCATATATGCCATTCCACAAGGACAGAGTCTCACTCCGTACTCCTTCCTTTTTACCAAAGGTATGCTCGGAATCAGATTTAAATCAATCCATAAATTTACCATTTTTTCCTAACTATGGCAATAAGGCAGAGTATATGGTACAGCAACTAGATATTCATAGGCAATTGCATTTCTCTTTGCACAGAACAAAGGACTTTAGGAAGACTGACCAATTATTTTTCTCCTTCTCAGGCCAGAAAAAAAGGTGCTCCAGTTGGTAAGACCAGTCTTTCCAGGTGGTTGTCAGATTGCATTATATTTACCTACAAATCCCAGAACAAACAACTTCCTGACAAAGTAAGAGGTCATTCTACCAGAGCTATTGTTAAATAAATTGTTAAAATCAGACTGTAAAAATCATTAGGCATTTTAAAATGACAGTCAATAACAGACAGTAATGCAGGAAAAGATACACATGCACATAGATTCATTATTTTCTAACTTTGCAAAATAATCTTTCACTGACAGGCATGAGCCGGCCGAGCTGGTAACTGCCAAGGCCAAGTTTCTAATCACACTGCAGCTTATGCTTCAAGCAATAATATGCAAGTTTTATTTCTACTGCAATTCTAGTAAAATAGAATTAAATGCATTACATATTATACTGTTCTCAGCCTTTGTACTTCATATATATTCGAGTACATTTATATATGCCTGACCACACAGCTTATATATGTCTGCATATATGTCTTTTTAACAGTTGATATATTGAATACATATTTTCCTAACAGCTTATATATGTGAATACATATTTTTCTGACATTCTCCCTCCTGTTAATGCATTTCATTCTATTAGAAACATAAACAATATTATTTCATTTCTTAGCTTTTTCCCTTTGAGGACTTTCAGCTAAGCTAGTCATTGGTTTTATATTTCAGAAAAAGCATCATCTGAAATTAATCTTTCAATTTCAACACTTTGGTAAAAAGTTTCAGTAACAGATATATCAACAAATTTTTGATTAATTTTTTCATGCAGGGAATTTCACAGTAAACACATGCTCCTATTAGGAGTATACCCACACAAATAGCAATTAAATGTTTAATAGGATGGAACCCCCCCCCCCCAAACAGATTCTGGAAAAAGTCCGTCAGTGGGTTTGGGCCTGGTTTAGTCATTGCTGATACTTGCTGAATTACCTCTAGGTGGTTATTTGTCTCGTGACGATCCTCAGGGATAAAAGCACAGCATTCTTCTTCGTGTACCACCTCTTGCCGCTAGGGTGAAGTAAAGAGCCATTCGATTTTGTAGCACAACAGTTCTTATTGCATTTAGTTTATCAGTCACCAATTCTAGGGTGGAAATTGCTCATGACTTCTTGACAGCTTTCTCAGCTCCCAGATCGATTTGACTGCTCCATAGGCTGGTGGTATTCCTGCCCTGGATATAACACTGTTGCCCAAGTCCATATGAGTCAATTTACTTTTGTCTTTTACTGAATTATGGTCTTTTTAACCAGCTTCGATTTTACCAACTGGATTCACAGGTTTCTTAACTGGACCTTCAGATTTTCGAGCTGTTTTTCTTACGTTTCGTATTTTACCCAAAGGTAGTTCTGCAGTATGTCTTATTGCTGAAACCAGATAACCCAAAAAACAACTGCCGGACCAATTCTCAGGTAACCATTCATATGCCTTTTTCCCACAAATAAAATCATTACTTTGGTACTAATACGTGTTATCCCTGCATGAAACATTTTTCTATCCTTAATAGACAATTGCTTAGTTAAGACTGGATTGTCACATACTGCATTTAATGTAGTTTTCATTGAACTCAGATATGAATCATGGTTAGTATCACAAACAGTACCCCCACTTTTGACTTTAATGTAACATTTATAAGACATTATTATATTACCATTACTCCAGCCCACCTGGAGGGTATCACTTTTAGAACATACAACTCCTTTTTGTGTGACAGGTAAAAATAAAGCTATTTTGTCCTGTGATCTCACAGTTCCTGTATCAAGAAAACTTTTCCAAGTCTCATTTTATTCCCAGAGGGACAGTGGACATTAACAGTCTCTTATATGTTGTTGGTATAGCTGTACAAACCCAGCAATTTGAAATGTGCATAGTTTCTGTATGCACAAGCTTCATGGTCAGGTATGTGTTAAAGTTTGGATGCCAGTCTATAAACAGTTCATCACGTCTTCTCACTTTTACTCGTGTGGTTGAGTGCAGGGAAAAACCACAATAAGAGAAAAATTGTCATATTTAGTCAACAAATGCACTGCCAAAGAAAATAATTATGCAATAGTTCTTGGGTTGCTCTGCTTTTGTTTGCTTTACTCTTGGCCATTTTGCCCTTGTGTATCAGTCACAAAGTTCTTATTCAGCTGAAAGTTCTTTTGTCTGAAAAGAGTTAAACTGCAAAACAGATTTATTTATTAACAGTTTCTTTATATAATTAGCTAGTGAACTGTCAGCCTCCAGCTCTGCAGGCATGAGAGCTTTTTACTGAGGCACATAATATGCCCTTCCAAATACTACTTCAAAGGGGATCAAACCCTTTACATTTGTTACTGTTTTCATGCTCAGCAATGCTAGAGGTAAACAGCAAATCCAATTCTTCTGAGTCTCACTCATCAACTTCCTTAACTTGTTTTTAAAATCCCATTGTACCTCTCCACCAGTCCTGCTGACTGTGGGTGGTAAGCACAGTGATTCCTTAAGGAAATCCCAAAAATCTCCCAAGTTGTTGAATTGTCTGATTGACAAAATGTGTCCCATTGCCACTATAGATTCTTTCCGGTATGCCAAATCTAGGAATTATTTCCTTTACTAGGGCCTTTGCCACTGTTGCTGCATCCGATTCCTGGTTGGAAAAGCTTCTACCCATTTTGAAAACATATCTATGATCACTAAACAGTATTTCTTTCCTTCACATTTATTCAACTCTATGAAGTCCATACAAATAGTATGGAATGGATATGGTGGTGTAGGAAACTCCCTTGCTTGTTTTAAATGCTCCTTGTGCATGGTGCTTGTTACAAGTATGACAAGCTGCACAAAATTTTATTGTATAATTTATGTATCCATATGTTTGGAATATTTTATTTACTAACTGTACCATCCCCTGTTGAGACATGGCTCTGCCCATGGCTCAACAAAGCTGCATATCTAAATAAATTAGACGGCAATATTGTTTTTCCTTTGGAAATGTACAGTGCATTCTCAAAAATTGCACCTTGTTTTACCCAGTTTTGTTTTTCTGCTTTTGTAGTAAGCATTTGCATTGTTTTTAACATGTCTAAATCTAAAATCTCAAAGGGTTGTAATTTCTCATTCAAAAATAAAGTTTCTGAGTCTGAGGCTGCTTGCTTTGCAGCTGCATCAGCTCGTGCATTACCTTTTGAAATCTTATCCTGTTGTTTTGTATGAGCTACACATTTACAAATAGCTACTTTGGTAGGCAACTGAATAGATTCTAATAGCTCCAAAATAAATTGCGCATGATTAATAGGTTTTCCACTGGATGTAATCATCCCTCTATTTTTTTTATTGTTGTGCAACACATGCACTGTAGAAAAAGCATACTGATTATCAGTATATATGTTCACTTTTTTGCCTTTTACTAAAATACATGCTCCTGTCAAAACTACCAGTTCTGCTGCTTGAGCATACAAGTTGTATGGCAAAGTTTGTGCTTTTAAATTTTTAGTGTCTGTAACTACTGCATACCCCACCAGATTTTTCCCTGTAGGACCCCTTCTGCATGAGCCATTCACGTAATATGTCACCTCAGCATCATCCAAGGGCATATCTGTAAGATCTTGTCTAGGTAAAGCTAACTGTTCATATGAGGTTGACTCAGCAGTATGGTCATACATGAAAGATGTCTAGCAGGAGAAAGGTATGCAACTTTTTCTTGTAGCAGAATTATTGCAACTGCATGAGGCATTCTCAATGTGAGAGGGTGGAATAACACCATTGAGGCTGAAGCCTGCACTGCCATTGCTGCTGCAACTACTGCTTGTACACAGTGAGGCAAAGATTGCACCACTGGGTCTAACTGTGATGAATAGTAAGCTATGGGGCATTGCTTATCCCCATGTTGTTGCTTTAATACTGATGTCATGTACCATTGCTTACAATCTATGGTCTAAAAAAACGTTTGTGATAACTTGGAAGTCTTAAAACTAATGAAGAAGCTATTAACTGCTTCAACCTGCAGAAAGCCATTTCTGCTTTTGTTTTCCATCGTAAAATAATTTGGTACCCAGCTTCAACAAAAATTAGTTGTACCTAAGAAAGACATTATTTCTTTTTAGTTGTTGGTTTGGGTGCTTGCAAAATTGCTGTTTTTTTTTTTTTTTTTTTTCTTTCCCATTATCTAGTATTTTACCTTTATTGAATATCACATATCCCAGGTATCTAACCTGTGTTTTTTTCCCAAAGTTGTAACTTACTTTTGTTTACTTTGTGTCCTTGTATTACTAAAAATTTTAATAATGCTACTGTATCCACCCTGCACTGCTGCTGGGTGCTGCTAGCAAGATGTCATTTACATAAAGTAAAATTTGACTACCTCCTGGTGGGGTAGACCCTGCCAGGTGGCTAGCCATTTTTTGTGCAAATATTATTGGGCTCTCACAATATCCCTGTGGTAGTCGAGTATATGTATACCTTTTACCCTGAAATGTAAATGCAAACCAATATTGACTATCAGGATGTATAGGTATTGAAAAGAAAGCATTGCTTATATCTACCACAGTAAAATACTTCTGTTGTGGCTTTAAATCATTTAACAAGGTATGTGGGTCTGGCACCGTAGGTGCTCTAGGTATTACTGCATTATTTACAGCTCATAAATCTTGTACCATCTGCCATTCCCCGTTTGCTTTTTAACAGGAAATAGGGTGTATCACATGGTGAATCAGGAGATTCTACCAGTACTCCTTTTTTGAGTAATGCTGCTTATTATAGGCTTAATTTTTACTTTTGCATTCTTTTCCAAAATGTATTGTCTTTTCTGTGGTCTAAAAGCTGACTTTGGGGTAATTGTAACTGGTCCTGCTGCTTGAATAAGCCCTACATTTAACTTGCCTGTTGACCACAGAGTTGTTGGAATTTTACACAAGGCCTCTTCTTTTTTTTTTTTAATAAGAATGCTAATCAGCTGTCCTTACTAGATTGCAAGTGTACAGCTGTATGTGTCTGTGTCAACCAATTCAGTTTTGTTTTATATCCCTTGTCCTGACATTTCTAAATCAGTCTGTTTTCCCATTTTGTTACCTTTTTTTCTAAGTCTGCCCATTTAACACTTTTGTTTTTTTGTCAAGCTGACATGTGGCAGTCTATTGGACTTATACAATCTCATGAATTCCTGAGGTAATGAACAGCTTACTACACTGTTTCCCTCAGTATCCCAACATAAAGTTTGTAATATTAATCTGTCAGCAGGATTTTTTTTTTTTTTTTTTGAACAATTCTTGCTTATATTTTTTATCAGGTCCTGGTGTGCTACAGTAGTATAGAGTACAATGTAACAAGTGCTGCTGATCAGTGTCAAGGGAGGGTACCTTACTGATGGCTACGTTCATCAGTTCTTTGGTTACTGCCCCTGGACCAATCATAACTAGGTCCTGGCTGTACCAATAATAGGCTTCACCCTCTGATCACACCACAAGAGCATCCATTTGTCTTTGTGCTTCCATACCCTGCATGGTAGGAACTACTGCTATGCCAAATATCTGCACAAGGTCTCTTTCCAGTAAGTTTACTGGATATTTTTGCAGAAACTACAATTTTACTTTTTTGAGTCATACCTGAAACAGGGTCAGTTATTGCTATATTATGGGAAAGTGGTTCCCTGTATAGCTGTCCATTTGCTGCTTTTACTAATATATAATTAGGTGATTCAGAATGTTTTGGTAACTTGGAGGGGTGTATCAAAGTCCGTGACGCTCCTGAGTCACACAGGAATTTGACTTTTCTTTCCTCCACCAGAAGTGTTACTTCTGGTTTTGTATCTGCTAGGTAGAGCTCCAGGCTCAACAATGCTAAATCTAAAATTTTATTTTCATTTTTATTCTCTACATCTGTTTGTACTTCCTCTATTTCCTCTACTACATTCACATTTTCTTTTTGTTTATTAACCTTTCCTGATGATTTTTGGTTATTATCACTATCATATAGTCAGTCCACATCTCCTTTATCTTCTGTCATTGCTTTCTTATTTTGTTTATAGTCCCTAGCTAGATGCTCTTTTTACCTGACTGTAATACAAATACTTCAGCTCCATCTTCAGCAGTGAAGACTTGTGCCCTTTCTTTTCTTTTTACTATTAAAGTGTCTTTCAGTACGTCTAGCATACTCAAGTAAGGCTTGCAGCCTGCTTGTTCAGTGATCTATCATATGCCTTGTAATAAAGCTACTGACAGAGGCAATGCAACCTTTTAAAAATGTATTTTTTTAATTGTTGTTTAAAGCATTTTAATAATCTAGCATAATATCCATCTACTGTCTCATTTTCCTGTTGTATGCATTAATTAATGCAAGTCCAGTCTGCTCTAAGTTTTCATTTTTCAGAGATTCTGTCTGTCAGACCTTTCACTCTGTTGTCTAAAAATGTTTCAGAATTTTTAAGCTTCTGTTTTTTTTACAATTTGCTTCCTCAATCCACCTATGTGCTTGAGGTATGCCTAGTTGGTGCTGTTTTCTTTTGCCTGACGCCTGCATCAGATTAAAGCTTGTTTAAGGAGTTTAACTAGTGAAAGTTTATCTAGTTTACTATCAAATTTATAGTTGTTAACACATTTTGCAAAATATCTCACATTATCTGCTTACTGCAATTGCATATGCTTCACATTATCCGTTAGAGGCGGATCTCGTGATCTCTTAGTGCACTGATCTCCCATGTCTTAAAAAGACTGTTACGTAACCCTTCTCTTGTACCACGTGGTATCTTATTTCCCCATATCCACAGTAGTGTCTAGAATGACTGTTTACTTTGCTTTGTTATTCCCTGATCTATGACTCAAGATACAATACTTCGACTCTCTCAAGGCCCTTGAGGTGCAAGGGGGTGCACTTGCACCCCCCTGGAATCGGCTAGCTGAGAAATTAATTTTATTATAATTAAAAAAAAAAAAGTGTTTTTTTATAAAGAAAGGGCATTCCTCTTTAAGAATGCCCTTTGCATTCCGTTTTAGGCGCCGGCCCAGAACTATAGAGCGAGGAGGAGGGAAGCACCCACCCCCCCCACTTTTACAGCTGCAAGACCAGAATCATAAGTGTGCCGCACACTACGTAATTTAAAACACAAAAGTGCGCAGAAAAAAATGATTGCATTAGTTCCTGGTACTGGCAGACACACTAAGTCAACTTCCACAGGTCGGTAAGCTCCATTTCATTTCTATATCGTCCGTTCAACTGTGTCTGTAAGCTGTACACTATACTTTGCAGAACTGTCTCTTTTAAAATCCGTTGTGCATATTATTTTTGCTATATAGTTTGCTTAACTAGAAGGAAGGGGATTTACAAGTGTATGCTTTGCAGATTAAACTCTGTTGTTGTTTGCTAATGCTTTGGATTCTGAGTGTAATGTTATCTCATTTGATGGGCCAAATTCAATAAGGGAATTTACAAGTTTAAGCTGTACTCTATATACTTTGCAAATTAAAATCCGTTGTGCTGTTTAGTGAGATTTACAAGTGTTATCTCTCGTTTGCTAGAACAAAGTCTGTTGTAACTTATTTTTGTTATCTAGTTTTGCTTAACTACAGGGAAGGGGATTCTGGTAGAAGGCTAAGCTGTGTGGGAGCGTGTTGTGTGTGCCACTGAAGAAGCTTATAGACTGCACTAATTTCAATTTACAGTTTTGTGAAGGTGTAAGCAAGAGACAGGCGAGGCACTAGGACCCAGAGGAACCAAACCTAAGCAAACCAAAAAAATGAAAATGAAAGTAAAGGTACTGCAAGAAAATGCTTTCACCTTTTGCCGGTACATCTGTTTCAATTGGTAGACTGCTGTTGAAACTAGCTGCACAGAGAGGAGTTGGATTTTGTTTTTTTGTAAGTTTAGTTTGCTATTTAATGAATTTCAGTTTTTTTTAATTTGCTGGTGGAGTTGCCTTCATGTTCAGTAGTTTTTTTCTTTTTTTAACACTGTTACTATGTAGTGTCATCAGTAGGTTTAGTGTACAGCCTTCCTAACCTTAGTATCCCTGCCAGCTTCACTGCATTACTTACTTATCTTGTCCTAAGGGTGTGTTTTAACTCATCCTGTTTCTTCATCTTTGTGTTCCTACCAGCTTGATAGACTCTCTTGTGGTAAACATGGCTTATATCTATGTGGTGTGCAAATCCATTCCTGAACTTCATATCTGATCCATCATCAGTGTTTCCCAGAGGCATGTGGTTTAATTACTGCAGCAGTATTTTCCTCTGTCTACCAGCAGCATACTTTCATCAAGGCAATGTGTTTTTAGATAGGTACTTGATAGCTATTCTGTACACCATAGTTGACATCTGTTCTGCTATACTGTAACATACAGCTTCACTGCAAAAGTATCAGCAGACATCTTACACTTGCATAACTACGGGAATCAGTAATTGTACCCTTTGGGGTGCATTCAGGAGAGCTTTCATGCTGTACCCTTTAGCTGAATGAAATTGTTTTTTTTTTCTCTTCTCATGGAGTTTGAGCTAGAGAGATCAAGTTGCAGCTTTCTGTTTACTTTTGAGACTAACATGTTTAGAACCATAATTCATTGGAAATGTTAGATGATTTTACTTTTTTATGAAATATGAGGCTTAAATGACTTCTGAAATTTTGAACAGATGGGAATTTTGTTGCATATCTGCTTCCTTGTACTGTTCTTTAGTATTGGGTGTAATCACGCACAAGTTTACTACTAATACTGCTCATTTTAGAGGTATTATATCTACTGGAATACGTGAAGTCCTGCCACATGCTGTTGCAGTAAGACATGAGGACTGTAGCAACTGTATCCTAATGCAGGGTTAGAGGTATAATAAGACTTGAGACCAGCAAGCAGGTTGTTTTTATACAGTACATCGTATGTAGTGCATTAGCCCACTTGGCTGTTAAATATTCACCCCTGCCAGGTTTCAAAGCCCAGCTCCTGTTAACTACAGCACAGTGCAATTAGCACACTAGGCCTTTCAGCTATGTGGCTCATGCAGTTAGCAGGGTTTTAGTCCACTTCCAAAATTGAGTACTTTTTTTCACCTTTGTGGAAGAGAACATCACTGTTTCTAGTGCCAGGAATCACTCCTGATTTTTTCTGGACCTCCTCCAAAACCCTCCTGTTTCCTGGGACAATATTGGGTGTCCCTATACAACATCATACTTATGGCCATAGAATTTTCTGCATTATTATTTATGTCCCATTATTTTTGCCCCAACACTGTGTAATGACATAAGGCCATTACTGTTGATGAACATCTGTTGGGTTATTATGTAGGTATGGCATGCATCTCTGTTATCACCACTAGGACTTCTATTACTGCTTATGACCCCTACTGCTTTGCTGGTGTAGGTGAGATGGTAAAATACTCCAGCCTTTCTTACCCCACCTTGAGCCTCTCAAGTACCAGGCTTTCTATATGAACCCATGTCACTTGGGAGACTGTCAGGGATCCCTCCATCAGTATGTACAAATGGCCAATAAAGTTGATCACATTTTTAATACTATGTCACAGCTGTTAGGACAGAAAATTTGCCTTACTTCAATATACAATACATGAAAGAGTGGAGCAACAATATACCCTCACAGTATTTGTTTATGTACCTTTGTGTGTAAAGAAAATCGTGCACAAGCTTCTTGAAAAAGTTTCTAATAAACTAAACTACACAGCATTTTAAGTTTTGTAAGAAGTTCTAGCAGAAGTGAATTGGTGAATTGGTAGAACACTGCTAGTTTCCTTAGGAATTATTTAAGCCATGGAGAGAGTCAAGTTGGGTTGTGTTATACATGATGAGAACATATGCAAAAGATTGCTGTTGAAGTCTATTGCAAGTAACCTTATGCTATATAATACAATGCAATACTCCGGGGCCATATTTTGGTTGTTTTCAGTTTGTATTTGAAAGTAGATATCCCACAATTCCATCGGAGTGCGTGGGGTTACATATTTATGTATGCAAATGTTTGTTAATCAGCGTACAGATTTGTACCTATTTTCATGGGCCTTTGTCCAGATTTTTGATGTTTCCAGGTTGAGAGGTATGATGCAGACTGAGCTGTGCTCCATTTCATTTCTAAAAGTACTCCTGCTTTCTTTCTGTGTGCTGTTAGAGGGTTATTACCGTAGCTCATAAATATCGGCTGAAGCAACTATGCTTGTAAATAGTTCACCACCACTCAAACCAAGCAGCTACATGTGTCAAAACAACTAACCTTACAAGCATGTATTGCTTCCCCATACCACTGAGCTGTGAAGATACCATAGATAAATTAGGCTAGTTTAGTTTACTCTTCTCGTTTTTAAGAAAGGACCCTTGTGAACATGATTTACATATTGGGGTGACAGTAAAGAAAACTCAATGTATGGTTGGACAGGCATGGCTCATGGACAGTTAAATGCTTATAGTTGTAGTTAGAATTTATATTATTTTAAGCCAGAAAAGAAAGGGAGATTCCTTTGGAAAGGGCTATATTATATGTGCATGGTAAACCTGTGTTGTTGTACGCTGCTTTCTCTTGTTGTTTACCTAGAACAAATACAAAGTATTTTATCTGACAAATGCGCCATGACTGTTGCTGTGGAGGGAGTTCTGTTTGTCACAATTCCTGCATCCTCTGAGGCATTATTTTACAAGTGCAACTCTGACTACTAGAAGCCTGTGTCCCATAAATTGTTTGTTACTTGAGGAGCCTTCACTGTTTTAAGGCACCTGGTCTTAGCAAGGGGTCAAAAGAGCACAGTGACTCTATGGTTTTAGCTTTTGGCTAAGTAGGGAGCACATTTAAAGTACAGTGATCTTGGTTTCCATCGCCTAATCAGAATACTTATAGACAGTTGTAAGAATGGAAGATGCAGGGCATGAAATGCAAATGGTTTCCATGCAGTTTCCCTTTCACTAATGTTACTTGCTGCAGCACAATTTAGCCTTCTTGCTGTACATATTAATGTTTATTCATCTAGATTAAACACAGGATTTTGCCTCTCAGGAACCTGAATGAGGCTTAGTTATGTGAGTATCCTTTGCCATGCATGGGGAAAGTTAATGATGACTTGTTAACAGACGTACTTTTAGGCAAGCTGTGAGCTTAATTTTTGCAGAGGTGTATAGCTGTGCTGCAGATCATACATAGTCCATGCTAATACAGAGAATAAGTGAAGTTAATGCTATAAGAATATGTATATATGTATATGAAGAATATATATGTATGTGTGTGTGTGTGTGTGTGTATATATATATGTATATATATATGATGTTTAATTTATATTAGCATGTAGCTTCTTTTAGGAACTATCTGCTGAGAAGGTCACATTTGTAATGACGTAGTTACTGTCCCCAGACACTCCTCTTTGTAGCAATGAAAATATACAAATATGATGTGAATTTATTCAGCAGGTTCTTCATAAAGAATCCTTAGCTTAGTGCTTTAAGGTTCCAAGTAATGTATCTGAGAAATTTTTAGCACTGTGTATGTATCGCTGACAAAATGGAGTGTATGTTAAAAAAAAAGTATCTAAGTATTAAAATGATATGTCAATACTTGATAGTAATTTCTTAACTTAGAGGCTGTTTTGAGATATATGGTTAATATAATCTATTTCTGTATGTCATTGTGAAAGATTTAGACATTGTTTATACACACATTCATGAGTGCACTCTGAGCTTAAAAGCAAGTTACTACTCCTCTGTTTCAGTTTGCCAACATATAGTTCCTCCAATGCTAAGCTGGCTAAAAGCAAACCAACACCTTACTTTTTGATATGGATATTTTTCTGTGGGGGAAAGCCCTCCATACCTTCATGTAGAATGGTTTACCCATCACTCATAATGCAGTAATTTCTGAGATGGCAAATCCTTACTACTGATCATACTCAACTGAAATTGTATTTCATCCCACTGCTGTTATTCGAGTAAAAGAATGTTGCTCAGCTTTACAACGCAAGTTACTAAATGCACAAGTGTGGAGACATGGAAATTGCACTTAGGAGCCTCAAAACACCAAGCTTTTAAAATTGGAAGGAAACGGAATAAAGTCACCAAGTTGGATAGAGCAGTAGCTGTAAAGAGTAACTACCACATTTTGCATGTGATAATTACTCACTCTTTCCATTCAACTAAGTAAAGCTGAGTGTGCATGTTAATGGAGATAAAGCAATGTGGCAATGACAGGGAAGTAGAGATTTAACCAGTCTTTTACTGTATGAAAGTATTCCCCAGCTGGAATACTGAAGTATGTAGCTCAGTATTTGAAACTGGTTGTAAAACTACATGTAATTAAATAATGTTTTCTTAGCTCATCATCACTATTTCTTTATATTTTAACTATCTTTTACTTTTTTTACTCGTATTGCTTGCAGTTTAACCTCTTCTTCTCAATACCTTAAACCTTACTACACTTTCATGTCCCCACTATCTCACACCTCAGTATAGTTTCCAGATCGAATAATATAGTTGCTGTCCCACTGCTTTATTTAGGTGTTCATTTGGCATATTTTTTTATCAGTTTTAATGGTGCAGCAGGTAGCACAATTTCCTTTGATGCCTAGAATATGAGAAGCCTGTGGGTTCTGTTGCTCCATAACAGGTGCTTAGATTCATGTGACAGTAATGGCCTGATGCACTTTGAGAGGCCGTCATTCAAAGAAGTCCTATCCAGCTTGGCATTTACTGAAAAGAGCATTGGGAGAGCAGGGACTGTTTGCATTATTTACAGAAACAATATATCTCTTCCATTCATTTTAATTCACACATATAGCCTCAAAAAAAAGAAAAAAAATAGCAAAAACAGTGAAACTTCAGACCTTCCAAAGATAGCATCAGCATTTTTCTCACAAAGAAAAAAAAAAGATAAGGAAGGAAAGACATAATAAAATTAAGAGACCAAGACAACGTTTTGAAATTAATTGTATTTATTTGTTCTTTTTTTCCCATCCATCCACAGATGTCAAAAATCTCTTTTAATAATTCATTATTTTTCCCACTTCTTACTGTTTCACGTGTGCCTTTCCACATAAACCATACATAACTTAGGACCATCACATTGCAATGAAAGTGCAGCTAAGTTAAGGTGCGGAGACAGATATTCATTTCCATTGTATTTCACATACATTTTCATTGCCTCATTTATATTGCTCATTCTTGACACTTGCAACTTTTTGTCTATTTTTCCAAAAGCCTTTTACTCTCTTAAAAAAAAAACAAATTCTCATTCCATTGTTTCCTATTGACCATTACAGCCCATGTTTTCTTTTCACTTATTACTGGAAATTTTCTATGTGACAGTGTTTGTCCCAGGGTTTACATTCTTTTGTTATACTTCTTTCATATATGTTTATGCTCATTCTGCTTCATATTTTGTCAACTTTCTGTGACATAAAAAATGCCTAGTACATAACCAATACAATTTCTGAAGCCACTCTTTATGAGGTTTTATTTCCCATTTTAGCCATTTCCACTTACTTATAGCAGCAAAACTTTCGCATATATAGTATAATTAATACAGTCAGGAAGGTGAATTAAATAACTTTTCCATGGCTCTAAAAATGTGTGCAAGGAGCCTATGATTTGAAAACAGCCCAAAGGTAAACTTACCCTGCCACTGGCCAGATGCCTTTTCTTTGAATGCGGGTTTCAGTGTTTCAGTGAATGTGGGTTTCAAAGGTAGAGAAGTTTTAATGCTAAGTCTCTTTTCATTGTAAGACTATTGCTTTGTTTAGGTTTAGTAAATGTCTATCAGTGTTTGTGCTACAAAATTTGAAATAAAAGTTGTAAATGAAATCCAAATATCTGTAATCATTGTAGAAGTAAAGTATAAAACAGTATGCACACTGAGAGATTTAAACAGTGTCTATGACAAATGGGGAGAAATAGCCGAGTAATGGGACACTGGAATGGCTGCGTGGGTGGGGGGGGGGTTGAGTGGGCGGGGCAGCAGAGGGGGTTGGGCTGCATGGGCGGGGCTTGGGTTTGCACCCCCCTGCAAAAAATCCTGCGGGCTCCCTTGACTCTCTCTCTCCCTGCTATTACAAACCTTAGCAATAGCACAGTGTAACCTGGTCCCTGATCTAAAACAAAGACAAAGAGGGAAATTCTTCTTACCTGAGCCTCCCGCTTTATGACTGTCTTTTTTTTTTCTTGGGGCCCAGTCTTCCGCTTTTCAGCCACAGATCAGAAAGTGGACAGCCTCTTTACACACAACAATTCAGTCGGAGGTCTTTTCACTTTAAGAAGAACCATTTTGGTTTGGCAGCTTCTCCTGCGCAGATTTATAACCACCCATGCACTCTGTGACCTGCAGCTTACAAGGGAATTCCGCACGATTAGGACCAAAATGTTAAATAAATTGTTAAAATCAGACTGTAAAATCAGTAGGCATTTTAAAATGACAGTCAATAACAGACAGTAATGCAGGAAAAGATACACATGCACACAGATTCATTATTTTCTAACTTTGCAAAATAATCTTTACTGACAGGCATGAGCCAGCCGAGTTGGCTACTGCCAGGGTCAAGTTTCTAATCACACTGCAGCTATGCTTCAAGCAATAATATGCAAGTTTTATTTCTACTGCAATTCTAGTAAAATAGAATTAAATGCATTACATATTATACTGTTCTCAGCCTTTGTACTTCATATATATTCGAGTACATTTATATATGCCTGACCATACAGCTTATATATGTCTGCATATATGTCTTTTTAACAGTTGATATATTGAATACATATTTTCCTAACAGCTTATATATGTGAATACATATTTTTCTGACAGCTATGTCTACCTCTTCTGCCTTTCGGGCAAAACCGCCAATCGATACCATATGTGTGGCAGCAACATGGGAAGACCTCATACCTTTATCACTCATTACAAAGTTGATTGGGTCTCCAGGGACAGGGCCTCCTTTGGTTTCACTGTTCTGAAGAATATTCTCCCGTGAGCCACTCAAGAAAGATGGTGCTAGGGATGCTGTCACAACCTGCTAAGAATGAAGGTGAGATAGGACAACATCACATAAAGAAGTTATGTACTCGCCAAAACGTTCCATGTGTGTTGTACCTCTCACTTTCATTCTTACATCCCACCCTCCTTCCCCCAGCCTTTGGCTCCTGGTGGACCAAGAGGATTTATTTGGCATCTAATTTTTCTCTGATATTCTGCTGGGCTTGTAAACTTGTAAAATTAGTTATATGTATATATTAGTATACCAGCAAACAAAATCTGGGGAATTCCCTAGTGCCTCATGGGATAGGGTGTAAGACACAAGCTATTGAAGACCTCAAGCTTTTGTAAATGGCCGAGTCGGAACCAAGGATCGTTCCAAACCCAACCTGCTAAGAATGAAGGTGAGAGGGACAACACACATGGAATGCTATGGTGAGTACATAACTTCTTTTTTGCTCATTGAAATGGAAGGAGGATGTTTAAGAAGCAATAAGTGTCTTATTCTTTCTCAGGAAGTATAAGAAAAAAAAGGCTAGACTGTTTATAGGTTCATAGGTTCATACTAGGCTATCTGCCCGAGGGCATTTACAAGCCTAGCCCATAGTTTTGTGGCTTACACCACCCCTTTAGTTTGGAGAAACTATGCCCATTATTTTGCTGTGCCTCTGTCGTGCAGTGACACTGAGGTAACCCCTGGGGTGTATCTGCGATCTCCCATCCATTGGTCAAGATTCCTCTTGAACAAGGCCAGCGAGGTGCTCTGCCTCACATAAACCGGGATTTTGTTCCACAGCATAGGGAGTCTTTGGGTGATGAATCTATCCCTCCAGCACGTCCTATTAATAACCGTGTCGAGGTTTAAGTCTCCCGCCCTTGTGGCTCTCAGGGATCTAGATTTTTTGAGATGAAGCATGTTCATCAAATCTGGGTTTGACATGGCCTTGTATGTCAGGCACAGGTCACCTCTGAGCAAGCGGTAAGCAACTGAATATAACTGGAGTTTTTTTAGTCGGGCAGCATAAGACAGATTTTTGAGACCCTTTATCCTTTTGGTGAGGAACTTTTGTGGCCTCTCCAGCTGCTGCAAGTGTCGGGTCAGATACATTCCGAATGGGGCATTGTACTCAATCATTGGTCTGATGAGTGATGAGTATAGGGAGACTATGACCTCCCTTGATCTAGATGTGAATCCCTTCATGATAAGGTGGGCAATGTAGAAGGTCTTCCTAACTACTTTAGCAATATGAGTGTCGAATGAAAGGCTACTGTCAACCTGGGTTCCCAGGTCCCTGATAACTTCTTCTGTGATCAGGGGATTGCCACCTATATGGTAGCTAGGAGTAACCTTGTTTTTCCCGAAGGGTATGACTATGCATTTCTTGGCATTTAACTTTAAGCCATGGCTCTGGCACCAGTTATCCGTTTCTGTGAGACCCTTCTGAAGGATATCTGTGTCAGATGTGTTTTCGACTACGGCACCCAGTTTGCAGTCATCTGCAAACTTTGTCAGCCATAACCCTCCTGTGTTTGCTTGTACTTCAGAAAAGTAGATGCCAAACAAGAGTGGGCCCAGGACTGAGCCCTGTGGGACACCACTTGTGACAGGCTTTGAGTCTGACATGGCGCCAGCAACTCTGACCCTGTGGGTTCTGTCACTCAGCCAGTTTGCAACCCATCTTGTAATGTATGGGTTTACATTTAAGTTGATGAGTTTTTCAATGATACCCGAGTGGAGTATTGTATCGAAAGCCTTCGCCAGGTCTAGGTAGGCTGTATGGACTGCCTTTCCCTCGTCAATGTCCTTGGTGACTGTTTCGAAGAAGTCAACCAAGTTTAAAAGGCATGATCTGCCTTTGACAAAGCCAAACTGGGTTGGATCCAAAGTCTGCAAATTCCCTATGTCTTTATTTATGAGATCCATTATGATCCTCTCCATGGCTTTACAGATAAGGCTTGTCAAGCTAATGGGACGGTAATTTCCAGGGTCGGTGGAGCCACCGCCTTTGTGGAGTGGGACCACAGTCGCTGTGCGCCACTCCCTGGGTACGTATCCGGAGGTGAGACTAAGATTAAACAGCTGTCCTAACTGTGGGTTTAATTCCTCATTGAGTTCATGGAGCACACAACCGGGGACACCATCAGGTCCCATGGATGCTGTGTTCTTTGCCTTGGAGAGAGCAGTTCTCACCTGGGCGTTAGAGATGTTTGGGGGCTACAATCATTTGGTATAGATATCTCTCTTTAGGGGGAGGGGAGAAGTTTGCACTGAACCTGTCAGCCAGTATGTTGGCAGTGTCTGTAGGATCAGTAATCTTCACATCATTTTGAACTAATTCTGAGCATATCTGGGAGTTTCCTCCTAGGTTTCTGACATAGCTAAATAATGCCTTATGGTTGTCTTTAGAGTCCTTAGCTATTTTTTTCTCAAAATTAGCTTTGGATGATTTTATGAGAGCTCTTAGCTTTTTACTTATAGTGATCAGCGGTGTCTTACCTTTTAAGGATTTTGCTCTATCTTGTAGTAGCTTTCTCCTTTTGTTGTAGAGTTTGTTTATGGCTGGGGTCCACCAGACTGGACGCTTGCCTTTGGTACAAAGAGTCTTTGTTTTGCTTGGGATTGTCTGATCCATGCAGCCCTGTAGGTGCTGGTAGAAGGCATTTGTAAGTGATTCAGTGGTTTGAGTAATGTTTACCGCCGGCTCGGGGGCCTTAAAGGAGACCACACTAGTCTTTAGAAGTGTGAAGTCGGCTTTCGAGAAGTTCTTTACTGTGGTCTTTTTCATTTCGGGTGGGGGCGGGATGAGGACCTCCAGCGAGATTAGTTTGTGATCTGATCTCACCAGTGAGGGGTATACTTTCGGTGTTGAACATTGTGCTCCCATGTTTGTGATGATGAGATCAAGTATGTTTTCTCCTCTTGTGGGGATGGTGACTAGTTGTTACATGGCATTTGAGTTTATGAATTCCAGGAACTTTTGGGCTAGAGTGTTTGGGCTTGAGTAGTGTTCCCAGTCTATATTAGAGTAGTTGAAGTCACCTAGTATGATGGTGTTCGGAGATACATTTATCCCCTCCAGTGTTTTCAGGAAGGCCATGTGGGGTTCCTGAGTTTGCGAGGGTGGCCTGTAACATGCTACAAATTGCAGAGCAGTCTTGCCTATGGTTAATTGCACCTGGATGGTTTCTGATGCATCGTGCGTTGCCACCAATCTTGAGGTGTGGGTGTCCTTGATGAATATGGATACCCCCCCCTCCTTTCCTGGTATTGTCCGGATTTTGGGGCCGGAACGCATGATATGAGGTAAAACCTGATAGTGCTGGGGTGCTCTCAGGAGCCTTGAACCAGGTTTCTGTCACAGCACAGACATCGATGTTCTCCATACTGAGAAGGGCCTCGAGTGCGTGCATCTTGAGGTTGAGACTTCTGGCATTGAGCAGCATTACCCTTAGTTTTTTTTCTTTGTTGTGTTCTAGGGTGGTAGGTTTAGAATTTGAGCCTTGCCTAAAAAGGCACTATGGGGTGGCAAGAGCCTTAGCCAAAATCCTGAATCCCAGGGTGACAGGTGCAAGCCGTCCCTTCGAAGCAGCGTGGCTTGTCCAGCATGTCATCCCAGGCAGACAGATATTGGATCCCCTTTGAATGACACCAGAGTTTAAGCCAATTGTTAAAGCTGATCATCTTATCTCTGTATTGTGGCATCATTCTTGGTGAAGGTAGGATACTGCTCAAGGTCAGGGTCATACCTGCTTGGGCTACATAATCAGAGAGCTCCTCTATGTCTCTTTTCATGTAGTCCAAGGAGGTACGTCTCAGGTTGTTTACACCAGCGTGGACAATGATTGAGTCGTACTTGTACCTGCTGTTGAGAGACCTGAGTGCATGCGTTATGTGGTGGATTCTAGCACCCGACAGGCAGCATACTGTGACCTTCTCCTTACTCAGTCTGGTGAGCGGGACGTCAGTGTGTCTGACTATGGAGTCACCAATGACTAGTGTGTCTGGCATTGTGTTTGGCCTTAAGGGCTGTGACTGCTTGACACTCTGACTGTGTGGTCTATGTGTTGCAGGTGTTGTGTTCTGAGGTGGTAGTTGTTTGGGTGTCTGCTTTGGTGGCCTCTGCTGTTTTGGTAGATTTTTGATCAGAGCCTCAGTATGTCTTTGTGTGTTTATGTGTATGATTTGAGGTTGTGATGGTATTATGTGAGACTGGGTCTATAGTGTGTGTGGTTACCTTCTCCTCCTGTCTGGTCTTGCCAGTCCTATGTTGAGAGAGCTCAGCCTCCAGTTTGGCCGTAAAGTTGCATCTCTCGCATGTATTTGTGTTTTGTGGGAGGAGGAGAGGGTTGTCTGTGTACATGAGGCAATTGTAACATTGCCTCAATATTCCCAGGTTCACCAGCTGAGCAGGAGAGGATATTAGCAACTGATCCCTCGACATGCTAGAAGGAATAGACAGAAAAACTTGTGGGCGACCGAGAAATGGGGTTTGCTTTTTTGGGGTACTTTCTATAACAAGAGTGCTGTATCGAGGTGATAAGTACTGTAGGAGCAAGTGCTTGGCTATACAGATAGAGAATAGTCTACTTGGGAGTCAAGTAGAGATAATTTATAGTTATAGGATACACTAAATAGAACTGTAGTATACTTTGAGGAAGGTAGTTTTAAGGGAAAATTTGAAGAGTGGACTTTAGGTAGCCCTAATAGTTTAAACCTGATTAACCGGCGCTGCCCTAGTGTGCAACGGAGCTGCTAAATCGCGCTAAATCACGCTAATGCACGCTAAAGCGTGCTTTATAGCAGGGGGCTGGAAAAGACAGGAAATGACCCAAAATGGCCAATAAACTACAAGTTACTGCCTTAAACCACTCCTCTGAGGACAAACAGGCAGCTCAGTACTCCCCACTCTCACTGGTGAGTAAAGAAACTTCCCCCTGACCAAACAAGGAAATGGAGAAACACAGGAACAAAGACAAAGCCCAGGGATCAGCAAATCTGATCACTGGAACAAACTATTAGGAAAGTATGGAAAACAAGAGTATTTTTTTTTTTTCAAGTTTTTTATCAGATAGGCAGAAAATACAATAAATGCTGTGTTTTTCGACTAATTGCTATCAAAAGCTAGTACACTTGAGTGTATTAGCCTGTTTAACTTTTAAGCAAAACTTAAACAAGCAAGTGCAACAAACAATTCAAGCTATTAAAACAGTAAAAACAGGTAATAACAGAATAAAACAGGCAGAAATAGCAGTTGAAAGGCTTAAAAAGTCGAAAATGCAGTAAAAAATACTTAGAATCTGGAAAGTTTGTCTTTTCTGGTCTCTGCTGCTCTAGGAACTCTGCTGGACACCACGAGGAGCTGTGCTGAGTTCTCTATAGCCAGAAAAGCCCGCCAAAGCGTGCTTTATAGCAGGGGGCTGGAAAAGACAGGAAATGAAACAAAATGGCCAATAAACTACAAGTTACTGCCTTAAACCACTCCTCTGAGGACAAACAGGCAGCTCAGTACTCCCCACTCTCACTGGTGAGTAAAGAAACTTCCCCCTGACCAAACAAGGAAAATGGAGAAACACAGGAACCAAGACAAAGCCCAGGGATCAGCAAATCTGATCACTGGAACAAACTATTAGGAAAGTATGGAAAACAAGAGTATTTTTTTTTTTTTCAAGTTTTTTTTTTCAGATAGGCAGAAAATACAATAAATGCTGTGTGTTTCGACTAATTGCTATCAAAAGCTAGTACACTTGAGTGTATTAGCCTGTTGTTTAACTTTTAAGCAAAACTTAAACAAGCAAGTGCAACAAACAATTCAAGCTATTAAAAACAGTAAAAACAGGTAATAACAGAATAAAACAGGCAGAAATAGCAGTCGAAAGGCTTAAAAAGTCGAAAATGCAGAAAAAATACTTAGAATCTGGAAAGTTTGTCTTTTCTGGTCTTTGCTGCTCTAGGAACTCTGCTGGACACCACGAGGAGCTGTGCTGAGTTCTCTATAGCCAGAAAAGCCCGCCAAAGCGTGCTTTATAGCAGGGGGCTGGAAAAGACAGGAAATGACCCAAAATGGCCAATAAACTACAAGTTACTGCCTTAAACCACTCCTCTAAGGACAAACAGGCAGCTCAGTACTCCCCACTCTCACTGGTGAGTAAAGAAACTTCCCCCTGACCAAACAAGGAAAATGGAGAAACACAGGAACCAAGACAAAGCCCAGGGATCAGCAAATCTGATCACTGGAACAAACTATTAGGAAAGTATGGAAAACAAGAGTATTTTTTTTTTTAGATAGGCAGAAAATACAATAAATGCTGTGTTTTTCAACTAATTGCTATCAAAAGCTAGTACACTTGAGTGTATTAGCCTGTTGTTTAACTTTTAAGCAAAACTTAAACAAGCAAGTGCAACAAACAATTCAAGCTATTAAAACAGTAAAAACAGGTAATAACAGAATAAAACAGGCAGAAATAGCAATCGAAAGGCTTAAAAAGTCGAAAATGCAGAAAAAATACTTAGAATCTGGAAAGTTTGTCTTTTCTGGTCTCTGCTGCTCTAGGAACTCTGCTGGACACCACGAGGAGCTGTGCTGAGTTCTCTATAGCCAGAAAAGCCCGCCAAAGCGTGCTTTATAGCAGGGGCTGGAAAAGACAGGAAATGACCCAAAATGGCCAATAAACTACAAGTTACTGCCTTAAACCACTCCTCTGAGGACAAACAGGCAGCTCAGTACTCCCCACTCTCACTGGTGAGTAAAGAAACTTCCCCCTGACCAAACAAGGAAAATGGAGAAACACAGGAACCAAGACAAAGCCCAGGGATCAGCAAATCTGATCACTGGAACAAACTATTAGGAAAGTATGGAAAACAAGAGTATTTTTTGTTTTTTTCAAGTTTTTTTCAGATAGGCAGAAAATACAATAAATGCTGTGTTTTTCAACTAATTGCTATCAAAAGCTAGTACACTTGAGTGTATTAGCCTGTTGTTTAACTTTTAAACAAAACTTAAACAAGCAAGTGCAACAAACAATTCAAGCTATTAAAAACAGTAAAAACAGGTAATAACAGAATAAAACAGGCAGAAATAGCAATCGAAAGGCTTAAAAAGTCGAAAATGCAGAAAAAATACTTAGAATCTGGAAAGTTTGTCTTTTCTGGTCTCTGCTGCTCTAGGAACTCTGCTGGACACCACGAGGAGCTGTGCTGAGTTCTCTATAGCCAGAAAAGCCCGCCAAAGCGTGCTTTATAGCAGGGGCTGGAAAAGACAGGAAATGACCCAAAATGGCCAATAGACTACAAGTTACTGCCTTAAACCACTCCTCTAAGGACAAACAGGCAGCTCAGTACTCCCCACTCTCACTGGTGAGTAAAGAAACTTCCCCCTGACCAAACAAGGAAAATGGAGAAACACAGGAACCAAGACAAAGCCCAGGGATCAGCAAATCTGATCACTGGAACAAACTATTAGGAAAGTATGGAAAACAAGAGTATTTTTTTTGTTTTTTTTCAAGTTTTTTTTCAGATAGGCAGAAAATACAATAAATGCTGTGTGTTTCGACTAATTGCTATCAAAAGCTAGTACACTTGAGTGTATTAGCCTGTTGTTTAACTTTTAAGCAAAACTTAAACAAGCAAGTGCAACAAACAATTCAAGCTATTAAAAACAGTAAAAACAGGTAATAACAGAATAAAACAGGCAGAAATAGCAATCGAAAGGCTTAAAAAGTCGAAAATGCAGAAAAAAATACTTAGAATCTGGAAAGTTTGTCTTTTCTGGTCTCTGCTGCTCTAGGAACTCTGCTGGACACCACGAGGAGCTGTGCTGAGTTCTCTATAGCCAGAAAAGCCCGCCAAAGCGTGCTTTATAGCAGGGGCTGGAAAAGACAGGAAATGACCCAAAATGGCCAATAGACTACAAGTTACTGCCTTAAACCACTCCTCTAAGGACAAACAGGCAGCTCAGTACTCCCCACTCTCACTGGTGAGTAAAGAAACTTCCCCCTGACCAAACAAGGAAAATGGAGAAACACAGGAACCAAGACAAAGCCCAGGGATCAGCAAATCTGATCACTGGAACAAACTATTAGGAAAGTATGGAAAACAAGAGTATTTTTTTTTTTTCAAGTTTTTTTCAGATAGGCAAAAAATACAATAAATGCTGTGTTTTTGACTAATTGCTATCAAAAGCTAGTACACTTGAGTGTATTAGCCTGTTGTTTAACTTTTAAGCAAAACTTAAACAAGCAAGTGCAACAAACAATTCAAGCTATTAAAACAGTGAAAACAGGTAATAACAGAATAAAACAGGCAGAAATAGCAGTCGAAAGGCTTAAAAAGTCGAAAATGCAGAAAAAAATACTTAGAATCTGGAAAGTTTGTCTTTTCTGGTCTCTGCTGCTCTAGGAACTCTGCTGGACACCACGAGGAGCTGTGCTGAGTTCTCTATAGCCAGAAAAGCCCGCCAAAGCGTGCTTTATAGCAGGGGGCTGGAAAAGACAGGAAATGACCCAAAATGGCCAATAAACTACAAGTTACTGCCTTAAACCACTCCTCTGAGGACAAACAGGCAGCTCAGTACTCCCCACTCTCACTGGTGAGTAAAGAAACTTCCCCTTCATCAAACAAGGAAAATGGAGAAACACAGGAACCAAGACAAAGCCCAGGGATCAGCAAATCTGATCACTGGAACAAACTATTAGGAAAGTATGGAAAACAAGAGTATTTTTTTGTTTTTTTTCAAGTTTTTTTCAGATAGGCAGAAAATACAATAAATGCTGTGTTTTTCGACTAATTGCTATCAAAAGCTAGTACACTTGAGTGTATTAGCCTGTTGTTTAACTTTTAAGCAAAACTTAAACAAGCAAGTGCAACAAACAATTCAAGCTATTAAAAACAGTAAAAACAGGTAATAACAGAATAAAACAGGCAGAAATAGCAGTCGAAAGGCTTAAAAAGTCGAAAATGCAGAAAAAAATACTTAGAATCTGGAAAGTTTGTCTTTTCTGGTCTCAGCTTTCCAAAATAAACAATCTTTTTAAATACAGAAACTGGAACTTCTCACAACTGCACTCTGTGCAGAGTTCTGAGTCCTGTGAACAGGAATATCAACTCTTTTTAAATAAAAAAAAACACATTAAACATATTTAAACAGTTTTTAATTTGGAGGGGCTGCAGTCTAACAGCTTAGTACCATGGACATACTTGATCCTTGGCTATTTTTTCATCATCTGCTGCTTAAATAGAAATGCAGTACTTATTTGTGCTGTCAGTTTGAATTTCTACTGCCTGAGCAAAGGTGTTCATGTTATCACCTGCATCTGAGTCTACTTCAATTCTAGACTGATTTGCTTAAAGACAAATCCACAAATCCTGGGACTGCAAAAGTAGAAGACTTAACAAGCCAACATTGCATTTTAGAAATACTTTTAAAGTGTTCCATCTCAGTTTTAAGGTACTTTTCATCGTTTGGATGTGTAATGGCTGTAGTACTGTTTTGCGATATGTAGTGAAATCAACAGAGGGAATTCAGAAATGATCATCAATGAACGTTCTTCATTTGATTGTTGTTTGACACTAAAGATGACATTTTTATGTGTACAAAATCAGCAGCATTCCAGTACATGATTTTTTTTTATCCATATTGGGATGACCTATACTTGTCATCCAATGAAAACAATACAGAGGGATGGCCAAATAATTGTCAATTCCATATTGTTTGTCCTCTAGGATACTAAAGAAACATATAGGGAAACAAGAGTGGCGGGGAGTGTAGTGTCACAGAATTAGTTATGTAAAGTTTTGTCTCGTTGTGATTATAGTTTTTTTTCATTTTATTAATAGCATTACATCAGTGAAGTTGCACTGATTTAAAAATAATGGAAAAAGCTGACTTGAGAAAATGTCATGCTTTAAATTGTGCCACTTCTATGTGTATTTTTTGAAGCACAGACCTTCATTTCTCAGTCCTTTATTATTGCATCCAAGTGCTACTTAGTGTTATAGATGTAACTGCCAATGTTTCCAACATTTTCCTATCAAAGGGAAACTGTGGACTACTGCAGCTGTCTGTAACACTAAGCAGTGCTTCAATGCAATAATAAAGGACTGAGAAATGAACTCCTGGCTACCGGTTATTTGGAGTGTCTACTATATATTTCATGGGGATTCAATGGGATGCTGGCTGACTGATAAGGCAGAGAGATACCGCTCTCTGGTGCATTTCCTACCTCTACTGAGCATTTTTGTTGGTTATACCAGTCCTGTCTATTTTACTGGTACTAAAATACCACTCAAGTCTAAAAGGACTAGGACCTTTTCTGTATACAAGTCTACTTTCCCTTTGCGAGTACACCTTAGTATTTTGGGAAAGGTGTAAGAAGAAAACATGTTGACTTATTGCAGTTTTCAACTCATCTGCATCTCTGGCAGTGGCAGGTCACTCAGTTAAATAATGGGAAAAGGAAACCTGCTGATGTTTCCAACATTTTCCTATCAAAGGGAAACTGTGGACCACTGCAGCTGGCTAGTCTATCCTCTCAGATATCCACTTTCATGTTTAGCTGGGCATACTTAACTGCTCCTACACTTTTGTAGTGGCCAAGGACAAATTGAGAGCAAAAATCTATAACAATAGTTAAAATATGTCAAACTCAATGCAGAGTTTTATAAAATAGCAATAAGGAGATGTATTTAAAGGAACACTTCAAAGAAATGGAGGATGCTGATTGAATGTGAAAAATCCCTTCAAGAAGATTGTTGATATTAATAGAACCTTCAGGTAGAAAATGACATGATAAAAGGCAAAGATGGGAGGGAACAGGTAAAAGATACTAAGAACAGGTGAAAGGAATATATAGAAGAGCTGTATAAGAGGAACGAACATCACTGACACATATGATGGTATGCTGTCTGATCTAGAGACATATACAGTAGATATAAAAAGTGTACACACCCCTGTTTTTGTGATATAAAAAATGAGACCACAATAAATCATTTCAAAACTTTTCCCAGCCTTAATGTGACCTCTACAATTCAACTGAAAAACAAACAAATCTGTTCCAGGAAAAAATATAAAAAATAAAAAAAGTACAATAAGCTGGTTGCGTAAGTGTGCACACCCTTAAAGTAATACTTTGTTGAAGCACCTTTTGATTTAATTACAGCATTCAGTCTTCTTGGGTAGGAGTCTGTCAGCATGGCACATCTTAACTTAGCAATATTTGCCCACAGTTCCTTGCAAAAGTGCTCCAAATCTGTCAGATTGCAAGGGCATCTCTTGTGCACATCCCTCTTCAGGTCACCCCACAGACTTTTTCTATTGGATTTAGGTCTGGGCCATTCCAAAACTTTAATTTTCTTCTGGTAAAGCCATTCTTTTATTGATTTGTATGTATGCTGGGGGTCATTGTTGTGTTGATAGGTGAAATTCCTCATCATCTTCAGCTTTCTAGCAGACACCTGAAGGTTTGGGCCAAAAGTAACTGGTATTTGGAACTGTTCATAATTCCCTCCACCTTGACTAAAGCCCTAGTTCCAGCTGAAGAAAAGCAACCCCAATGCATGATACTGCCTCCACCATGCTTCACTGTGGGGATGGCGTTGTGTTGGTGATGCAAGGTGTTGTTTTTGCACCAAATGTACCTTAATACACAAACGTACAGAGAGTACACATCCATTCTCCAGTGACCCCCTTAATCTAATTATGTGACATGCTGTTGGTACTCACTGTGTGCAAGAGAAAGATACTAATCCCAGATAGTCAGATAGTATTTATACACATACGCACACACCAACTCATATAAGTGCATGCACATGCGAGCGCACACGCGCGCACACACACACACACACACACACACACACACACACACACACACACACACACACACACACACACACACACATGCACACACATGCACACACGCACATGCAAGCAGTTGTGAACACACAAGCATACTCATTCAAACATGCACACGTGTTCTGTGACTGTCAAACATGTTAGGTGATCATTCCTTTCTCAGAGAATCTATACTTTGAGCATCCAACTGCATCATGAAATAACTTTCGGATCACGTTCGATTCTCAGCTGGAGCACCTTCTGTGTGGAGTCTGCATGTCCTCCCCACGGTCGAGTGGTGTTTGAAAGACATGCGTAGAATGGGCGTGCCTTCGTTGAAGGTTGGGCGTCAAGCTGGCACCTCGGCACCGTAAAAATCTACTGCCAATCATTAGTGGACCGGAGTTCCACTGTGGCGACCCCTAACTGGGAAAAGCCAAAAGAAGAACATTGAAAACCATGGCCTATGTAATGTGTTAGAAGTACAGTCACTGAGACACAGAATTCCGCAGATAAGGCAGAGGAGTTAGATCAGCCTAAAACGTGCCGAGGATCTTAACCTGTCTCTGTTGAGCCCAGATAATGATCAAGACAACTATAGTTTGACTGTTGGCTTAGATGCTGTAAGGGAATGAACAATTTATGTCATGTCACACTTCCCAGGAGGAAAGACGGTGACCCATTTTCCAAGCTTCTGTGGGAATCAGAAACGTGTTTTGACTTAACTATCGAACAACCTACCAGTTCCTCAGTTCTTCTTCCAACCACAAAAAAGAAAAAAAAAACTGTTAAACAGCCATTACTACCACAGCAGGCTGCTAAAGTGCTTCAGTGGCAAAAGGGTGACTCTGCTGTGGCCAAAACTGGTTCCTTGGACCATTTATCTTTTTCTTTGCATCCTGTTGGTATTGTCCCTTTTGCCACCATGGACCATGAGTTAAACATGTTATCTGCAGCTGTTAGACTGTCCTTGGTGGGCAAGGGAGAGCCACTCTTGTCCATCCTAGGAAAAGGGGCAGAAAATGCCACTCTACCTAGCCATAAATATCTGTCCATCCCTGAGGACTGTGCTTGTAATAGTGTGTATGTTTCTGCCACATTTCCTGTCAAAAAAAACCCAAAACTTAAAAATATGTCTTCTTCTGTCTCAATTACTCTGGACAGGAGTAATTTATTGGGTTTAACTCGGGGTTTAATGCAGGCTCTTGACCCTTCTGTATGACTGTTTCTGGTAAAAGAAAAAAACTTTCATTTTCTGAAGAGATTCAAGAGTTTGAACCTCAGAATGATTGGGAAAGCACAGACTATGTGCTATCTCCTTGGACTTCTGATTCAGAATCAGAAGAGAGCATGGCTTTGCCCAGTACATTTGAAAAAAATATCTTTCTCTGGAACTATTTCCAGAATTAATAAGTTGTTTCAGTGGGAAAACAGTGCTGCTTCTCAGCTCCTCAGAATATATTATAATTTGTTACAACTGAAATTTCCAGAACCTTCCTTTATCTTCCTGTTCTATCTGCTTTGGGGATGTTTTTGTCGTAGCCTGCAACTTCCTTCACAGCTAGACTGTTGCCCCCCAAAAAGCTGATAGACTAAATAAAGTACCTCAGTCTATTAAGTTTATACATTCATCCCACATCAGCTATTGCTTTTGTGATTACAGTTGCTGCTAAACATTTGGTTAATACTAATCCATCTTCTTCTGACAAGGATGGGAATGCTTTTGTTAGATTAGAGGAAAAGTGTTATTCTGCAACACTATTTTTTAGAATTCTCAGCTGACAAGCTCCTATGTTAATATTTATGCTTCCATCTTTGAAAATATGAGGAATATTTTATCATCTGTTTCCTCTCATCAAGAGAAATTTGCTTTGTGTAACTTGACTGTGTGTCAAGCAACTACTCTCTCTTTGAAATGTGCCTATAATTTTGTTAATGTCATTCCCAGGGTTTCTGCCACTGGAACTTTTATTAGGAGGTTTGTTTGCCTGCATTTCCAAAACTTCTGAAAAGATGTCAAAAATGAAAATTTGAAGTCTTCTGTTGATAAATAACTAGTTTTTGGACCATGTGCTGCAGAAGTCATTAGAACATGTGACGAGAGAAGAAAGCTGATTCAAGGAATCTCTCAGACCCCCCCTCCAGATTTGACAAGGGAGTCAAGGTTCCTGCTACAACTTTCTTTAAAAAGTAAAATAAGCAGATCCAGCAAGTTGGTGGTAAGCAAATGCTGTACCCTCTTTCTCCAATAAGGGAAGGGAGTTTATTCAAGGATGTTTTTGGTACCAAATAAAGAAGATTCTAGGAGTCTAGTTATACATATCTCCTTTCTAAATCTGTTTTTGATGCTGCCCAAGTTCAACATATGATCTCTTCACAACTCATTACCCCTTCTTCCCTTTTTTTCTAGAGACCTCAGATTTAAAAGATGCATATCATCACATTCCTATATATCCAGATTTCAGAAGTTTATTAAGGTTTTCTGTGTTTGTTACACATTTTCAGTTACTGCTCCAAGGGTATTCCCAAAGTACCTAGCTCCAGCAGTAGCCTTCTGCAGACTGCAATGTGTTCATCTTTTTACTTATTTGGATAATTTGCTTATCTTTGCAGAGCCTTTTTCAACATGTTAATCTCTCACTTGTGTAGGGGACATCCTACACAGGCTGGGATTCCTAGGAAACATACAGAAGCCTTTTCTAACTACTTCTCACACGATTGTTTTCATGCGGTTTGTCCTGAACATTTCAGTTCAAAGAACCTTTCCTCCTCAGAAAACATAGAGATAAGTATTTCGATCTATTCCTGATTTTATCCACTCATACTAGTGCTTCAGAAAAGGAGTTCCTCAAGATTCTAGGCTACATGGCATCTATGATACTTATGAAACCTCCTGCAAGTCTCAACATGAGAAAAATCCAATGGCGCCTGAAATCTTTATGGTCCCAGATCAACACCTCTTGACATTTCTGATTTCAGTTTTGGGGTTTGTAATAAGTGAGATTTTGTGGTGGAGACACCAACCAAATTTCTTAGAATCCAGGTCTCCTATTCTCTCTTTCTTTTCCAGCACAGTCATCATAACAGATACCTAGGACTTTGCTTGGGGTGCAATGCCTATGAGAATAAAAATGCAGGGTATTTGCCACAAAAAAAGCAGACCAAAACACATTAATATAAAAAAGACGTTCACACTCTTATAAATGTTCTGAAGTCTGTCAATCATCGGTGGTTCCTGGGATCTCTGTTTTTAAAAGGGGCTTTCTTCCAGCTTCCTCAATACTCTCTATCAGTGCCCGGATAAATATGGCCAGCAGATTGCCTGTGCACAATATATTGCTGCGAATCCTTCCACATTCCCTCTATATTCCACTCTCTTAAATATTACTTCCTAAATATGCTTTAAATCCTCTTAATTTCAGTATGTATATAATCTCCTTTACTGTGCACTCTTTCATTCACATTTTAAAAATAGATTAAAATACATATACCCACTACTTTATATTACCTACTGGAAGGCATCTTTTATTCTTACAATATTCTATCATTTCACATTATCAGCTGATCATGCCCTGTCACTATCAATAAATCTACATAGTCTTCCTCTCTGAAACCTAACAGGTAAACTACACATTACACATTTAGTTATGAAAGTAACTGGAAAGCCCATAAATTTAAAACATAACATTTCTATGTTGTCTTTCTCATCCAACTTAGGTTTATGACACATAAGCACAACTAGATTCTAAGCATCCACTTCTCCTGTTACACTGTTTCCTCTCAATTTATCATCCAAGCACTTCTCTACTTGTTCCCTTCTTATGTAAAGAATACTTAGGGAAAATATACTCATTACTTTTTAACTAATCAATTTCAATTTCATTTGCTCCTCAGCTCAAGAATACTCTTTTAATAAAATGCATCCATTTCACCTCCCAATCAACATCCTTAAAAATGTTCCTGTTTAAACATTCACTATTTATACAGAATTCCACTATATCAGTTTCTGACCATATCCAACTTAATAATGTATGTGAGACAAGAATGCCCAGAAATTCATTCTTGATGTTATTCTTGGTATCCATGTCAGAAACACATAAGAAGGGTTATAATCAATAAGACCTGCTCATAATTATTTGCAGTACATGAGGCTTTATCTGCTCCATGTACTACCAGTTTAAAAAAAAAATGTAGGAGTGCAATGTGTTTAACCAGCTTTTAAAGTCTTTGAAAGCTGGTAAAAGACTTAGTGCTGTCAAATAGACAGCAGGCAGAAATGTATTTATTTATTTAATTATGTTTATCCTTTGTTGACCAGGGTTAGTCCCACTAGGCTAATAGATTGCTTTTATTGGAGACCCAAGGTGCTACTTATAGTACTAGGGGAAATTTGGCCAGAGCATCAGGGAACTTTCCTACTTGTTATTGTTGTGAGTGGGACCCATTTTGGAGGAACACTTCCTGTTTCCGTTCCAGGTGCAGAGGCAGATGATTGAGTAGAGAAAGAATGGAGGAGAATGCTGATATTGAAACTGGAGAATGTGTGCAGGATTGAGGAATGTTTCAAAGAAATCTGTTTGCCTCAAGATGAGTTAGCAAATGATGGATGTATAATTACAGCCCTCCACTCTGGAGTGTTATAGGAAGATTTGGTTAAAGAAATGGTGGAACAGAGTGAGACAGAAAATGAAGGAGAAGTTTCCTTGGGGGGGGGGACAATATGAAGAAAATGCAAAAGGAGGATGCCAAAACAATTCTGAAGAATAGTGGTGAGATGCAAAAGAAAACATATGCAGAAAAACTAAAAGAAGGCAAAAGTGGAATAGCAGAAAAGAAGGTGGAAGAAAATGAGAAGTGGAAGGGTGTGGTAAAGATTCAAAGTAAAGAAAACAAAAAATGGACAGGCATGAAGTGTGGGACAGTTTAATAGCCCCTTTGGATGTAAAAACTCATGAGGTAAGAGCTTTTATTCTTATTAACAAAGAGACATTTTGTGACATTATATTTGAGACTGTTTTTTCAATGAAAAATTTTCTTGGGCAATATAAAAAAAAGAAAGACTGTAACACATGGGATCTTTATATGATAAAAGCATTTAACAGGGAAACAAAAAAGAAAATTCATGTACAATTTCAAACGAGGTAAAAAGAGAGATTTTGAAAGGACATTTGAAAACTTTATGTAAAACAAGTACTGAACGTTTCAACAGATCATGACAAAAGAGGTTTATAGACTGGTGGTTTGGATTATAGTGAGTTCATACAATGGGTTTAAGGTATTCAATTACACAAATGTTGATATATCAGATGAATTTTACAGTTTATTTTCTAAAGGAATGAAATTTATTCCGACTGTGAGTTTTAATTTAGTTGATGCTATTACTGAATTTAAATTGTACTGTCGGAGACTGAATTTAGCTCTACAATTTAAAAACAATGAAGTTGTACACAACGGGAGGGAACAGGTTGCACTTAAAAAGAAAAGTACATACATACCCTGTAACCATGCGGTTGTGGCAAGTTATGAGAAAATGGTTTGTCAGGACATATATAGTTTTTACAAAGTATATAAGAGCGACAAGTATGCAATGTCCAACAAGAAGGACAATTTAACTGAAGGGGAACGTACCTGTTTACATTCATTAGTAAACAATAATGAAGTTAGGGTTATGAAACCCGACAAAGGGGGAGGAATTGTATTATACAATAAAATGGACTATATCAATGAAATCTACAATATCCTATATCAATCAGGGAATTATGAGGCCATCTCCCTCAATGAAGTTAATATTGGCTACAGGAGAATAGATTTAGCTGTGGAAGAATATGTAATTGATCACAGAATAACAGATGAGGTGTATCAGTTTTTGAAAGTTGAACATCCAATTTTAGCCACTATCATAGGAATACCCAAGGTTCATAAAAATATGGAATGCCCCCCTTTTAGACCCATTATATCGGGCAGTAGGTCAAAAACTTTTCCCTTGGGTGTAGCTATTGATAAGTGGGTGAAGCCCATATACAAAAACATTCCCCACCTTATAAAAGATTCATGGATGTTTCTTAGAAATTTAACATCACAATTATGGAATGAGAACCTCATTTACATTACCATTGACGTTATTGATCTTTTCTCATGTATCCCCAAAGAAATAGGATTTGAATATTTTTGCAACAGCCTTAGGAAATACTCTAACATGGAATGGGATAGAATCAGTCTCATTGTTGATATGATGGGCTTAGTGTTAGACTATAATTACATTCACTTTGAAAATGAATATTTTAGACAGACTAGGGCTGTAGCAATGGGAGCATCTTGTGCTCCCATATTTGCAAATCTTGTCATGCTTGAATGGGAAAACCTATACCTATTCAGTAGTGAATTCTTTCAACACATTGTTTATTATTCGAGGTTTTTGGATGACATTTTTGTGTTATGGAAGGGTCCTGAAGAAATAATTCAGTCTTTTTTCGATTACATTAACAATACAACAGACTTCTTAAAGTTTACATATAACATCAACAAAAGGGGTACAGCTTACTTGGACACATGTCAGCCATGGTGACGAAGGATTTGTCTCTTGCATACACAGAAAGTTGACATTTTCCAATGATTACTTAGAATTTAGCAGTAACCATCCCAAATATGTTTTTAAAAACGTTTTTAAAGGACAGTGTATCCGAGCAGCCCGTATGTCTTCGACTAAAGTCATCTTGGATAAAGAACTTGAATTAATTAGGTCAATGTTTAGTGTGAGAGGATACCCGGTTACCTTATTAAATGATGTTGTTAGATATGGTAGCAAAGAATGGGGTAACAAATATATTCCTTTGTTGGGTAACTCAACATATGGAGTTTTACCATCAGACAATAAACAAATGGAGGGATTTGACAACAGGGTTTGTGTGTTAATGTATTCCCCTATAGTCCAGTACATCGAAAACATAGTGAGGCAACATTGGAATTTGATTACTATGAACGATGATCTGGCTTTGATTTTGGGGTCCCATCCCAAATTTGTTTACAAAACAGGACATAATCTCAAAAGGATTTTAGAATCCAACACAAGTGGTAAAAAAGGGGGGTCATCTGGAACAAGTAAATGCGGAACATGCAACCAATGTTATACCATTAATGAAATAGGGGGTGTGAAATTGGAAAATTTCAACAAAACATATATACATTGTAGGACAGGAAATTGCAACACTAAATTTGTCATCTATCTTGCAACTTGTCAAGTATGCTCAGCGTTTTACATAGGCAAGACCGAGAGACAATTGAGACGTTGTATTTATGAGCATTTATACAATATCAAGAACAAAGATAATAAGAGTGCCCTTTATAGGCATATATTTAAATGTGGTGATACGCATTATTTCAAATTTTCAATCATTGACAAGGTTAACATTACAGTATATGGGGGGAATGTAAAAGCCTTTTTGGCCATGAAGGAGAGTAAGTGGCAGATTATCACTGATGCCACAAGACTGCCTGGCATTAATGATTCTATTAGCATAAAACCATTCTTGCAGTTAGCATAGTTTTTTGGAACAGTGGTTCAGCACATATATTTAAGCACATACTTTTAAGTACATTTTTAAGCATATTTTTAAGGCTCTATAATAGTTATGAATTACTATATATTTCATATATTATATTATATATCCATATATTTTATACATATACTTTATACATTTTTGTATTTTTCATATTTTGCATACTTCATACACTTCATATATTTCATATATTATATACAATTTAATAAGTTTCATATTTTTGTTAGACTTGTGCTTTTGACAACAGTTATTATGTGTATTTGATCCATTGGACATTCATTCAGAATTCATACACCTAATTTACATTCTCAATTTTAAGAGAATTTTATGTACTAACATGTGTGTTTTATATATTAGAGGAATTCTTTATATTATTAGGACAGGATTGATTGTTTTTGTATGTTATTCATATAAGGACGTTTTTTCTGTATATACCTTTAAATCGTTTTTTCTGTATATACCTTTAAATCGTTTTTTCTGTATATACCTTTAAATCATTTTATGAGAAATGGTTTTGGCGCCACAATGCTTATAAAGTGAATGTGAAATTGTATGTCTTTGTTCTGAGGAAGTCTGCTTGTGTCAGATGAAAGCGCTTAACCTGGAGAATTTCTTTTTTTGTATTGTGTGCAATAAACTCACTTTGTACTGTGTCCAAGCCGAGGAGTTATTGAGCTTGCCTTTCTACACCAGCCTTTTATTTCTTAAAGTTATAAATGTAGCAAAATTGGACATTTATGGATGGATTGAAAAAATGAAAATAAGAATAAGGAAAAAGAAAGAGAATGAAATAAACAAATAGAAGACATTTCAGAAGTAGTAGAAATAGAATAAAAAATTAGATGAGAAAAAACAATAAAGAGGACATAGAAGTAGGTTCTGAAATAAGTGATGTAGAAGACATAAATTGGGAGGAAAAATTCTATTGGTAAAAGGGTAAAAGACAGAAAAAGAAAATTTAAAAGGATAAGTACAAAAGAAAAAAGAAAGGAAATGAATTAAAAAGAACATATTCAACTAATGATTGGGGTTGGTGTAATGGTTAAGGTGTTTGACTCTCAGAAACAAGGTATAGTATTTGATTCTCACCTTTAGGAAGGACATTGGCTAGGCTTAGAATGGCCTATTAAGAAAGCTAGTATATTAATTAGCTATGATCTTATTAAACCACAAATCTAAGGAAAAGTAAAGAAATTAACATTTGGAGTGCTTTCTGTAAATGTGAATAGTATTAAGAATATTGTAAGAAGAATAATATGAATTTAAGAGCGGTGTAGGTATAATTAGAATAGAAGACACAAGAGTTTAACAAAATAGGAAAGATTACAAACAGAGAAACTATGAGGAGTCAAGATAATCTGGAATTTGGGAAATGAGAGATTTTCTGGCATAACCATATTCTGTAGAAATACAGTAAAGATATTAGATGCAACTTTAGTAAAGATGGCAAGATTAACAATTGTAGATTTATAATGGAAAGAACAAGTACACAGAATTATAACATTATATGCTTATACTAATTGTAAAGAAAAGGAAACCTTGTTTCATCAGATTTTAGACTATGCAGTGATAAATATGAATGCTATAATAACAGGAAACTTTAACTGTGATTTAAGAGGCAAGCATAAAAAAGGAAATGATATAAGAAAAATGTTAGATGTGATGTGGTAAGTTAAAATTGTGGAACAAAAATTCATAGACTTAAAAAAGGGATATGCATATAACTTAAATAGATTATTTATAGTATGAAAATGTTTAGTTATATGAGAAGGGGAGGTAGTTGAAACAGGCTTTTCTGATAATCTTACAATACAGCAAGAGATAAAGGAAAAAGAAGGAATATATAAAAATAGGCAAAAGAATAAAAAGGATAAATGAGAAAGCATGGAATGAAGAAAGAAAGAGATTAGTAATACAGTTATAGAAAGACCATATTACTATGAGTACATTTTATAAAAATTGGAATGATGGATATTTAAGGAAAATATATAAAAAAGTTTTTTACAGTGGCAATATGATGTGAGAAAAGTAGAGAAAGAAAAGTATAAAAGAAGAATATAAAAATGCATTGGAACATTTAGAATATACTGATAGAAAACACATTGACAAAGAAAATGAATTATATGAAAGAAATAAAAAAATACAAGAATTGTTATATAGCAAATACATTTTTTTACAAAGTAAAAGAGGAGTATAGAGTTACTTAAACAGATTAGTAAAGGAAGATGGTAGTGAAATGAGAGAAAAAGAATGTAAAAGGAGAAATAGAAAGAACTCAGGAAAAGATTATAAATAGCGTAGTACAATATGTACAAGAAATGTTTAAAGAAAAAAGAAGATACTGAAAAACATGTAAAGTAAAACAGTTAACAGAAAAAGAGAATAAAGAGTTGGAAAAGAGATTTCTTTAAATGAGCTAGATAAAGTATTAGGACATGTAAATATAGATACAGCTGCAGGACCAGATGGAATAGGGCATGAAATTTATAAGAATTTAAGGGATTGGCAAAAATATTTTTATAGATTTTGAATGACTTATTAAATGAAAGTTTTATGTATAAAGAATTATGTAGTGGAATACTTGAATTCATATGTAAGTAGGAAGATGGAATACAATTAAAAACTGGAGACTGATAATATTGAATAATAGTGGTTATAAGATTTTTATGACAATATTATGAAAGAAATTTGAAACTAAAGTGTTAAATATAGTGGAAGATAGTATATATAGTATAAAGCATCAATAATTATTAATGATAGCTAGAGACATTGATGATGATATTATGAATAGAAAAGAAGAAGTGAAAATTATAATAGGAGATCTTAATAAGGCATTTGACACAATTGCACACAACATTTTATGGGTAATAATAAAAGAATATAATAAAAATGAGAATGTTAGGAAATTACATATGTCAGTAATAATAAAATAAAAATGCCTGAAAATAGCTGGTTAAGCCAAGATGTACATATGAAAAGTGATATAAGACAGGGATATTCAATGAGATGTATACTCTTTGCATTAGTTATGAATGTGATCCTATGTGAAATAAAGTACACAATGAAATAGGTGGGGTATGTAACACTTGAAGGGTTAAGAATTCCATTTCTGTTAACATATTCAGATGACATAATAATTGCAAAAAAAACAACAACATTTGGGTAAAAGAAGTACAAATTTGAAATGAGTGTCTAGTGGTGATAGGAATGGCTTTAAATAAAGAGAAAAGTAAAGGTGTATGTGATGTAGTAAAAACAGGGGTAAATATTTTATAATGAATGAAATTTCTCTTTTAGGTATAACATTTGGGAATACAGATAGTAAGTAGAATTTAGTGGAAAAAAATAGAAGAAAAAAACTGTCTTTTCTGGAGAACATATAAATAATCATTCATAAAAAAGGCTTATTTGATAAATTCAGTACTGATGGGAAAGTAGCATACTTAGAAATTGTATTTGTGTTGCCAATAAAATTTGAAAAGGAATTATTGCAGATATTGTTATCATTTTTATGGGGTTCTACATTAAACCCAGTAAAGCGAGGAGTTTTGCATGTAAATAAGAAGGAGGTTTAGGGTTAATTAACCTAGTGATATATGTTGCTTCATTAAATTTATTCAAAGTGTTAAAGTAGATAAATGAAAAAGATGACAGATTAGTAGTAAAATTATATAAATATAAGTATGATAAATTTTAGGGTATAGTAAAAAAAGAGTAAAAGAGGAAAAAGAGTATAAATGAAGAAATAAAATGTTAAAATATATATTTTTTTTGTGGAAATAACAATTGATGATAAAGAAGAAGACAGAACCTTGATTCAATAAACTCCATGTAGGCTTCATGCAACTCCTACACTGAGTTTACATGTGTGCACAGTGATGCACAGTAAGCAGCAGCAGTCATTACATATTCATGCCATGCACCACATTTAAATATAAATACACAAGCTTTTGTGGCTGGCAACAGTGTTGCCAGCTAGGAAATCATGTAAGAGAGCATGGATAGCACTCCCGTTTAAATCAGAACACTGACGGTTCACATTTTTTCAAGGAATGCCACAATGATCACCAGGGCTTCAAAGATAGCTCTCAGTCTCGTAGTGCAAGACACCTGGACAAAAGCCAACATAATGGGGGAACAACGGCCCAGAAATAGGGACATATTTGACATATTTCCCCCTATAGAAATGTGCTAGAATAACCAGGGGTTTGTGTTAAGGTACATATTCTGAAGGATTTGAAGCCTGAAACTCAAACATATATAATATAGAGTCACATCAGTCCTGAGATAATCCCAGTGATATGGCAGAAAGCCACAAATATGATAAGGAACACATATGGGCATTCTCTGAAAAACTGGACAGTTGAGAGGCATGAATGTTACATATATGGTTCAAGCACAGTAAAGGGCAGTGTATCTATAGTGCAACTGGTAACCACCTAGTAGAGGTCCAACAATACAACGATGGAAAACAGGATAGGAACTCAAAAATAGACAGAAATGTGTAAAATAAAATAGTTCAATGCAGCAAAGCTTTCAAAATAAATTCTTTCTCAATGTTAATAACAATACTACAATAATCACCATTTTATATATCACAGATAAAATGTATACACCAGTCAGACACAGCCATATAAAATTAAATAATTCAACAACACTAAATGATTTATAATCAATTACATACAAAGAGATCTTTTCTCCATTATAGGTATAATGCTCACGGTTTCATTAATTCCAGGATATGCATTTGCATGAAAATAATTAATCCAATGTAGAAGCAACAAAGGAGGCTCCAGACCACGGCTACTAAAAACATATAAAAGTTTTAATCCAAAGTGAGCACTTTCATAGCTCAAGGCTACTTCATCAGCATCATCTGAAGAAGTAGCCTTGAGCTACGAAAGCGCTTCTTTGTTGCTTTGACACTGTATTTCTAATTTTGGAGGAACAGTTTGCCTGCACCACTTTATTGGTATTTGCTTGTTCTCAAAATTATTAATCCATGTATATTCTATATTCCTTGTGTTTAACACATCTTCCCCCCTGAGATTTTTACTTATTGTTCTAATAACTCTAAATTCAAAGCTATGTCCCTGTATACTCATAACATGTTTGGCTAGGGCATTCGTCTCTACCTTTCTATGTATAGCATAAAGGTGTTCAGCTATTCTTTCTTTCAACATTCTGTTGGTCTTGCTAATATAAAATAAGGAACTTTATTAACAGGTAGCTAAGCAAACAACATTCTTAGTTTTACACATAGCAAAAGTATGTGATGTCCCTCATTTAAATAATGGGCAGGAAAAGACCTAGCAGACAGCACTAATGTGCAGATATAGGTTACTTCACACATGTCAACAGAGTTAGATGCCATGTATGTGATTTACTGGTCTACCCACTTGGTGATATACCTGTTTATGCCCACAACTGACAGTGCTGATTGAATACCTGTGTGTGGATTTGTGTCAAATGCCTTGGCCTGGTCAAGTTCAATGGGATGATAGTGTTGTCATCATGCATGCCCTTGATGACCTCTTTGAGGACATCTATCAGATATAACAGACATGAAGCAGCATTAATAACTCACACAGGTCTGTTGCACTCAGCCGGGATATTACTAGTGTCCATTTCGAAAAGGTCCATGATGACATGTTGGTCTACCTCGCAGTTGAAGAGAGTCAGGATATATCTGTACATGCATGCATCAGGTACTGTCCCCCAACTCATATAGATGCATGTTGATGTACACCCTTCTACGGGAACATAGCCTGTTTGGAGGGTGTGTTGAAGTGTGTATTCAACCATATCAGGAAGGTGTATATGCTGAGTCATGCCATAGGTGATCTATGATGTTGTTACAGTCCATTGATTCTGTGTGATAGGCCTAGATGAAGCTAAGGCAGTGCATCTTGATCTAGTCTAGGGCTCTCACAGAATACTTTACGCAAATATCATTGATAAACTCTCCCAGCTGGAGATTAACCCTTATGTCACTAGATGGATAACTAACTGGCTCACTGACAGAACACATACTGTGAAAGTCGGTGAATCAACCTGTACCAGCAGACATGTCATCATTGGTGTACCCCAGGGATATCTGCTTGGCCCTTTACTATTTGGAATCTATTTCTTGATAGTTCAGGCTAAAGTATATGGCCTTTGGCTTACCAAGTATGCTGATTCTTGCATATTGGGTGCAATCATTCAATCCACCAATGATTATAACATACTACAGGAGGTGCTAACACAGACAAATGATTGGAGACAAAGCCACATGATCTGCAAATAAATGAAGAAATGTGTCTTTATTTTGTCCTTCTGAAAAGTGGAATTCCATGATAATTACAGCATTGACAACAGTCCTGCTATGCTGAAATTCAGTGATGCAAGCACCAGGAACACATGTAGATTGCAATCTCAGCTTTGACCGCCAAGTGTCCACACTAGTATTGAAAGCCTATGTTGTGCACATCATAAGTCATACCATCATATTCAGATCTTAGGACTAATAGAGTATAATGCTCTCTTTTGCATGTACCTCACTAGACACACACAGCAGCTGGAGAGGCCACAGGGGTTTCTCACCAAGAAAACCCAGGGCCTATAAACCATGCCATGATGTATGTGGATAGACTGAAAGCCATATCACTGTAATCTGTATTGTGTAGGATGAAGTGACTTCTGTTTGGCCTCCAGGCCAGTCTCTGACCCTGCCCTGGTGGGAATAGTGCATATCCACAAATCAGATATAGCCGATAACATCAGCAGTGTCTGTTGAGGAGAATATAGTAAAAAGTGTCCCATGTGCTGGTGTAAAAGGCTCTCTGTAATGTCAAGCAAGCACACAAACACATGCACACCCACTTGACTGCAAAGAGAATAGAACCCCTACTTATCTAAATATACAGATTACAGAGCTCAGTATTTTATACAACCACTATGGCACAAGCCTAACTTTTACAAGACTGCAGGTCATTTTATAGTAGATGACATCATCAAGGCATGTTGGAGAGAAGATGAGGCCTAAAGGAAATGGATGTGTAGGCATGTGCAAGTATCAAAATACTGTCAATCCATGGGGTTAGAGCAGTTATTGTAGAATACACAATTCTGCCTAGACACACAAACTCAGCTTATTGCAGTAAGATTAGAACCACTACTTATCTAAGTACACAGACTACAGAACATAGTATTTTTATGCAAGTGCCACAGCACAAGTCTGGCTTTTAAAAGACTGCAAGTCACCTTATAGTGGATGATATTAACTAATTCCCTCCAGTAAAACTCTTTTGAGTGTATACCTTTAACTCCTAGTGGGAATGTGGATGTGGCCTGTTCCTTTAAAAATGAAGTTATCACCATACAATTCTAACAAATACTCATTGACAGAGATCAAATATCAATACAGTTGTGTTTGCTATCATGTATGCATCAAGATAAAATATTCTGATACTTTGTATGTAGCATGATTTTGGAAATATTAATGCAAATATGAACAAGCTAAACATCTAGAGGAGCAGTAGGAGGTAACCGCAGATGCACCTGGAGGCATCACTCGGATGTAATGAGTTAACACAGCATGTAAGAGAGAGGATGTTGGGAGGCCTGCATAGATTCACAGGCTTATAGGAGGTGACTAGCCTAATGGCCCTAGGATGTTTACAAGCCTAACCATATAAAAATACAAGTACTTGTACTGAGCATAGTTAGAGGGTCACTGTTAGCAGAGAGATTTTGTGATCAGCTCTTACTGGCCCTGTACATGAGGCACATAGGTGCCACCCATGGGGTGAATTTACAATCACCTATCCAGTTGTCAAGGTTGCACTTGAATAGGGTCATTAAGGATCACTGCTTCATATGCAGTGGCAGCCTATTACAGAAGAGTGGCAATTGCTGGGACATATATCTGTGTCTCCAGCATGTTCTGTTTATGTCACAGGCTAGATTGAGATCCCTGGAGCAAGTTATTCTTGTCCCATTTGATTTGCAGATGTCCAAGATTTCCAGTAGGGCAGGGTCTGAGACCATTCTGTAAGCCAGGCATAGGTCACCTCTCAGCAGCCTGCATGATACTGAGTACAGTGAAAGGTATTTCAGCCTTTCCATGTATGTCATGTTTTGGAGGCCCTGGATTCTCCTGGTCACAATCCTCTGTCTTTTCTCCAGTTGCTGCAGGTGTCTGGTGAAGTACAGACAGAAGGGAGCATTGTATTCAATTAGTGGTCTGATAAGGGTACAGTACAGCAGATCTATGACTTCCCTGGGTTTGGATGTAATGGCCTTATTTATGAGGTGTGTAATGTAGAATGTGTGTCTCACCACTATGGACACATAGTAATTGAAGTGCAGATTGCTATTAACATGTGTTCCCAAGTCTCACAACACTGTGTTTAGAGCTTAGAGGGGTGCTATATATATCATAATTAACAGGGGTACTTCATTGTCAAAGAGGACAATGAGGCATTTTTGCTTTAAGGTTCAGTCCATGAGTTTGGCACCAATCATTTGTCTGTATCAGCCCCTTCTGTAATATGTTAACATTGTTGAGGGACTCTATATGACTGCGTCCAGTTGACAGTCATCTGCAAATTTGCTAAGCCACAAGCCATCTACTTTTGCCTGGAATTCAGAGATATAGTTTCCAAACAGTTGAGGGCCCAGCACAGATCCTTGTGGTATTCCACTGGTAAGTGGTCAAGGGGTGGAGGTGAAGGCCCCATCTCTGACAATGTGTGTTCTGTTGGTAAGCCAATTGGCTATCTATCTAGTAATGTATGGGTTAAGTCCCAGATGGGTGATTTTCTCTATGATACCTAAATGGAAATAGTGTCAATGGCCTTGGATAACTCATCATAGATTCATAGATTCATAGATTAGTACTAGGCTAACTGCCCTTGCGAGCCATTTTAAGCCTAGCCAATTATCCCTTGTGAGATTCAAACCCTGTACCTTATGTTTGTAAGGCAAACACGTTAACCATTAGGCGACCCTCCCCCACTATAAACAAGCTGAGACTACATGCATACAAATTGCAAGTATGTTTTTCTCCACAAATCAGAAAGTCAACGCAATAACCCATTAAACATAGATGACATCAAAGCTGGCTTTCTACCACAGAAATATAATGCCCAAATGACCCCATATCAAATAGCAAACTGGGAAGCTGGAGGAACCAGGTGGGTGAGACAATAGGGTCGGCGCATTCTGACAGCAGTGATGGTTGCAGTGGCTCCTGCCCCAATAATGGAGCGGTAGAGACCATTCCCCCAAAGAACAGGCTATGCAGGGAGGGAGGGCAGGCATGTGCAGACCCATTCAGACATGCCTGAACCCACTGCCCTAGTTGTCCCTTTGGTTGATTGTGCTATAAGCCTCATGAGGGAGTTAGAAATAGATTCCATGGTGGCAAGCTGAAAGGCCATCTTATCTTGTACCTCAGACACAGCTCTTGCAAGGGTATCTGAGAGCTCCTTGAGCAGATCCCTCTGAAGTCTAGTAAAATGTGCCAAGAAGTTAAATGACTGCAAAGCAAAGGTCGAAGAAGCATAGACCAGATTCCCAAATCTGTCCATCATCCTAGACTCGCGGTTAGGGGGATGCACAGTGGAACTTTACTCTTCTAGTTCCTTCTTGGTGGCCACCGCCACCACCATGGCATCTACCACTAGACCTTTGGCCCACTGTGGATGGTCTTCTGGAGTGAAACAATTTTAGCTGGTCTTCTGGGAACTGTTCTATTGAGTCAGGGGCCTTCCACACCCACTGGGTGATCAGTTTAATAAGATGGTCAGCCAAGCAGGGTCACCCAAGAGGTAGAGGACGAGTACAAAAGCCTTGGAAGTACACATACTCCTCGGAGGATGGGTCTTGGGACTTCCAGCTACCCCTCTGTTTTACTAATTTCAAGAATGTCTCCAAAGGAGACATCTTCAGGGGGTGACATGGAGGAACCCACCCCAAAATCCGTGTCTTCCGTGATGGACTCCACCAGGAAATCAAGGTGCATCCACTTACAAGATCTCTTCCAAAGAACCTCCACAGCAGAAGCTTTTGTGTAGGAATTAGAAGAGGTGGGGCCCTGTAAAGGGGTGTCATGCAGCGTCGGTGCTTATTGTCCTGCCGTGGAGGTTGATCAAAGCTCTGGACCAGGAGGAGTCCCAGGATATCACTCCGATGGGGGACAAGTCAGCTGGGAGTCTGCAGAGGCCAAGGCCCTCTCCATAACTTGAATAGCAGATAACCCCAAAGAGGGATGGGAACTCAGAACTGGGAAAGACAACCTCAGAACTGTGGTCCCACCCCGGTCCAAGGAAACCACCTGTCGCTCACCAGGTCAGGAAGACACACGCTAAAGTTGTGAGTTCTTGTTCAAGCAGCTTTAATTATACAATGACCCCCCCATTAATATCCCAAAAATGGGGATGCTGATTGGCCAGCGTGCCCATTGTAAATCCCATAATATACCGGGAAAAAGGGCCGGTCGCCCAAACTTTTTTTCCATTGGTACAAAGTGTCCAAAACGTTTTTTTTTTTAATAATAATAATAATAATAAAAAAAAAAAAAAACACGGAGCAACGGAGTTGCTTCAGTTTCAAAGCATTGATGTACTGGGTATGCAAGTCACATATGCATGCGCAGTTCATCAACACAAGGAAGCAGTATACCACCACCGGTGGAAGAACAGTAATGCGCCATTATACAAAGACATTACTTAAGAAAAGCATTTTTTTTTTTTCTTAATGTCATTTATATAGCAATAACGGACTCTCTGGTTGTGGTATATTGAAGATTTACCCACAGTTGGCTTTACTTAATTACTCGGGCTTCACCCTCATGATTAAACCACGCAAACCGTGGGTAAATCTTCAATATACCACATCACGTCGGTTATTGCTTAAACACATCATAAACAAAGCCAACTTTAACTTGTATACAAACTAGCTATCATTCGCATAAATGTCAACACTCTGGCTGCACATTCAAAATGGCACTGAAGGCAACGTGCTTAGAATTTATAAGAACACACAGACTTAGAAATGCTTCTTATAAGGTACAGTACACCAGTTAGTCTACATCCTCCCTCTGAGAAATGAGTCTGACATTGTCACTGGTATTAATAAATATGGAATTTGGAAGGTTGCACTTGAATAGGGTCATTAAGGATCACTGCTTCATATGCAGTGGCAGCCTATTACAGAAGAGTGGCAATTGCTGGGAGATATATCTGTCTCCCAGCATGTTCTGTTTATGTCACAGGCTCGATTGAGATCCCTGGAGCAAGTTATTCTTGTCCCATTTGATTTGCAGATGTCCAAGATTTCCAGTAGGGCAGGGTCTGTGACCATTCTGTAAGCCAGGCATAGGTCATCTCTCAGCAGCCTGCATGATACTGAGTACAGTGAAAGGTCTTTCAGTCTTTCCATGTATGTCATGTTTTGGAGGCCCTGGATTCTCCTGGTCACAAACCTCTGTCTTTTCTCCAGTTGCTGCAGGTGTCTGGTGAAGTACAGACAGAAGGGAGCATTGTATTCAATTAGTGGTCTGATAAGGGTACAGTACAGCAGATCTATGACTTCCCTGGGTTTGGATGTAATGGCCTTATTTATGAGGTGTGTAATGTAGAATGTGTGTCTCACCACTATGGACACATAGTAATTGAAGTGCAGATTGCTATTAACATGTGTTCCCAAGTCTCACAACACTGTGTTTAGAGCTTAGAGGGGTGCTATATATATCATAATTAGCAGGGGTACTTCATTGTCAAAGAGGACAATGAGGCATTTTTGCTTTAAGGTTCAGTCCATGAGTTTGGCACCAATCATTTGTCTGTATCAGCCCCTTCTGTAATATGTTAACATTGTTGGGGGACTCTATATGACTGTGTCCAGTTGACAGTCATCTGCAAATTTGCTAAGCCACAAGCCATCTACTTTTGCCTGGAATTCAGAGATATAGTTTCCAAACAGTTGAGGGCCCAGCACAGATCCTTGTGGTATTCCACTGGTAAGTGGTCAAGGGGTGGAGGTGAAGGCCCCATCTCTGACAATGTGTGTTCTGTTGGTAAGCCAATTGGCTATCTATCTAGTAATGTATGGGTTAAGTCCCAGATGGGTGATTTTCTCTATGATACCTGAATGGAAATAGTGTCAATGGCCTTGGATAGCTCATCATAGGTGGTATGTCCTGTTATGCCGCATCCAGGTCTTTAGGGTCAGTATCAAAGAAGTCTACTAGGTAAAGTAAGCAAGATCTACCCTTGATAAAACCAAAATGGGTCTGGTCAAGTGTGTTGAAAGTCACCTATGTCCCTGTGGATAAGGTCCATGCTGATTCCTTCCCTAATCTTGCAGATAAGTTTTTTTAAGCTTATGGATTAGTAGTTCTAGTTCTGCATTTTACCAGATTGATGTGCATTACATATCACACAACATTTGATATATGTATGGAAAAAGTACTGAGACACCAAGGTTACAATGCTTGGGGGGAGGCAACACATGGCTGTTTCGTAAATATGTGATATACTGTTAGGTAGGGCCTTCAGTTTGTTATGTTTTCACATGTAATTTCATATCATAGACAAGAAATGGACAGTAAACAGCAGTAAAGCATAATATTGACTTTTCCATAGCTTGGCGAGCAGTGGGTTTGTTTGACGGTTGGCAAAGTGTTTGTGCATGTGAGATACACATTTTCAATACTTTCCATGTTTGTGCATAGTTACACAGTGTGCAAATGCAAGCTGTGTTGCGAAAAGTCTGAGAGTTACTACTGAGTCTATGGAACACACCTGCTGCTTAACTGACTCTGGGGCAGCAGGTGTACATGCATTGAAACATTTCCTTTTGAGCCCAGATGATACTGGGTTCGAATCCAGGTGTATCCAATACGTTTAAAGACTTTTACATAAACATTGATAATGCAATGACATGAATTCTTTATAGTGCATGTGTTGCTGTGTGTTGGCATAGTGCAGTTGGGTTAAGCAGCATTGCATGTAGGTAGCTACAGCATTATACCACCGTTCACTATCACTGTGCATTGGTGCATGATGCACACCTTTGTGCAAACACTGAGCCCAGAAAATGAAGGGCTCCATTGCATTTTTCTGCTATTTATGTGTGTTGTGTGTGATTCTATATTTTGATCAAATTAAAGGTGTTAAAATGGGGTAGACAGGAAAGTGGTGAAATGGGGAGCAAGCAGTGGGAAGAACAACGGGAAAGCAGTACAGGAATGTGGAGGATGGAGGTAGGAAAGAACCATAACTATCCATTGCTTTAACAGTATAAACTGAAAATATGTGAAGAATATTAACTGAATTTGGACTGCCACCTCCACAAAGAGGGGTGACAACAATACAATCATGTTGTATAACCAACTGGATTGAATCAAGTGTGTCAAGAAGACACGTATTCGAAATGAAGAGCTATGTATGGGATTTTTTTTTTTTTTTTGTGAGACAGTGCCCATTTTTTTAAATTCAGTAAGAGAGGACTGCTGGGTAAGGGATGTCTGTATGTCTGGATCAGGTAAGTTGGGTAAGTGAGGAAGCAAATTCAAACATATAAGATAAAAAAGACAAGAGATAGGGATGGTGATGGACACAAAAGGTTGGGGACACCATTATTGGGGTGAGGGAGGGGACAATGCAGGTTCATGGACATCAAGCTTGGAGACAGTGAGAATCAAGTCCTCACCCACTGAACTGTCATCACTGTCCCCTTACTCTTCTAGTCGCTGGAGTGCTTGACATATGCTCCTCCTCCTACAGACCATGAGGGAAAGCAAACTCTGTATACAGCATAGATGTACACCAATGGTGTGTTGCATGACCCTACACACCATCCATGGCAACCTGCTGTGGGTAATGAAATCACCACCTCTGCCACTGCTCCTGGAGGGTACTACTGCACCAGCTTGCAGAGCAGTCCTACCTGAGGGCACAGATAGTGCAAGGGCAGCAGAGGCAATACGGCCAGGTTGGCTCCCAGACTTACTGGGCATTAATGCTGGAGCCAGTGGAGTGGGACACTGATCCACTGGGTCTGGCCTACCTCGCTGTGATGTGTAGCATTATTAATGTGGTACACATGACTAGCATAGACACATTTTGACAACACATAATACAAAATAAAAAAAAAGAGAGATAAGGGTTGGGGTGAGAGAAAAAAAGAAATAAATTTACTGTGATCATATGTGAAATACACTGCATTAATACAATTAATTATACAACTCCTTTATCTGAAGTATTACATTTAAGTATACATCCTAACAGATGCACACTATACTACAGATTGCTTGAAATATGCATATATTGCACATAAGAGTGTTCCCAATTATACAGAGTACAGTTTACAGCAGGGCTTTTGTGCCACTGGTGTAGAGTTTTTAAATTTAATGTAAAAATATTGAAGAAATAACAGTATTGTATAGTTGTGAATTGTGGCATGTGAGTCCACAACCACTGACTACAGTCTAATATTGGACTCTTACAACTGGTTTATGCGACAGACTAATGCATGCATACTTGCTTTTACAGTTGCGATATGCATGCTCAATTTGATACATCTCTATAAAAGACCAAAAAAAGCTAACTTTAACTTTTAATCCTACTGTAACACTTCTCTTCTGCTGCATACATACCATTTGCTTCCCTCAGTCTCTCCACTTGAGCAACATGAGCTTGCCAATTGAGCTCACGCTCAGTGGCAGCTGGGGAAAGAACAAAAAGGAACAGAAGAGCATCATGCATACCAGTCTTGCCAATATTTAGCTTTCAAAGTCTTAGAAGTACTCTCTTAATGTCATACTAACATAGGGATGTCCACAGTCTCAAACTCCTTTCTCCTGTGTAGGTCATTAAAATGATACCTACATTCCTCTTCAGTATGTGGAATACCAGTGGCACTGGATACAGCCTGGAACAAACTATTCCATGCCTCTCACTTGTACTGGGAGCCAGAATAGTCCCCTGCAGAAGCCTTTGGCTGTGGTACTTTACCAGGAGTCTAATAAATATCTTGGACTCCTGGACACCCCACCTCTGTGCCATAAACCTGGCACCTTCCCCTCTAATGCCAGCCATGTCTACCAGCCAAACTAGAGCAATGGGGACTGATGCTTTCTTGCCAATTCCAGTTATCACATTTACTGGTAGTGCACAAACCCGAGCAACAATGGCAACTGTGTTTGCATGATGTTAATAATAGAGCAGTAATGCCAAGCAGAGAGGAATTAATAATTGCAATTGTAAGGTTAATCTGACACTTGGCCTTAGTTTGAGGGGTATCTACTGATGTAACCTTGAAACATATATTGGAAATTGGAAGGTAACTGTTAGGTGAGTTAGGTTTGCAGGCATGCACTGGGGACATAAATAAAATGACCTAACACATTTGTTTTTACCGTTATAAGCTGAGAAAATCAATTTTTACACCATGGGCTTTAAACCTCGGCATAAGGGATAAAACCTTTTTTTTCCATGGGATTGATTTTCCATCTTTGCCACAGAAGTGCTGCTGAGACATACTCAGGAATCATACATAAACACAGGTAACAGTATGAGCTGTTACACATGTATGTGTGTGACCTGACAAGGTTATTGGTTATAGATCCAGTTGTGTATGTGTCTTAGGCAAATGTGAAGCCCATGCAAGTCCAGATAGCAGAATTATAATTACAGAACTTTAGTACACAGTATAGCCCCAGTCATACATCTGAAAACACAATAATGGTGTCTCATCCCTCATACATATAATTCATATCAGCTCCAGTATTTAAATGTTACAAGTGAGAGTGAATATAATGGGAAGTGGAGCAATAGTAAAGGTGCATGGAATACCCTGTATTCAAACCCCGGACCATGTTTATGGCAGTCCTACACTTTCACCTGTTGCCACAAGAATGTTGAAATAGCATTTGTCTAATTTTCAGTTCACTGCTATAAATTGCACTGTCACAACAGTAACAAAAAAGGATGCACACTCTCTACTACAGCCCAGGGCCATCTGTACTTCAGCCCTATACTTACACCTGCTGCTACTAATCATTCTTAAGGTCTCAGTGTTAACTGCCACACAACACCACTTAGTAGGTTTGCACAGTGCCCAAAAGAATTAATTAAATTTATCCAGCTTCAGTTTTTGGCTTCCTGAGTCCTGTCTGCAGGTGTTCTGTCTGCTTCATGGGTGGGCCAGCTGTCCAGTTTGTGCACTGCCTCTGTTCATGTAAATGAGATAAGCACAGCCAAACGTGATATTCATTTTCTTCTGTTTCCCATGGTTACACCAAAGGGTGCATTGCGCAAACACTGCTCCCCCCCCCCAAAAAAAAAAAAAAAAAAATTGGAAAATTGTTGAAATGAGGAAAAGCAATCTATGGCATACACACTAGAAAATGTTGGCTCACATGAGATATTTCTACATGGGTCTGGATTTTATCTCTCACTCCAATGAAACTTCAGAACACAGGAATGGTGCCTTATTCCTCTTTGCCACACAAATAGCTTTGCAGCAAGAAATAGAAATTGTTCTGCATACAACCAACTGCAACATTATCTACAGTAATATGAAACCATACAGCTGTTATTTGTACATTTATTATTTTTGGATGTAGTTCACTAAGTAATCACACAACCAGTTATGACTATTGCTTGCAAATATACAGCTCTGTCTTACCTCTCTGTGTTTGTTGGTCATTCTTCTCTTATCTGACCAGTAACCGGAAACATGCAATCTGTAAGCTATTCTAATTAATTGGCCTTAAAATGTGTGAGGATATTACATGGCAATAATATCATATGCAGTTGCTAACAACTGAAGGGGAGGTTGGATGTCAATGAACAGAACCTGTGAATTGTCTGTTGCTTACTTACATTTCCAACCTTACACTCATTGGATGTAGGGCAGCCTGCAGTACTGTTAAATTTCCTTCTCCCAACCAGTAATCATACACAGTTGCAGTCCATTAAAAGTTAACACTGAGGGAGTGACTGCACTATATTTACATCTGATACATGGAACCAAGTATTTGGAATTCAGGAATTCTAGTGAGTTCACACCTGATTTGCATCTTTACTGTGCTAACAGCCCTGAATCTACACCATAAAAAGGCAACCATGTTGCTAGGAAAACTGAAGGTGAGGAGACGTATTTATGTGGAGAACACAGAAAAGAGGCTATTACAGTGGGTAATGCCAAAATGCTACCCTTTCTTTTTTATCTGGGAACAGTTATTTTATAGTTATGTGATGCTTATGTATATTATCCTTCTGTTGTCCTTTAGGACACCTAGGACTATGCCACCCAGGTGTCTTAATCCTCTAAGACCACCGTTCACTGATACTGAAAATCAAGTTATTGTTGATACGTTTAGGCAACATGGTGCCTTCCTGGTTGAAAGGGGATGTGGAGATATGTCACGCAGAATGCAGATTTGGTGGCAGATTGTTGATGATGTTAATGCTGTGGGTGGCCACTGCAGGGCATATGAGTAGGTGCACCACAGAGCCACTGAAATGATCTCATCTGCATGGAGGAGAGTAGCTGCAGTGGGCCATGATCAGATGGGTACTGGGGGGGCTGCTATAGAGCCACCACTAACACCAAATGAAGAGTTCCTGTCCACTGTCAGGGATCCAGACAGCTTGTTGAATACTGTTGTATAGTAAAGCAATTTAATTCAATATGTTACTTCTGTTTCACAATAATTTTTTGGGGGGAGGGATTAAAGATTGTTATAGTTAACAACACATGCTGATTGATTAGCTTAGGTTGGAGTTGTCATCCAAGTTTTTGTTGAAAGTATAGTTAATGCACATATAAAGGGGTAAAAATATTACCCCCTGTGTTAGTTAATTGTGATGGTGTTGCCCTTACCTTTTGCTTAACCTCTTCCAGGACCATCTGGCATGCAGAAGATACCGTCATCTGCAGATGGTAAACCAAACATTTTTATGTCAGTACTGATGAGCAATTCAAAGAAATATTTTAGTGTGTGGATGTTGATGTCAGGACTGTGTGTATTGCTGTACTGTTTAATAGTGGCAACACTGTTATTTCATTAGCATATATTGGAGTATAGTAGTGTAGGTATTAATTTTTCCTGTGTTTGTTGCTTATTATCACAGGTGATCCTGAGAGTGGAAGTGTGGGACTTCTATCATCTGATGTTAAATTATCAGCAGACTCTGATGATGCTGTTGGCCAAAGCGAGGCACAGTTCATGGGTGCAAAGGTTGAATCTGACACTGAGGTTGACATACAGCCATCCCCTGTAATCAGATCGGACACAGTCAGTAGGCCTATGCCTACCCATTCCAGTTAGCCCTCAGATATTGAACAGGTGGAGGGTGAGACAATTGATCAGGGAAGTGTGGTTACTGTGGCTTCAGTGCCTGTTGAATATGACTGCAACCAAAGTCTGGGTGAGGTGCCATGCAGGAGGGTTGTTAGGGGTGCTCGGTGGAGGCCTGCTGTCTATCCTCCACCTGATCCAGGTGTCTCTACCCATGCCACTCAATGAATGGTTAGGGCCATCATGGAGGCACAGTCACGTTCCCATAGGTGCTCCAGGGAAATGCTTAGGGTTGTAGATGTGGCACAGCCTGACATGTGACTTCCTCCACCGTGTTGCCCATTCAATGGATCAGATGAATGATGAATTAGAACAAGCGGTATCTCTGATGGAACAAGTGGTGTCTGTGATGAAACATCTGTTGGGAGGGGGACGACATCCTTGTGGGTGTAGGTCAGCCACATCATCTGCTGTTAGCCAATGTGGCTGTTCCTGATCATGCTCCCATAGTGGCAGTACTTCCATTGCTCCATCAGTGTGTGAGCTGTCCACACCCAGACATGGTAGGCCATGGGGTCATGTTCCTGGGCATCCTCGTGAGGGAATCTCATCCAATAGACATCAGTTATGTTCATGTAGCAGCAGTACATCTGCCCATGGGTGTGGATGTGCCAGTGCAACACCTGGCAGAGTCAGTTCTCATGGTGTGGAATGACAACAATGAACTGTCACTTCTGCCATGCATGGCTCACACCTGTCTGACATACCAAGATGTAGAGCTAGCACAGAGCTTGGCTGTGTTCATGCAGACACTCACACACCAGTTTCACCTGTAGGCCCCCTACACACACACACACACACACACACACACACACACACACATGCACACACACACCAGTTACATGGTTCAGCTGTGCAACATAAATCTCATTTTGTCTCACTTGGCATTTGTTGGTTTATCCAAATGTCTGCCTGCTTCTCTTTCTTACTCACACTCATCAACTTTTTGTGTCAGTCTAGGCTTCCTGTCCCCCCAAATAACACCCTGTGCAAGTGATGATAACTGTGCCATATTCCTGTTTTGTATCTTTTGGATTCAGGGATACCGGAGCTTTGTCTCTGATGCTCAGGGTGCATAGCTCACTTAGTGATTAGTATGTCTACATTTGTGATGTTGAACTGGTAATTGTACCTTTGACTTATATTGGCCTTGAAAGTTAGACAGCTGATAGCATCAAAAATGTTCCATCTTTATTGTTAATGATCCTGTGAGGGCTGTGAAGTCTGAAACTGAAATGTGTATCATTACTTTCTAACTTCTCTCTTTAATAATTTTCCAGTACAAATGTATGGTGCTAAGATGAAGGCATGCAGTGACCATCACTACTTGAGAGGTATGACTGTATGAATCTTTGATGCCTGAGGCCTACTACTTAATAATGATCACATATAAGTCAAATAAGTATCTGCTGGCACACATTTAGGCCATTGCTATACAAATCTCTCCCACCTTTCACTTGCTGACACTACCAAGTAACAACATGAATGGATATGCCAGTCATTCATATTATTACACAATACACTCCAGGTTCAGCACTTACCTTGTAAATGCAGCAGCTGCAACAGTTTTAGTTCAGGGCTGACTCTGTCTGATGCAAGCAGTACACAACCAATACACGGGGAGGTAAAGGTTGTGGTAGTTGCCTGGCATCAGTGTTACTATATGTATGTTCATAGAAGGAAGGTTTTAGGCCCTTAGGTGGTGAGTGAGTGAGTGTGCGATGTGTTCTCTCTTAACCAATGCGAGGGCATATTGAGCATGCCTACATCTGCCTACACCCACAGCAGCTGGTGGTTTCCTCCTGACTTCTCATCTGTGTGTGGCTGTGGTGACCTTGACATTGGTGGTGGGATGTGTGCTCCTTCCCCTTGTTGATCCTGCTGAAACTGTTTTCTCAGCATGATGTTTTGTAGCATGGCACATACTGTGAATATTTCAGTACATGTCATGGTTTGTACTGCAGAACTCCCCCAGATGTATGTAGGCACTGGAACTGTAACTTCAGCAGCCCAAAGACATGCTCTATGATATTTCTGGTTTGAGTGTGTACCTCATTATGGTGTTCTTAAGCATGTGTGTGTGCATTTCTGATGGATGTCATCAGCCATGGTTCCAGTGCATAACCTGCATCCACCAGTAAATGACCCTTTGGGATATTCCCCCCAGCAAACAGCTGATACAGTTGGGAGGTGTGCCAGATATGTGAATCGTGGTAACTGCAAGGGTTGCCAGCACACATATTCAAGATAATTTCCTTGGCATTACACATAACTTGACAGTTAATAGAGTAAAGTCCCTTTCTATTAAATGTATAGTCTTCCCAGGTGGTGCCTTCATTTCTATATGTGTGCAGTCTATGGAACCCAGTTCTTCAGGGTAGTGGGGTACAGGGTAGAACTCCTGCATATTTCTGGCCCTATCTTCAGGAGGACAGGAAAAATACATGTGGTCACTGGCAGGTTGGAGCATAGCATTCAAGAACTGATGGAGGATCCTGGATGCTGATACCTGTGACACCCCCAGCATGTCCCCTGTTGGCCTCTGAAAGGGATCTGTAGCTAAGATTCTAACTGCTGCACATACCTTTGTCTCGACTGGGATGGGTTCCCCTCAGTTTGCCCTGGCTCTGAGTTGAGGATGCCACCCTGTAGTACGCTACAATTTCCACATCATGTAGGTTGTGATAAGTTACCCGGGGTCTGAAAACTCTTCACCTTCTTGGCTTTGGTCTATTAGCAGCAGCAGCAGCAGCATAGACATCAGCCTGTTGCACAGACACACAAATTAAAGCAACAGCAGCCCCTAACAGTGTTTCTGTGTAGATTCCTTTCCATGGCTGTATTCCAATAGGTTTTGGAATTTACAGGAAAAACCAGCACTGAATCTACATGGTTGCTTTATCATTTGTTGAATAGCTCCTCCTTCCTGGAGTGGTTAATTAGCATGCAGTTCAGCTGCTTATGCTGTAATTTGCATGCCATGGTGTTTACCTTGTTTGTGCGGTGGTGTGCAGCTCTATACACCTCGTAGAGCCACTTTCTGACTACAAAACAGTGAGCTACCGTACAACACGCACACGGTATAAATGGACCATGTAGGCTTTATTGAATCTGGCTGAGAAAGTATGGTATAAGAATGTAATGATGAAAAATTACTATGTAAAATCATGGGAAAATCTAAAAGATGAAAAAATTAAAGCTATAAAAACAAGCTGCAAATGGTGTAATCAGAAAGTAGAATGTCAAGATTTTTTGTGGAGACTGGTAATAGATAAATTGTCAGTAAAAGGAAATGTGCCATATAAAAAGAAAAGTGATAGAATATGTTTACACTGTGAAGATGAAACTATGGAATGTGTTTTTGAAATGTAAAAGAGTAAAAAAGTATGGGGAAACTATAAGAATATTTTTTCAAAGAAGATATAAAAGAAGTGGATACAATAAACATAGTATTAAATATGGATATAAGAACAGAAGTAAAGAGTATATTAAAAGAGTAGATACAAAGTTATTTTATGTTATATAGGTTATATGGAATGAAAGAATAAATGAAATTATGTTTTAACAGTAAACTGATTTTAGCAACAGTAATAAGTAAAATCAGGTGATTATGGAAAAGGGAGTGATGGCCTAACAGGGATGAAAATTTAGTATGACTGTAACAGAAATTATGAATATGTATAAACAGATTTGTATATCTATATATATTTTTACATTTGTAAATATTTGTAAATATATAAATATTTTGGAAGTAAGAGTTCTTTTTGTGTATAAATAAAGGACCTTTACTCTTTTCAACAAGTGCTGTGGGATCCTTTACATCTACCTGAGCTACCACCAACTCAAGCAGATGGGGACTCGGTTTAACATCTCATCTGATGGACAGCACACTCAGGAGTGCAGCACACCCCGTATGCTGCAGTGCAGTGTCAGCAATTGAAATGCAGTATGTGTCTCTCTCTCTCTGAATAACAAAAGACTTTAAAAACTGTCAGTTTGCCTGCTATATATTTTTTGTTTATAAGTGTGGCAGAAGGAGGTATTTAAGGCATTTAAGAGACTTTTAAAGCTCTTTTACCTTTGACTACTATTTTTTGCTAGGTGTAACTGTCTGCTTTTAGTCCCTAGCATGAGACCCAATTTTACCAGTGCTTGGGGTGCTTAAAAAGCTTTGGTTAAGTTGTTAGGATCAGGTCTCATGCTGCAGTCATCCGAAAGGTTCTTAAAAAGCTAATCTTTCTTTATGATTTTGCACTACATGAATATTGTAGGCTCATATTATATTCACACATGCTGCTCTTATCTTTTGCTTGACATCAGTTCTGAGGTACTGTTTCAACTTTCTTCATAATGATGTCCTGGTCATAACTGCCACCTTGTCAGTGGAACTTCCTGTTATTATACCCTTTTTAAATATTATGTCACTGTTAGATGATCGACTGCTGAAATCGGTGACCTTCAGAACATCGAATATAACCTATTGAATGTTCACAAAGTCAACAAATACTGGTAGCTGCTGTCCCAGTTAATGGTATGGGAGAGAGTGGCCTTTACCTACTGTACTGCAATCTTGGAGTTGGTGTATGTAATTAGCTGGGGGTATGAAAAGTGCAGGGGGGCTTGCCCCATGGAAAATATGTTTGATGCTTTTAAAATTATTTTCAATAATCTAGACGTTCAACATTATCTGGCGAATGTTTTAAATGTCAACTATTTGTGGTCTTTGTACAGTGTATCCATAGAATACAGTGAAATAATAAATTCAAAAGGTTGTAACAATGCGCCATCAAGCACACAGCTGTAACAATCATAACTCAGAAGGTTCAAACAACTGTTGCAATATATAAAGTCTCCATGATTTGACACAGTTTTACTTTATCTTTATGGATCACATTTAAGTAGTACTAGTTTAATAATGTTTATTTTTCATCAAAGGAGCTGTTACTGCACCTTAAACAAACAAATAAATAAAAGTCAACTAGGAGGACCCCAATATTATGCACTGTTAATCTTCATGGTTACATCTATAGTCAGAATGTAAAACAACTCAGAAATTATGCTTCATAGCTTTCAACTTTGAGTGCCCATCAAATATATTATATATTTTTAATTAAAAACAGGCTGTCATAACAATTTTCTTTATAACAATTAACACCATCATGGGGCCCCCTTCAAAGTAATGCATGCGTATTTTCAAGCAGTTCAGTTTTCATTTCCAATGATACTAGTTAACAGCATCTTTCTAAATTGTTGTAGCCTTCCACTTTAACCCTATTAGAGATCTCTAGTGTAAATAGTCCCAACGTTCATTACAAACATTCCTTTGAGTATAAATACGTAATTACTCAGCTATGTAAAATGTCTCGTTCCAGCTTTGCCCAGGTGGCTTGCTCCATAGCAGTCTTACTTTCCCTTCAAACTTCTTGTGCTCCTCCTGTTCCTCTGTCACATTCACTGAACTGTGAATGTCATCCAGATTTACTTCTCCAGTATATTTAGTCTTCATTGCTTCTTGAAATGTTTATGGCATGGGCAGCTCCATTAACTAAGCCTCTGTGACATCAGTAGGATTGCTGGGGCAACTTCTTTATTTTAGCCTTTACTTCTTCAGTGTTTGCATTTTTCAATACACCTTCTAGCGAGTAAGCTGGCAACACAGCAGGCAAAGGCAACCTATATTTTAATTTACATTTTTTACACTATCTGATAGTATCCATGGATTCTAAGTTCTCTTGACGCATTACATCCAAAGAATCATGATCCACATACACCAGACAACCTGCTTCTGTAAATTAGATTTCATTCCTAGTTGCCATAACAGTCCCAATGCTTGTTGCTTGTCATAAGTGAATATAAACTGTACTCCAGATTACCCTGGGTTTTCCATATGATTCTCTGATACAGACGCTGACAACTTTCCTACCTTCTCAATCCCCAGTGATGATTTTGTAAACCGTAGCACCATAGCACCATCTTAGTTTTCACAAAATCCATTAAGTCCAGGCTCTCTTCTCCTATCGGTATTCCCATAAGGCTCTGATTCTTCCCTTTGGACTTATCCTCTATTGCAACCAGCTTTTGCTGCATATATTCAATTTAATCACTCAAATTATTCAAACTTCTACCCCTTGCTGCTGAACAGGTGTCGTGGCAAACTACCGATCACACAAAACCTCTGTGTTGTCGACTTCAGACAGTTCCATTTTCCTGGTATAGCCATTCAACAATCCAAATACCACAGTCCAAACTTCATTTCTTACAAACTTAACATTATTACCTTGGCATCCAAACAAAATATTTTTGTACCATCAGTGGAACACCACTGCAATGGCAAAATGTCCTCTCAATTAACATTTACACCTATTATTTTTTTTAATGTTCATTAAATCAGCTAATGTTACCATTTTTTCAGTCAACATCACAACACTGTGACCCTTGCCCACTCAGTCACTATTGCTCATGTATAATTTTCTTTTTAATCAACAAAAATATTACTTTAATGTGCCTCACAGTATACAGTGAACTAGGGAGACTTATAGCCTCCTCAACAATCACAAAACTTTTCCACTGTTATGTAATGCTTTCTTGTTTACTTTTCCATTCTCACAGGACAACTCATGAAAGTGACAATTACTATAGTGTGGTTAAATGTACTTATACTTTTTTTTAATAAGCACACCTGTGAATGATACACTGACATGCATGAATACTTGTACTGTCAAGAGGCTGACCAGATGATAACCACGTAGACTTCCCCCTGGTAATATTTGTCCAAGTAATCCAACAGTATAATGGTGGGAATGAATCTCACCCTTTGCACGAGAAAGCTGATTAAGGAGTATTGACTTATAAACCTGTATTTACCACTTGACCCTCTTCTCTTCTTGGATTTCCATATAATTCCTTTGCAGACAGTCCCTCTGGAGTTCCTTCACTGGTTGAATGATGAATTTTGAGAGACAAAACATAATAGTGGAATTCATATAAACAGGGTATGAGGACCATATCTGGAGTAGCAACAAGTGCACATCTGTGTTATTGTAACAGGCTGAGGGAGCCATACAGTGCTGTCAATGTAGTCGATGCATGCATCTTTCCACCCTCATATCATCATTCTCCACAGAAAGTTGGCCTGGTAGCCCTCTGGTCTCCACCAGAGATCACTCAGGCAATGTTCCTTCTTTACCCCTCCACACCAGTAGAGGACCACTGTCCATCAACTACATCATCCTATTACCCTGGCTGAACATACGTGTGCCTGAGTCCATTTCCAATGTAAACTTCTACTGGGTTTCAAAGTCATGTTGCAATTACAGTTGGAAACTTAATTCATTTCTTTTAATCTGCTAACCTGATTATGTTCCTGTGGAAACCAACAATCTGCAATGACACAACCTTGAGATGTGCCTCATGCATAGGGCTAAAGAATATATTATATCTGGAGTGAATCTGGTGGATAGAGAAGCATCCAAAGTGACATAATGCAAAGATATGCTGCCTAAAAAATTCCTTACTCCCTGACTGGGACTGGAGCTTCTGGAAAATGGGAGCCTGCCTTTAATTTCCTTTAATAAGCACTGGCTGTTTCCTGTATGATATGTTGTGTAAAGGGGATGGCTAATACATGTTTTCTGCTACGACTTGGAAAGTTTATAATTGGATTTCTATCACTAATACACTGTCCCATTTCAACTACTGAGTCCTTGCATTTGATAAAACTGTTGGATAATACATAGTGTGTTCCATTACCACTATTTCCTATCAGTTTATAATTAGATTTCTTTCACTAATGCACGGTTTCATTTCAGCTACTGTATGATTACTTGAACCATGCCTTGCTTCTTCAACAGCATGCCATTCTTTGATTGCATTACTGACAGTAATATACTAACCTGACATCTCTCAGCTTCATTGCCAACAACAACACTTTCCACCAAACCAGCAGACATAATCTAATAACTTCAATTAACATAAATGTATTTATTTAACATTTGTTTACTGAGAAAGTCTGACTTGGAACAAAGCCAATTATCAGTGGAGGCCCGGGGAGAAATGCTCCAGACACATGTCTTTATAATGAGGGAGAAAACCCACACGAACGCAGGGAGGACATGCAGACTCCACGCAGAAGGCACACCAGCAGAGGGATAAAGAGTATCCATAGTAAATGAGCAACAACAGAAGCATGAGTAATATGAAAAAACACTACCGTCCTGGACTGTAAGAGAATCTTGGCTAAAAGATGAACACTGTTCTTCCCGTTTGCTACAGGAGCACTATAGCTGCTGCTTCAATAACTGAACAGGAACCAAGGCAAACAGTGGTGCTCTTCAGTTTATCAAAAACAATATATTTTATTTGTTTGTAATCAGGTAAGCCTACTGGACATATTTACCTTTTTTCATGGGCAGCCTGGGTGCAGTGCCTGGTTGAGTAACTTGCTCAGAGTCATAATAAGAAAACAGAGGTAAATAGAAACAAACCCTGTATACTGGTCTACAGGAAACAACTTGTTAATAACTGAGTGCCTTAATCCTTGGTCCTAACTGTCAAACTCTTTGTTGCAGGAAATTTCAGTACAGGTTGCCCTCACAGAAAGCAGCAGTTCCAAACTTGATACAGACACAAACTGTTTAATAGTTCAGCTTACTTTGGTAATACACTGAAATTATACCAGACCATATTATACATTTCATTCAACAAGTACATCACAAATATATGACTACTGCATAAACTTCTTCTATCAAAAAGCTCAGAACAAAACACTTATCTTCCTGGGTGACCTGAACTTATATTGGCAAGGTAAAAGAAGGACCTCTTAAACACATTACGCAAATAGAGCTTAACTCATTTAGTAAAGCAATCCATTAAAATGTGCCCTCACATAAACCCCTCCTAACTACTAGATGTAATTATTACTAATTTCCCCTAATATACATGGACAAATCACAATCCTGCCAAATAGCCTTAATGACTACAGCCCTATATTTTCAAACTGATCTTTAAAATCTCCAGGACTGACACCAATAATAAATAGCAGAAACATCTCAGATTCAGTGGAAAACAACCTTTCATCTGCTCTTGATATCATTGGCTGGAACACAGGTCTTTAAGATTCCAACCTAATTACTGCATTGGTCTCCTTCTGTAACTTGCTACAACCCATCCAATCAATTGTTTCCCTTAAAACTACAGTGATTAAAAACATCATCACCATTATGCCCCTGCAAAATATTGGAAATCAGACTGATTTTCAAACAGAGATGAAGCGTGGCATCCCTGGAAAGCAGACCCACTTAAACAAGCTATCCAAGGCCTAAAACAAAGGACCTACATAACCACTAACTCAGCCAAATCAGCCACATTAGATCACCCAAACAATTCTGGAATTCCCTCAAAACCCAAATAACCTGAAGCCCCAAACAGCAAACAGGGTCAACTTACTAAAAAATTCTTAAACAGCAATTATTATAAAGACTTAAAGCTATGTTCTTTAATTATCTTTATCCTGTGGTCCACAGTTTGGTTCCTTCACCACCCATTTGTATAACATTGTGACTCTGAGCAAGTCACTTAAGTATGCAGTATTTCTGGGCTGAGTCTAACAAAGGTCCATGTGGCTCAGTGCACTATCCTAGGTAAGAAACACAAAGAAATAAATGAAGACCTTGTCAGCTGAGCCATTTGGCCTTCATTTAAGCCCCTCATTTAACATATTAAACTTGACACCATTCTACTTTTGGAGAGTAGATACCAAGCGAGCACAATAATCCTTAGAAACTACAGACTCTTCTAAAAGTTCCATATTTTATACACTTAACCATACGTTTATCAAAGTATCAGCCTGTACTATTTATTTATTTGACATTTGTTAACCGGGGTTAGTCTGACTGGGCTAGAAGCCCTTTTTCAGCAGAGGCCCAAGGAGAAAAGCTCCATAACAAAAAACATAAACATTGACCAGTTAAAAATATATAAACCATGAACAAGATGCACAAGATACAGCAGTAGGGTGCCTACTATAAAATAAAGAAATTCTAAGGTACAGAGACAGACTTTTAGACAAATCTTATTTAGTTCCATATGTACAGAGGGTAAAAAAGGATATAACAGTTAGTGAAATATTGAATTACAGTTTCATTGGCATAAGGGGTGTAAGTAAAGTAAGATTTGTTACAGTTTTATTTGGCATTAAGGTAGATTAAAAGAATTAGGAGTAAGGATGATCGCTAATATAGTACTAGCAAGATGGAGGAGAAAGGGAAGATGGTGGAGGGGTAGGTCAGGTTGGAGTGAGACAGGGGCAGGACCATGTTCTGATCATGTAATATTTTGTCTTTTTTTTTTTTGAAGTAGAAAGTACTTGAGGTTGCTCTTAGGTCTAGGGGAAGTTTATTCCAAATATTAGCAACAGAATGGCTATAAAGAAGTTTCCCAGTTTTTTTGCTGGGCTTATAGACTTCCAGAAGATGTAGGTCTGCACTGCTGAGACAATGTTTGGGAGTATAGGGAGAGATTAGGGTAGAGAGAGCAGGGCAGTGAGAGGGATTTGTAAGAGCAGAGTGAGTGAGTTGGAGTTGAGGAAGTAAGAGTTGGTTATGAGCTTCTGGCCAAAGAGGGTTTTATAGGCCAGAGCAGTGGTGGGCACGGTATGGGAGATTTGCAGCAAATTTAGCTATTTTATTACAGGTAGATTCAAGTTAAGCTATGAGGTTGGTTTGTAAATTAGTGAGAATAGGTGCAGCGTAGAAGAGAGTAGGTAGTAGAAAAGCTTGGGCCAGAGACAGTGGCAGCTGGTGACTTCAAATCAAAGGGGGGCAGCAGAAGAAATATGAATGGGTGGGGTCAGTGGGAAGGGGTGCGGCCAACTAGAAAGGGGAGGAGCTATGCTCAACAATCACAAAAACTGTAACTTTAATTAAATATGCTGCCCTGGGTGCCAAACCATCATTATGAGAGTCCAATCAAAACAAAATGAAGTGTAGAAGAAAAAAATATTTCAATGCATTGGCTGCATGACAGCTTACTTAATATCTAGATGGAAACAAAAAGGTTGTGAGGCATGAAAAAATAAATTACTTTGTAAATACATTACTGGAATGCCAGTCAAAATCAAGTATAAGAAAAACAAGCAGCACTCAACTCAAACCACTTCTCCTTGCACTGCAGTTCTAATTATAATTTATATTAAGCTTTATTAAAGTACCAAGTAACATGCTGAAGGTAGCAATCTCTGTGATACCCCACTTGTAAAAATGTTTCTTATCCAAAAAAGACCTGCTACCTGACAACAACTATCTGCTTGTTTCATGGGGAAAACATGATCAAAGTAAAAATGAAAAGCAAACAAGAAACAAGCTCAAGATACATTGCTTAAAGGATTACTGTACAGGTAATGGACCACACATGATAGATTGGCATTCTGTTTGGTTTACAGGTAAAGCTTGCAAATATTACTTCAAATCTCCAACAAATGTAATGAGCTTCTTAAAATAATGTAATCCTGTCCTTTATTACAAATACTGTCATATGCATTTCAATACACAAGGCTTATACATTATCTAGTTATGTTAGTATTCTCTGCATGGCAACAACAGAAAGACTTTCAGTGTTGGCAGTTCTTTAACAGTATGCTTATTAAAGCTTACTTGCATCTCACAATCTCAGACAAGCTTACCTGATGGTCATTAAAGCATTGCTACTTAAACACAGAGCAATAGGCACTTTCTGAGTAATAATAAGCATAAATCAACAGTATAAAAATATGACAGAAACCAGAACATTCTGCAAAATCAAGGATAGAATAAAAGTAGCACTTGTGTCTACCTTGAATGTGGGGATACTCTGCACATTTACACCGCATAACTGCTCCTTGCCTTGTTTGGACACATCCAGAGTCACTACATCGGGGAGTGTGGTGCAACAAGTATGTCACAATTTGAAATGTCTCTGGCTGACTGTGATGGCCCTGACACATTTATCATACCTCTCAACCTCAGAACAAGAAATATGGACAGAGCCATACATAGAAGTGGGACAAAGGCCCAAAAATAAGGACAATTTTTAAATATTGCTCTTATAAACTTAGAAAGATAATAGAATAGCAGGTCTTGTATTAGTATGAATTTTCTGAAAGGTATGAAATCTGAAACTCAAATGTCTGTCATTATTTTCTAACTTCAGTCTTTAATGATTTGCCACTAATTTGCCAGAAAACCACAATTTTATGAAAAATGGACCAAAAATGTGATGCAAAAATATAAAATAGCCACACAATACAGCTTGGAACCTGTCAAAGAAGGGACACTTTTTTAATATTAGCACTGCTAACTTGAGCAGCTGACAAAATAAAAGAATCTACATGCATTTCTGAAATAAAAGTAATCTATAACTCTGATTATTACAGTTATTTCTTAATTGTAAGCTCTCCATGTTTTCTTCCAAAATTGCCATTTTGCTGTGGGATTATTAGGGGAAGAGCAACATTTTGAGCCAAAATCGGAGACAGTTGAGAGGTCTGGATATGCCTAATTCTATAAAGCAATTTATTTGCACATACCTCTCAACCTGTTCATGCAGGAAATCTGGACAAGGCCAAATATACTGGGGGGAACATATAAACAGTACTATAAATTGTTGTATAAACTGAGACAATTGATAGAATAACAGGTCTTGCTTTAGCATGTATTTTTCTGAAGGTTATGAAGTCTGAAACTCAGTGTATGTCATTATTTAGTGGCTTAATTCCTAAATTATTTGCCAGAAAACTACACATTTTATGAGAAACAAACCAAAAATAAGAAGGAAAAATCTATTCATTCTGTGAAAATATGGACAGTTGAGAGGTATAGTTCAGCTGGGGCTGTCTTTGAGTTTGCCGCCCTCCCCCCTCATAAAATCATGGTCGAATGGAGCCTCCCCCCTGCAGCCATTCCGATGAACCATTACTTGGCTGTTTCACCCCATTTACCATAAACACTAATGTGTATACTGCTTTACTTCTACAATGATTTGGACTTCATTTGAAAGTTTTATTTTGCATTTTACAGCACAAACACTACAACATCTGCTAAATAAAGCAATGCAATTTCACAATGAAAACAGACTTAGCATTAAAAATTCTCTGCCCTTGAAACTCATATTAATTGAAACAGCACTGAAACCCACATTCAAAGAAAATACATTTTGCCAGTGGCAGATAAAGATTAACTTTGGGCTGTTTTCAAATCATAGGCCCCTTGCACACGAAACATACACGTGGTCTTTGATACACCTTCCTGATTGTATTCAGTTATATTCCTTGTACAATATAGTACAGTTGTTAGAGGGCATTTTAAATTTGTTTTGAACATTTTTCCAGTAAACAATGAAACAAAATGCATGCACCAATAACGACAAAACTGCCCAATTCAAAACATTTCTATCATAAAAGTCTACTCAAACTTCTACAATTCACCAGTATCAGTAAATATGCACAATCTCTGAAGAAGTAAAAGTCATCTAAATAATTTCACATTAAAGAAATCTGTAACTAATGAAGATGTTGCTGCAAGCAAACAACTTTATATGTCATTGTTTCATCTACAAATAAAGTGCCTGTTGCCCTTGAGGAATAAATTGCCTAAGTTGCATTAAAAAAATGATAAGCTAGTAATATTGCGATAGGAAATGAATGGCAAACTGATAACAGGTTAATAGTTACTAGGTATCTTCACCAAAAAGGACTGCAGAATCCACCCCCTTTACAATACAATACAGTACAGTATCAGCAATACATCTACTTACTGTTGGAGTAGAACCCACAGCCTTCTGCATCAAGATGCAAGTATACTACCTATTGTGCTATTAACAATGCAAGCAAACCTGGCATAAGTAGCACTAAACTTTTGTTCCCCTGCGGCTCTCAGCTTCTTGTAAAATCTACTTTACACTCAGCTGTATCTCTTAACTTTGCAGCACAAGAAATCTGGAAAAAGCCAAAATTTGGAAAGGGGCAAAAGACCAAAAAACCCAGACACATTTTAAACATTGCTTGTATAATGTTGGAAAGTTGTTAGAATAAAATGCTGTGTTACCACCATGCATTTCACTGCCAAGTATTGGACTCAGGACCTTGTGCAAAACAGTCAGAGCAATATACCACTATGCCAAATCATCTGTTTTATGAAAGAGTGGAAGACTGAAACTTAAATGGCTACCATTTAGTGAATTCAGTTATCACCATAGCTGTCAACATCTTAGCACAAAACACCTAAACAAAGCCAATAATGGGAGAATACAGCCCCCAAACATATTCAGTGAGTTCAGTTATCACCATAGCTCTCAACCTTGGCACAAAAAACCTGGACAAAGCCAATAATGGGGGAATACAGTCCCAAAAATAGGGAAAATATCCATCAAGGACACCAGAGCAAACCCATGGGGGACCCAGCCAATAATCAAACCAGACAACCTGTAAGGCAATAATGCTACAACTGCACCACTGCACTACTGGCTGTGTTATGAAACAAAAATACAGAAACTGCGAAATATCCAAAAGCCACAGGACCTGGAGCCAACTAAAATCACAAAAAAACTTTAATGTTCTTTAAAAAGCAACAAATCCAACATTAAAGTTTTTTGGTGATTTTAGTTGGCTCCGGGTCCTGTGGCTTTTGGATATTTCGCAGTTACTTGGTCTATTCAACAGTTTGGTTCATGAAAAATACAGAAACCACAGATTTTATGAGGAACAGAACAGAACAAATATGAGGCAAAAATCTGCAATTTTTTTGCAAATGGTGGTGGGTAGGGAATTCAGGCTTGTGCCACTTGAGCCCAAGGTACAGGATTCAAGCCTTTTTCTCTACCCACCACCATGTAGCAACTGGGGCATTTCACACGCACACATTACCTGAGTAAGATCCCAGTCCCGAGTTGGAAATCTGTCCAAGTAGGAGTTTCACCTGTTTGACCTATCTGTCCCATGAGAGCACCATCTTCAGCCTGCCTGTGGACTTGAATGTTGCCTTTGTAATCCAGATTGCTGGTGGAGACAGTCTGGATTCTGTGCACATGCTCCAGACTGGTTCACCAGTAGTCTGAATATCAGGAAATGCTGCTAGTGCACATGTGTGTTGTTCCAGGACTCACAGTTGAGATTTATTTTTTCATTTATGTTATTTTATTTTTGTTTTATTGTCGTGTTTTATTTTATTTTTAGTTGGGGGGGGGGGCTGCAGTCTTGCAGTCCAATAGCACAAGTTGCCCCTGGCCAGAGATTGTTTTGTGTTCTTTGTGAGGTATTTTTTATTCCTATATAGTAGGCCTAGTTTTTGGTGTGTTTTTTTGATGGCTTGTAGAATGTGGATATCAAACTTAAGTTGATCATCAATAACCACACCAAGGAGTTTGGTATAAGTTTCTGCTGAGATAGTAGTGTTGCTGAGAGAAGAGACTGAGAAGGAGGTTTTGTAGTGTTGTGGGTTTTTAGGGAGGAACAGAAGTAGTTTTTTTGGGGAGGGTTAAGTAGGAGTTTGTTGCTAGTTAGCCATTTTTCAACAGACAGAAATGAGTCTTGGGTAAGGGATAAAAGGTGGGGGAGGTTATCAGAACAGGATATGATAGTGGAATCATCAGCATACTGGATAAGAGAGGAGTGGGGGCAGGAAGTGTGAAGATTATTTGTAAAAATGTTAAAGAGGAGGGGCCTAGTATTGAACCTTGGGGTACATCAGTATGAACAGGAAGGAAGAGGGAGGTGGCTGATAGCCACCTGACAGACTGGAGTCTATTGGAGAGGTAGCTAGTGAACCAGAGTATAGTAGATTGGGAAAGGTTAAGGTCTTTAAGTTTAGATATAAGGAGATTGTGGGATATGGTGTCAAAAGCTTTGGATAAATCAAGGAAGAGACTAGAGACTAATTTGTTTTCATCACAGACTTTGGCAATGGTCTGAGTGAAAGCTATAAGAGTGGTGGCAGTACTCTGAATGGGACAAAAACCATGTTGTGTTGGTGTTAGGAGATTATTCTGCATGAAATGTTCAAGGGTTTGTTTGTAAATACATTTTTCCATAATCTTGGAGAGGGGAGATAGGATTGCAATGGGGTGGTAGTTGGAGGGGTCTGTAGAGTTTCCTCCTTTATAGATAGGAATGACATAGAATTTTTATCATAGTTTGGGCTCAGTGTTTTCTATGATAGATCTATTGATAAGTATGGAGACGGGGTAGGCAATGGAATCGGAGATAATTTTGAGAAACTGCGGGGCAAGTTGTGAGCAGAAAGGGAGCATGGCTTAAGCTTAGAGAGGAGAGATCTAATAAATGCAGCAGAGGTGGGTTTTAGCCAGAAGGTGGAGGTAGGTGAAGTTGGAAGATTATCATTTGAAGGTGGGTTTGAAGACATATTTGTGGTAAGATTTTTAATAGAATCGATGAAGAAAGAATTTAGAAGAGTAGCAGTATCGAGGTCAGAGATTTTAGGACAGGGAATTGGTGTGAAAGACTTGCCTGGATGGAGAATTTTGTTAATGTTGTTTCAGAATAGTCTAGGGTTAGCATGTGGTTTATTTAGTGGTTTCTGATAATATTGTTTTTTTGTCATTGTCAATGTGCTTTTTGGTACAATTTCTCAGTTCTCTATAATTTTGTAGATGGGTTGGGAGACTTGTTCTTTTTATAGCCTCCATGCTCTATCTCTCTGTAGCATAAGGTAATGGGTTATGGATAGGTTGTGTTAGCCAAGGTGAAAAGTTAGATTTTAGTCTAATTTTTCTTATGGGAGCCAGAGAGTTTAGGGTATTAATGAAGATTTCATTAAATTTGGAGATGGCCTCATCTAAAGGTAGGTTAAGCGGGAAGGACCAGTTGAAGGAAGAAAGTATATTATTGAAGGTATTAGGGTTGAAGTTAGAGAATTTACGGCAGTGTTTATAATGGTGGAGTCTATGAAGTTGAGGAGAATGTCTATGTACAAGGGTAGGAAGATGGTCACTGAGAGAATCAGGAAGAGTAGATGGATTGTGATAAAGGTTTGGGTTTGAAGTTTTGAAGTTAGCACTTAATCAATGATTGTGCCATTGTTGGTATGTTTATTATATCTAGTGGGAGTAGAGATAAGTTGAGTGAAGCCATAAAGGTTAATGCAAGTATTGGGAGAGTAGGAGTTTAAAATGGACCAGTCAATGTTAACATCACCCAGGATAATGGTCTCATAGGAGATGTTATCAGAGAGCCAGGAGAGAAATTGTTCTAAGATAGGAATGTTGTTGCCAGGGGGAATGTAGATTGCAGCAATAACAAGTTTTTTGTGATTATCAAGTTTACAATTGACTATAAGGACCTCATCAGGGTGAAAGTTAGGAGGGGAAGTAGGAAGAGGGTACAGTGAGAGTTCTTCAGAATATAGAATGGCCATACCTACTTCTTTTTTAGAGTGCCGGTCAAGTTGGAAAATATTATAACCTGGGGGAAGAATTTCTGAGTTAGAGGTATGAGGTTGAAGCCATGTTTCAGAAAGTGCTAGAATGTCTAACGAATATTGAGTGATCATGGCATGAAGAGCGCATACTTTATTTAATATACTTTGTATGTTGAGAGAGATTATAGTGAGGCTTTTGGGAGTGTGGAAGATAATGGAGGTGGATGAAGTAGTAGGGTGAGGGGTGGTGGGTATATGAGGATATATCAGAGAAATACTGGGGCTTTCAGTGGGAATCAGTGAGGGATTAGTATTGTGAGGACCAGGATTGGGGTGAATGTCATCAAAACATAGTAAGTTGACTAGGAAATGTAACTTAGAGAAAGTTGCTGGGAAACTAGCAAAGTATTTAGGTTTGATTCTATGAGTACTGGGTGGAAGGGTTTTAATTTTGTAGTAATGTGTTGTGCAGTTAGAGAAGGGAGCAATGGAGTAGTTGGTAGTGATGTGCATCTTAGTGTGGAGATAGGGGAGGGTAGAGGAAGACACAGTTGTAGTCAGGGGGCCATAGTAATAAGTAGAAAGAGTTAGAATACTTAAGCAGGATAAGATAAAGAAGAGTGGGAGCATGTTTGTGAGGGTTTGTTGAAAGAGTGAGGGAGAGAGTCTAGAGATGGGGAGGTAGGTGATAAATAGAGTATTGGGAGTTAGGAATGTAGAAAGAGAGATAGTGGAGAAAATAATCAGAAAGTTTGAGAGGGAAGTATTGATGTCAGGGTAGAGGGGAGAGAGAGGGCTGGGGTTCAGTGTACAGAGTTGTAGTAAGGTAGGGGGTGTTGTAGATTAGAACAAAGAGCAAATGGGAGATTGTGGTGGGTATAGTTTGAAGCTGGGATGGGGGAGTCGTTAACTAGTGGAAAGTATTAAGGTAATGAAAGTGGGGGTGTGTGGGAATGGGGGGTAGGTTAGGGGAGCGGAGTGAGCCCGAGTGTAACGAGGGTGAATGGAGCAGGTTAGCCCATCCTCAGTATGCAAGTGATTGCCTAAATAAAACTATCAGTCACTGTGATCACTAGCTCAGAAGGCACAATGGATTAAAGCCAGATTAGGTAAACCACAGAGTGCTAATCTCTTACTACAAAATATGTCTTTACTTTTGCTTATTAAGTAACTTTAAAGTAGTGATGTAGATTACGGGGGTTACGGGGAGGTAGGCTATAGTGGGGTAACAAACAACTGAGGAGAACTACTAGTTGTGTTTGGTAATACTAAGGTGAGAAGCTGGGGGTAATGTACAATTTAAGTAAAAGTGGACGATAAGCTGCTGGCGTCCCTGCTAGCATGCGGCACAATAATTAACTATTTACAAGAGAAGTAAGTTATTTACTATTTTTTCACATACATTAGTTGCTTTAAGTGTTGCACTCAATATTCACTGAGAGCGATGGGACCTGGTCGCAGTCAAAGGCAAGATCTTGCAGCCATGGGGGTAACGGTGTTAATAGAATTGCTGGTTGGTAGGCTGAGTGAGCTAGAAGGGGAGAGAGTAAAAATAAGAGGTGGGTTATGAAGAGAGTTGAAAAAAATTGGAGGATTGCTAAACCTCTTACAACTATCCCCCCACATCTACTTAACCTCTTACTTCAGGCATTATTCTCTGTTGCTGGAAAAATTCCACCCTTATCCCACTCCCTAAGACCAAGCATTCCAAAGCTGCTTCAGACTACATGGCATTAGCCATACTTTGTTCCTAGCTAAAATACTTGTGCAATTGCTATACAAACTGAATACATATGTATATATGATCTACTTTCAGACTGCATGTTTTTTGACAAAGCTATCACATACAGACAGCTGTATACAAAGTCACAAACCACATTTATGAATCAGTGAATAAGAAACAACATATCTTAGCCCTTTACTAAACTAATGCATGCCTCTGAAAGTGTTAAACCCTCCTTCTTACTGAATACCTTGTGAATAATGGCATTGGAGAATCACAATTAACATTATTCATAGCATATGTAAAAGACAAAACCTCTACTGTCAGGCAAGGTAACAATACTGCTGACAATAGTACATTTTGTGCCAGAGTTCCAAAGACATAATTCTGGGTCTCTTACTGTTTGTTATATCCATAAACAACTTCTACTACCTCCCAGCAATAAATTGTAGACTCTGTGCTGATGATACCATTGTCAGCAGCTCTAGTATCTCTCTTACAAAGCTCCAACATAATTTATAGATTTATTTTGTAGACAAGTTAATGCAGGGAGAGTGGCAAAACGAACAGTTAGTGACACACACTATAAAACCTTGAAAATGGCGCCAAATATATAAATCAAAATCTCAGCTGTATCGGCAGTTTTTCACTTCACTGTAAATATATTCAAGATAATTCCTCTCAATCAAGGTTCGTATGTATCTTCTTATATATCCAAGCAAGTCGCAATATGGAAAACGACATAAACTCACCGGTGCATAAGATAAAATAAAAATATAATTTATTGAAATATGCAATCTGGCAAGCGCTTTCACCCGTAGGCTTCATCAGGCCAATGAAGTAACAAATTCTAAGTGTTGTCTTTATAGTACTAATACATGACATCACTTCCTTAAAGTCAATTAGTATAATACATTTGTATTTAAAAATATAGACATCAAAATATTAAAATAGTTAAAATACTCATTCAGTTATCATGCAAAAAAAACATATTTACATAAAACCAAAATGTAATATAGAACTCCGCTTTCTTTTGAAAATGTAATTAAACTAAAAAACTTTCCTTTATAGTAATTTAGGTATGTTACACTAGGTTCTTTATCTAGCATTTGCACCACTTAGAATACTCTTGCGTAATTATTATTTAATATAACTGCAAAAAGCACCAATACTGCTCGAAGCGACCAATAACCAAAACCAAAGCAAGGAAGATGGAACAAAGTACACCAGCTGTTAAATTCCACAATTGATGTTTTAATAATTCACAAGGACATCCACGAACTCCACATACATTAACGCTCTTAAATCACTCTGCGTTTTCGTCCACTAATACAATTGGACTTCATCAGATACAAAAATATTCGTTTAAATTAAGGACATTTAAATATATTTTTAAAAAATATTTCCACCTATATCAGTAGAGTGCATCTTGTATCAACAAATCAGGCTTGCCACAACTCATTAATATTAACTACACACATAAAAACTACATTGATTTTAAAAACTGCCAAAATTCATTTATTACATATAAATTATTAAAATCCTTCCACATCACAAAATTTTTTAAAATTCATTGTCATTAATCTTTCCTAATATATTTAAAAGTATTAAAATCACATAAATAAAGGGAGAGTTGAATATTTATTATCTTTGTATTATACACATTCATGCCTTTGAGTATGCATTAGAAATGTAAACATATCGCCACCTACTGTCCTATTTAAAAATTACACTTTTGCAGCTTTTAATTTTAATAAAGGGGTTAATGAAATGTGCTCATTCAAACCTGGTATTCTTGTGGCTTCCAACTTTATTTGCCACCATAACTAATTATATTCGAGCCATTCTTCCCATAATCCACCCCTTATTTCTCTTTTCACTTGTTCAATTATTAAAAATACAAACTTTGAACCTATACATTCCTTAGTGTGTTTATATAGAGCATTCGTTTCCTTTTGTCTTGAGATGTCATATATATGCTCATATATTCTCCTCCTCAGGACCCTCTCTGTCTTTCCTATGTAAAAAGAACTGCACTTTCCACATAAAGTGATATATACCACACCTTGTGTATCACAACTATAATGTCCCTTACTATTTATAACCATTCCCCTACTACTAAGGTATACCTCACTCTTGTTTATTACAAATTCACATTGCTTACAGTGGTCACATTTATATGTTCCATTATTCCTACGCCCACCAATAGTACCATAAAGACTGTCATTACTCCCTGTACTGTTATTTTCTTCATGTTTAAAGAATTTCTATATACTACTTTAGGGATAATTTTATTGAAATTACCTATATCCGAATATATTGAAAAATTGTTCCACTCTCTCATAAATAATTCCTTTAGCCTAGAGTTGGAAACATTAAATTCCAATATTAATGCCTGTTCATATACACCGTCGTTTCCATTTGTGTTTTTATTCATAGTCCTTTCTGTCCTATCTATACCAGTTCCTTTTATAGGTTTAAATTTTGTTATTCTACCCATTTCCACCTCTTTTCTAATATTCTCCACAAAATTTCTAGGATATCCCCTTTCATAAAACATCCTTTCTAAAATACCACATTCAGTATGAAAATCCTCATTTAAACTAGTCATACGACAACCCCTCACAAATTGTCCCTTTACTATGTTCTTTTTACAATGTGAGGGGTGTGCACTAGTAAAATGTAAAAAGGAATTACAAAAGGTCTTTTTCCTATAAATTTTAGTTTCCAATTTATTATTAATTTTATAAACTTCAACATCTAAATACTGTAAAGTATCCATAGATGTGGTATAGGTAAATTTCAAAAATTCAGTAGTTTGATTTATATACTCAAAAAACACATGGAACTTGTCCATACCTCCCGTCCAAAAAATGACTATATCATCCAGAAAACGACGGTATAATGACCAGTAATTACTGAAAACAGAATGTAACACATATTTTTCTTCCCATTTCGCCAGTACAAGGTTTGCGTACGTGGGTGCACAAGCTGCACCCATCGAAACTCCTTGCATCTGCTGGAAATATTCCCCACTAAACATTAGAAAGTTGTATTTTAATACCATATCCACTAAACTCATAGTTGTCATTTTTTCTACCAGAGTTAACTTCTCATCTTCATATATCACTTCCTCAAACATTTGTAACCCCTCCTCATAGGGTATACAAGAAAAGAGGTCTATAACGTCTATGGTTACAAAAATTAATTCCTCACTATATAGATCAGGGGTAATGTTTCTTAATAAATCCCATGAGTCTTTTAATATGCATTTATTACCAGTACAAATATGCTTAGCCTTTGCATCCACATATTTGGCCAAGGGAAGCATTTTGGACTCCTCCGCTGAAACTATAGGCCTAAATGGGGGGTCCTCTATATTTTTATGAATTTTTGGTATACCGAAGATTATTGGTATCCTTGGTTTAGCTGTATATAAATATTCATATGTCTTTTTATCAATTGTCCACTCAAACAACATATCTTTTAAAAGGACATCAATTTTGGGATATGCTACATTTACCTCGTTTTTTGATACACACGTACATTTAGTTTCATCTCTCAAAATGCAGTTCATTTTACCTTCATAAGTAATGTTATCCATAAACACTACCCCCCCTCCCTTATCCGGTTTCACTATCCTAATATTAGTATTATTCTTAAGTATATTCAAAATCTCATATTCTTCTTTAGTGAGATTGGTTTTGTAACCATTTTGATTATATATTTTCCTAATTTCTTTCTCCAAAACCATCTAAAAATTTCTAATTTGCGGATGGAAAGGGGGGTTAAAAATTGAAGAACGAACCAAAAGCATATATATGACATCTCAAGACAAAAGGAAATGAATGCTCTATATAAACACACTAAGGAATGTGCAGGTTCAAAGTTTGTATTTTTAATAATTGAACAAGTGAAAAGAGAAATAAGGGGTGGATTATGGGAAGAATGGCTCGAATATAAGGAGTTATGGTGGCAAATAAAGTTGGAAGCCACAAGAATACCAGGTTTGAATGAGCACATTTCATTAACCCCTTTATTAAAATTAAAAGCTGCAAAAGTGTAATTTTTAAATAGGACAGTAGGTGGCGATATGTTTACATTCCTAATGCATACTCAAAGGCATGAATGGGTATAATACAAAGATAATAAACAAATATTCAACTCTCTGTTTATTTTATGTGATTTAATAGTTTTAAATATATTTGGAGGAGATAATGACAATGAATTGTAATAATATTTGTATGTGGAAGGATTTTAATAATATATATTTAGTAAATGAATTTTGGCAGTTTTTAAAATCAATGTAGTTTTTATGTGTGTAGTTAATATTAATGAGTTGTGGCAAGCCTGATTTGTTGATACAAGATGCACTCTACTGATATAGGTAGAAATATTTTTAAAAAATATATTTAAATGTCCTTAATTTAAACAAATATTTTTGTATCTGATGAAGTCCAATTGTATTAGTGGACGAAAACGCAGAGTGATTTAAGAGCGTTAATGTATGTGGAGTTCGTGGATGTCCTTGTGAATTATTAAAACATCAATTGTGGAATTTAACAGCTGGTGTACTTTGTTCCATCTTCCTTGCTTTGGTTTTGGTTATTATTTAATATGTCAGTTTCTAAAATAAGAATAGTTTAAATACGCTACACTAAATTCTTCATCTAGCAATTGCACCACTTAAAATATTCTTACATACCTATTATTTAATTTATCACTTTCTCAAAATAAAAATAAAAATAAACTACTATAGTAGGTAACTAGTAGCAAAAAACTTTTTCAATATAAACTACTTGTTCCATAGCTAGATATATACACACAAAGCTGAGGTTTTGTATATTGTGACAAAACGTCACTTAGCAGCTTTCATTGTGTGTATTAATCATTACATAAATTGTATACGGAACAATATTAAAATAAAACGGTTATAAAGGGTAGTAATATAAAACTTCATTTTACAACCTTTGTTGCATGTATTAAATGTATAATCGTCATCTTTATACTTGAATACAATTTGCTAGAGCTAAGAATAACAATATCCAATTTAAAACAGTCTGGCATTTCGCTATGGACTACAAGTCCCATCGCTAATAAAGGGCTGAAAATACATGACAAGCATTTGACTAAACTATTATAAAATAGGACCATGCATCATTAAGATATAGCCCTTATATATACATAAATATTTAGGCATATAAACACATGTTTTATCATGTGTACATATAATACATTACTGCTATCTATTTATTTTATGTTAATAATATTTAAATTAGTCTAGTTTAATTATTAATTTGGGTAAGATTGCACTTAGTGCGTTATGAAATATATAATTGAGATGTCAAATTATTTTAATATTGGACATTTTAATACAGAACATAGTGAATTTTTGGATTTAACAACTGTACTCATGTATTAAGATGATAGCAACTTATCTATATATGTAACGTACGTTACAAGGGTAAGTTCTATATCATCACCTCATATAACTGTTTCGCTTATACATTGATTTGTTACGTATGTTACTAGAAAGAAGATCTCAAAGACTTACACATCTAATGAAAGCTGCAAAATGATGCATGGTCCTATTTTATAATAGTTTAATCAAATGCTTGTTATGTATTTTCAGCCCTTTATTAGCGATGGGACTTGTAGTCCATAGCGAAATGCCAGACTGTTTTAAATTGGATATTGTTATTCTTAGCTCTAGCAAATTGTATTCAAGTATAAAGATGACGATTATACATTTAATACATGCAACAAAGGTTGTAAAATGAAGTTTTATATTACTACCCTTTATAACCTTTTTATTTTAATTTTGTTCCGTATACAATTTATGTAATGATTAATACATACAATGAAAGCTGCTAAGTGACATTTTGTCACAATATACAAAACCTCAGCTTTGTGTGTATATATCTAGCTATGGAACAAGTAGTTTACATTGAAAAATTTTTTTGCTACTAGTTACCTACTATAGTAGTTTATTTTTATTTTTATTTTGAGAAAGTGATATATTAAATAATAGGTATGTAAGAATATTTTAAGTGGTGCAATTGCTAGATGAAGAATTTAGTGTAGCGTATTTAAACTATTCTTATTTTAGAAACTGACATATTAAATAATAAGTACGCAAGAGTATTCTAAGTGGTGCAAATGCTAGATAAAGAACCTAGTGTAACATACCTAAATTACTATAAAGGAAAGTTTTTTAGTTTAATTACGTTTTCAAAAGAAAGCGGAGTTCTATATTACATTTTGGTTTTATGTAAATATGTTTTTTTTGCATGATAACTGAATGAGTATTTTAACTATTTTAATATGTTGATGTCTATATTTTTAAATACAAATGTATTATACTAATTGACTTTAAGGAAGTGATGTCATGTATTAGTACTATAAAGACAACACTTAGAATTTGTTACTTCATTGGCCTGATGAAGCCTACGGGTGAAAGCGCTTGCCAGATTGCATATTTCAATAAATTATATTTTTATTTTATCTTATGCACCGGTGAGTTTATGTCATTTTCCATATTGCGACTTGCTTGGATATATAAGAAGATACATACGAACTTTGATTGAGAGGAATTATCTTGAATATATTTACGGTGAAGTGAAAAACTGCCGATACAGCTGAGATTTTGAATTTATATATTTGGCGCCATTTTCAAGGTTTTATAGTGTGTGTCACTAACTGTTCGTTTTGCCACTCTCCCTGCATTAACTTGTCTACAAATTAACTGTATTATATTAAGTGGAGAGTATTTTACTAAGCGGCCAATATTCTCTTTTTTATAATTTATAGATTGACTTTATCCACATTTGGTGTTAGGTAAACATGACTGTCCTAGTAATCCACACTAACACATTTACAATAATGTTACTTGGTGCCCACCAAAAGTTTGTAAATCACATTGCCATTATCACAACACACCTACCAGATACATACAGACCCCATATAACCCATCAAAGATGCCTAGGAATAATCAAATTTGATTCAGAGCTATCATTCATCCACCTCACAGAACACATAACTCAGCAGCTCCTAAAAGAGCTAAAATTTGCCTACAAGAACTCCCACTTCCTATCCAGGGATGCTGGAATATCCATTAGTATCCAAATGTTAATACCCAAAATTGAATGCTGCCGACCCATCATAGAATTCAGTTCAGCTCAGAATGCTAAACCCTACAAATAATGATAACTTGAATTTTTCATTACATGTCCATGCTTAATTCTAGGAAACACCACTGTATCACACTATTAAAGGCAGACTGGCTTCCAGGCATGTCAAGAGCCTCCATGTGCCTTAAATCCATAACTTTCAAGCTATTAAACTGCAGTCCTTATACATTATTGTGTCAAAACTCCAAAGAACAATAAATGACCCCCTTTAGTGTACTGGTGATAAAAGCCTTACACTAACTAAGATACCCTTCAACAAAGCCAGAGCAGACTCACCCTTTTCAAAGACAACACCTGCACTTTGGATTGCCTTTCCACAGGAAAACTAGGCAACTCGTCGACTTCCCTACATTTAGGTAAAAACTGCTGGAACACCTAAGGGAAAAGTATAAATACACCTGCCTAGACAATGGTTAATTGTCTGTCTTTCAAACAAGTACACAAGGATGCTGTATTCTGATATTTTAGCAACTCTGTATCACTTCTGTACTGAATTCATTATGATTACCAGCTTTATATTTGGAGTTCTGTGGTGTATATATGTATATACTGAAATGTATAGTGCTGTATATATGTGTACACTAAAATGTATTGTGTCACTAGCTACTGTGTGTACATATATGCATGCAACATCTAATTAGTTTAAAGGTTTTTAATTGATGAATTGTCAGAGAGTCCTTAGACCACCCAGTCAATCTGGTAAGCAAAGTGAAATGAAACAAATAAATGAATAAACAAACAAGTGTGTGTGTGTGTGTGTGTGTGTGTGTGTGTGTGTGTGTGTGTGTGTGTGTGTGTGTGTGTGTGTGTGTGTGACAAAATATCAGTATAGAAACACTAATTGTCTTAAGAATGTTTTAAAAAGAAGTAGTGCCAGCAAAGACACGTCTACTGGGTGTGCCAAAATGGGGATGTTCAGATGTGGTCATTGTAATTTTTGTGGGACCATATGTATTTTTGTCACATTTGAAGTTTACCATCAAGGTTCCTGGTAATTTTTCCTGTAGAAGTAAAGGAGTTGTCTATATTGGGTTATGTAGTGGCTGTGATGCATATTATGTAGGAATGACCACTCGTACCCTTATGGAGCGTATCAGAGAACATATGTATAGTATTAAGAATAAAGACTTAAACAATGCTTTGTATAAACACACTATTGAGTGTATTAAATATACATTTTTTTTATTCTCATATTTGGAAGCAGTACCTGTTGATCCCAGAGGGAGGATTACAAGAATGTTGTAGAACAGAAGGGAACGTCTTGGCAGATCAAGTTGGGGGCAGATAAAAAGCCTGGCTTAAATGATGCCATTAACATCAAATGTTTTTTGAAGTATAGGAAACTTACTATTAGGAAGTTTTAAAGTTATTTGTATTGTTTTTATTATTCAGTGGTTTAATTTTTATACATGTTATGAATGTTTTATTGAACTTTGTGTGTTGCTTTAATTTTAGCAGGTTCAATTAATCAATTTATTTAATTAATTACTTTCATTGGTTTATTGCTTTTTGAATAAGGTATATTTAAACAATTGTGGTGGTTTGGTTTTATTGCTTGTTCTAAAACGTCTTGTTGAGACGAAAGCGTGGAATAAAGTCTTTTATATGGTAAGCTATTTTCTTTCCAGTCTTCATTGACCACCAGTACCATTGTCTTCTGCTTTTTTCGTAATTACTAAAATAAACTGCATTTCAGTCTTGAAGATTGCTGTCTCAGTAGAAGTAATTGATTTCATAGTAATACTTCAAAAAGGTATATGTTGCAAGGTTCAGACTTCTGTTAAGGTCAATATGTCCAGCATACAGAGATACATTCTGGTGCATACATTGTCATTGTGCTGTGACTTCGCTGCAGTTGTGATAGAAAAAATGTCATTTGCATACCCCTCAATAATGAATGAACAAACTCTTATTTAGTACCCTTGCATGATAGAAGGCCACAAGTAGCTACTACCAATAAGCAAAATATTTTTCTCTAAACTATATCTGCTCAGTCAATATGACACTTTGAAATACTAACAGATTACAGTGTTATGTCATATTATTGCCCCGCATGTCAGTTCAAGAGCAAGAATGCTGGTTTGATCAGCTTATACCTTCACCATAATGGAGCATACTTTTCTAGTCATTAACCTAAAGAATGTATTCACTGAAAAAAAAACAAACAAAAAAAAAAACAGATTGTGGTACCTGAAGACTGTATGATATTCCTCCAAAAATAACGTTATAAGGAAATGTTCACAGCACTGCAATGCAGTGGGTGCTATGATAAGTTTGTCCCAGTAAGGTATAAATAGAGTTCAAAATTCATTAATAAATGTTCAGCTTCATGGCACACAAGGGTCAAGCTGTATGACTAAGATGACCCAAATTCCAGTAGTGGCTCAGATGCTGGATGAATTTGGAATGCTGGCACCAGCTTACACATCCTGGTGAAGGGGGGTGATCTCAGTCTTTCAATTTTTCACCAACAAGTGGTCGCTTACAGTCAAGGAATGGAATAAGATGCTGGACATGGGCTTGGCACTGCCATATCCATACTGGTAGTTGATATTAGTCTGTGTGTGTGGAAACATGCATAGATGGGGAGAGCATAGCAGTTCATCATGGTGATACTAGTGCCCATGTCAGCAACTGAAGATTAAGGTAAGGGCCACTACAATGCCCTAATAGTCTACTTCATTAGATGCAAGCAGAGCTACAAACCATGTCCTTGGCTGTCTATATGATGGACCTTGTTTACTATCAAAACGTTGTACAGCAGTTACACAGAACTTGGAAGGTCAAAATCATGGTTCCAAGTTTCTGTAATATTGATCTGTACATGTTCGAATCCACAACAGCGAATGCTAGTGTGCATTCGCTCATATGAGGTCGATGTTCTGATTGGAGATCGCACTACAGTTCAGATCAGGAAATTTACCCTTTTCCTCACTGTAGTGTGATCTCAGAGTTTGTACATATAATAAGCACAGGTTGGGGGGGTGCAGCCCCAACATTGGGGCTTGCCCCTCTGCAAAACATTGGTAGGAAATCAGTGGAAGACAAAGCATGTTGGGTAATGTCGATAATATTGAATTTTGAATTATCCACACTACCACTTTCATTGTTTTGATTAAATAATGTTTTTATTTTTGGGCTTTTTTTTTTTGAGTAAGTCATTACTCGAACAAATGTGTTCCTTCATTTCGATAGTAAACTGATGGACCTTATGGTCAGCTCTTGCCTCCATGCTGGGTATATCCAGCGTGGGGGAATGCATGCAAAAAAGAAGAAGGATAGGGGTCCTGACACTCAATAGGCACAGAGGAGAAAATAATATAGAACAAAAGTCAGTAAACTTAAATGGTGGGCCTACCAAAAAAATCAATAAATAAATTATTACATGGAAAGAAAATAGTAGAGAACTGCTTCACTCTACTCATCGGGGTGGCATCAGTCACTTGATTCTCCCCACCCATCTAGTACCCTTCCTGCTACTGAACTCAGGTCACCTGTGATGTAACAAAGCTTCATCCTTCTATGCCAAAAGCCTGGAAACAGAAGTTCATTTTTTGTAAAATTTGGTAAAAGGTTAGGCAGCAGTAGTACATTTCTGTACTACCACAACAGAAACGTGAAGAGGAAGAAGACTGCAGTGTGTTTAAGCAAATGCTATTACCCAGACACAGCCTAAAGTTATAACACTTTAGAACACAGATTTAGGGAAAATGTCTGGCATCAAAGATAAACCCCATCCACTCTTCCTCACTACAACATGATCCTAATGTAAATTGTATTTCAGATGGTCAGCTCTGGACTCGGTATGGTCAGAGACATAGGTCTAATAGGTTGATATATGATACCATGAAGCCTTATTTGTACAGCCATACATGGCTCAGTATATCCCTTCTACACATTCTTAACATGGCCTTAAAACTGCCGGCATCCCTGATGTCTGAAAGGAGGCTACTTTGGCCCATTTCACAATGGGGTCCCTGCTACACATCACATACAGATATATTGTGCAAGGTGATGAACTAAGTTTCATAAAAGTTATTCAGCTGCATGCAGGAAACCCCTTACTCTATAATGTAACCCAGTGCTGTTTTCTGAAAGGTACATCTCCAATGTTTACCCTCATTGCTTGAATACCCTGACTAGAGCACTTGAGGAAGGTTCATCTGTCCATACAGCTTACCAAAACTGGCTATAGTTTTTCACAGTATACTCTATGAATGGATCATTCATACAGTCATAGCTGTAATGTTAAATGCATTATAATAGCTGTGATCATCAATGTTCTACATGGTGACACAGATTGTATAAGAATCAATGGGCTTTTTCCTTGCCATCTCATATTGATAAGGCTTTGTCCTGGGGACATTATTTGTTTGGTTTCTTTTTCTTAGACATAAGAATCACTCCAGTGTCTCAAGTGACTGCAAAGCTGGTAGCAACGCCCTTAACCCTGCTGACACCACTTCCCTTAAGGGAATGATGCACTACAAATAACCTTAGCTTCACTGTCAAGCAATGCTGCATTCTAGTATTTGTGAAAAAGTCAAAACCTCCATAAGACAGTACTGGTGGGTAACAAGTAAAAGTTGACCAAAGAGTTAAAAACTTTGGAGTGCTTGTAGACGATGACCTTTCAGAGGATGCCCATATATGTGGTACTGTCTGAAAAACCATAGGAGGTAGCTCAGTATGTCTTCTGTGGGGCTGAGAGCTGTAATAAGGAGATAACTGCCATTCTGGATATTATTATAGCATACCGTACCCTTGTCTGTAACTGGGAGCATGTCAATCTGTTGAAGGCAATTTCAGCAAAAGTTATGAAACTGAAGCCAGTTTGCTGAAACTGCCTTCAGTGAAAGTGGAGATTGCCTTTTTCTCCATTGTTGTATGGCCTCAGTGTTGGTCTATATAATTCTGAGGGGTGTGGGGGATGTCCTGCCACATGGGAGGTGACCCCTGTAAAAAAAAAAAAAAATGTTTCAATGTTTGCTAAAGGCAATTTTGGCTTATTTGCGTTGGTCAAAACCGCCTTCAATGGATCGACATGACTCTGTTTCCAACCTGCTCTCATGCCCTGTAGTGTAACTGGAGAAAGCACAAGAATGTATCACAAAGGCAAGCAAAGGATTTAAATTTTTTTACTATAGCTGCACATCATAGCAACTGCCTCATTGGTAAGTATATTTTGGCCATTTGTCACATTAGAGAACAATGGCTGAAATGCCAAGCATTAAGCACCAGGTACTACTTAAAAAACATTTTCTAAGAATAGACATCCTGAATTTCTGATCCACAGTCAAGGACTTTCATGAACATTTATTTATTTATTTAATTTATGTATTTATTTATTTATTATTTGACATTTGTTAACCGGGTTGGTCCAACTGAGCCAGTGGCCCATTTTCAGTGGAGACCTGAGGAGGAAAGCTCCAGAGACATAAACTATACATTGCTTGGAAATATATACAAATATAGGTAGATCACATCTTGGTACAGTTATGTAGCAAAGGAAAATACATGTCTGTCAAACAATACAATGACATTAAAAAAAGAACATAATAATACTATGACACATAAAAAAAGAGAAACCATAGATCCCTTTCTACTAAAGCTGCTTAGGACTAGGTTCAGGGGGGATTACAGGGGCATATCTTGATGTGGATTAGATATTGTTTGAGTGAGTTTTTAAATTTGTAGGTCTGGGGTGTACTTCTTAAAGTCAAGGGCAATTTCACAGATATACATAAAATCGATGGTGCTAAGAAAATAGTATGTGATTTTTCCTGAAACTACTTCTAAAATGGTTTGCTTTGACCAACACACAAAAGTTTACATTATACAGTTTTTTCACACTACATTTTGGTTACTCTTCTTAATTGTAGAAACAGAAATATATTTTTGTGCTTTATGTTTCCTATTTCATTTCTGGAGTTTTCCACTAGAAGAAACCTCTGGGAAAATGCATATCACCAATCATGGATAACCTGGTTAGCCAAAAAAGGAAAATTAAGACATAAATATATTTAGACAAGTTTGTGGCAGCATTGAAAATTATTGCATGATGCTTTCCTGAAATAGTTGCTACAGACATTAGCTTTGGATGAAACTGGATGGAACCTTGTTTTTATTTTTAATTAATGCAGTGCTCAGATTTTCAGGACAAAAAAGCATGTAGAGAGGTGTGTGCAGTCATTTACCATTACCAAGTACTATTCTAACTTCTCACTATCACCACCATAATAAATATGTTCATAGATTAGTACTAGGCTAACTACCCTTGTGGGCCAGTTTATGCCTAACCAATTCCCTCATGTGCAAATCAAACCGTGCATCTTGTGTTTACAAGGTAAACACCTTAACCATTATTCCAACCTCCCACCTATAATAATACTTCACATCCAACAGATGTGGATGTTTCCATAGTAGAACCATCAACACTATCACCCATTTTAAGTTTCTTAGTCCAATGAGCCACACAAGCTTGTGTTATCACACAAAAAGAAAAAAGTAACCCTGGTATTCAGAAATATTAGCTGCAATTGTGGAAGGTGATTGTGTGTGATGTGCGACCACTGGCAGGATATATGGAATTCAGTAATGCACTCAGCGTGAACAGTGGAGGCTGAGCAGCAAAGAGCTGCCTGTGGTATATGCCAACAGCTATATAAGGAGATACAAATAAGCAGCAGTATTAAACTGAGGGGCTCTGTGTATGCAAATGAGGCAAAACAAGATGGCGAAGCGATTCAGAAATATATTAAGACTATGATGTGATGCTTTAACATTAACAGTAAGAATGGAAGCTGACTACTTGCACTTATGCGGAAGAACCTTGCAAAATGCTGGGGGGTTTTGCATTATTAGTTCACGTATATATGCAATAGCACATTATTGTCATTATGAGCCATGACAGTGCATATCTTCCCACTTAGAGGAACTGTGTCATCCAACTGCAATTAACATTTTGTAGACTTCACAACAGCAAAACTGTGGACTGGTACTGTGCAGAAAGGAACACCATACAGAAAGCAGTAGACATGTATCAGTCTCATCTGCAGGCCTGTGGAAGTCATGGATTACCAATTCCACTGGATACCTAGGCATGTGGGCTTTATATATACTAACTACAGGAATCTTTCAGTAATCAACTGGGGACACAGTTTGGATATCTTAGGCATCTACCTCAAGAACAGTCCATTAGCCCAACTGCCAAAATGGTCAAGGTTTTTGCCTGCCATGCACAAAGTTCAAGGTTCAATCCTGATCTCCAGCCATCGATTGTTTGGAATTGCATGTTCTTCCTATGTCTCCGTGGGGTTCCTACCACCTCTGAAAAACATGTGGAGTGTTTGCAACTCAAACTCACCCAAGAATGGGGTTGTGGGCAGAAGCAGCACAGACTGCTTGATGGTGCCTATAGGGGGAAGAGTTGTATAGACCAACCTCTTTGGGCATCTAATGTGGTCCTCAATATCCTCAAGGCAGAAGAATATGGATTACAGACTTCTCACTGTAGCAGGGCTATCACTTGATAAAAACATGGCTGTAGGTGATTCTGTCGTGTTGACTAATGTCACCAAATGGGTATGGGTATTTGTCAGTGTTAATAGGGTTCAGGACCCTGCTACTCTGACCAACTTCAGGGACCCATGCTAAAGGTGGGAGGGGTATATATGCCTCTATTGGCCAGTGTGTGCCAGCCATAAAGCCCAGCAGCCCTGAGTCAGTAAACTACTGGTCAGTGTCCAGTTGCCCAGGTTTGATTACTTGGGATATCTCTGTTGAGTGAAAGCCGGATATAAAACCAGTCAACCTGCCAGACATGAACTAAGAATTGCTACATTCATTGTAGGTTCACTGACAGGATGGAGCTTGGAAGTTGATGACATGATGATAAGGAAGAGGATGGACACTCTATGTATCTAGGAGACAAGATGGAAGGGTAGTGCAGCAAAGTCACTTGGGATTCAGAGTCTATTACTCAGGAGGAGGACATGTTAGAAATAGTGAGGAAATTGTGGTAAGGGAGAAGCTTCCGAAGGCAATGAGGGAAGTCATCAGAATTAGTGACAGACTCATGACAATCAGACTCCAGCTTAATGATAGGGCAGTATTCATTATCTCAGCTTATGCCCGCCGTAGGGCTGTGATAGTGAGGAAATGAACACATTCAGGCAGCAGTCTGCAGGAGCTGCTAGATAAAGTAAGACAATAGGAATTGGTGTTGATAATGGATGACCTGACTGCACATATCAGGACAGACAGAGTAGGATATGAGGAGTGCCTGGGTCCATATGGGTGGGGCAACAGGAATAAGGAAGGAGAAGCCATTCTAGATGTTTGCCTGGCAAATGGCTTCATAGTAACCAGCAAATGGTTCAGAAATAGATACAGTCACAACATCACATACAAGACTAGCCAACATCCAACTTTGGTGGACTTTCTCCTAGTAAGGAAAGGGCAGTGGGGTAGAATCAGTGATTGCAAAGTCATCCCCAGTGTAGAATAACAGGTACCTTTAAGAAGCATTTCTAAAGTCTGTGTGTGCATATAAATACCAAGCACGTCAGCTTCAGTGCCATTTTAAAGGTGCAGCCAGAGTGTTAACATCTATGTGCATGACAGCTAGTTTGTTTAAGTTAAAGTTACTTAGCTTCGTTTATGATGTGTTTGTATATAATAAAGCTGCTTGAACAAGAACCCACAATGGTCGCCTGTTTCTTCCTGACCTGGCAAGTGACACCCAGTGAAACAGTCTGTCCATAGCGAAAACCACTAATTGCCACAATCAGCTACAATCAGTGGTCATAGAAGGCTCTAAGGTTAACAGAAACCAGGCTGAAGACCTAGAAGTTGACTGAAGAGAAAGCACAACAGTTCAAAGAATTACTCGGGGCTCTAGCACATCAAGAGGAAGAGGAAATAGGTGTAGTTGAAGAAGAATGGAAGTGCCTCAAAACAGCATGTGTGAGGACTACAGAACAGATATGTGGCCAAGCCAGGTATGGAAATAAGATACATAAGGAAAGCTGGTGGTGAAATGCAGAAGTTCAGGAAGTCATCAACATAATGAAGTGCAGGAAAAAGTGGAAGACAGAAAAGAGAGCCCAAGCTAGAAAGGAATACTGGTTGATTAACAAAGAGGCTAAGAAAGAAGCTGCAATAGCAAAGAAAATGGCTTTAGTGGCACTCTAGCACCTTCTGGAAAGTAACTAAGTAGATGGCAGAAAGAAACTATATCAGATTGCAAGGCCAAGACAGAAAGGTAAAGAAGCTAGTCAGGCATCCTTCATAAGAGATACCAGAAACAACATGCTCACCAGTCTACAGGACATCAAAGGCAGATGGAAGGGGTGCTTTCAGCAGTTTCTGAATGCAGAAAATCCTACAGAAGCTGTACTGCCCTAAACATAGCCTGCGATGAGAGAAGAGGTGTAGCCCACCATAGAAGAAGAAGAAGAAGTAAGAACGTCACTAAGGAAAATGAAGTCAGGGAAACCAGCATGCTCAGATGAGGTCACAACTGATATGATAAAGATGTTGGGTGAGCTACGGGAGAAATGGCTCCTGATGGTATTCATAGCAGTATGCAAAGACAGGAGAATAACCATATTAGTGCTTGCGTTCAAGAACAAAGGGAACATTCAAAACTGTGGTCAGTTTAGAGATATCAAACTCCTATCACAATACATGAAAGTTCTGGAGAGGGTGATTGATAAGAGTAGAAAGTAAGATGGGAGATGAGCTGCTCAGATTCAGGTCAGGAAGCAGCATAACTGGCCTGAGATTTTCAGTGAGACAGATACTTGAGAAGAAGCTGGAAATAAGGAAAGAGTCCAGTTCTACATTCCTAGACTTGGAGAAAGCGTATGACAAATTCCCAAGAAAGCTGATTTGCACAGTCTTGAGGTGGTTCGAAGTCCCAGAAACACTGGTAGAATTAGTGCAAGCTATATACAAGGACCCAATGACTCAAGTACAAACAGTGTTTGGTCTCACAGAGGGGTTTCCAGTGGGAGTTGGTGTGCATCACTGTTCAGCTCTGAGCCCACTGCTGTTCATACTAATGATGGACTACATCAGCAAACAAGCCAGAGGGGACAGATTAACAAAGCTGCTGTATGCAAGTGATGTGTGGCATTACAAGCAGACTCTGAACAAGAACTTCAGCAAAGGCTAGGGGAATGGAATGCAAAACTGAAGGCACATGGGATGAAACTGAGTACAGGTAAGACAGTTGTAATGGCAGTAAATGTGGGAAATCAGAAGAAGCTGAGAACTGAGATAGAAGGGAAAATACCAGAACAGGTTAACAGCTTTATGTAGACATCTTACAGAAAGACCTCACTAATACCAACGACTGGTGTTGAAACCATGGCCTTAAGCTTAATGCCAAAAAATGTGCCATTATTTCCTTTGGGAAAAACTCGGTTCCCACTAATTACCACATTGATGGTAGCCCACTGAACACTGAAGGCATTATAAGAGATCTGGGGACACAGGTTGACAGCAACCTCTCCTTTGACCACCACATTGCCACTATGGTCAGAAAGTCCTTCTATGTGGCACATCTCATTACCAAGGGTTTTGCTTCCAGGAAGAAAGAGGTCATCATCTCTCTCTAATCTTCCTTCATTAGACCAATCATCGAGTATATTGCCCCATTTGGCATGTACCTCACTTAACACCTGCAACAGCTGGAAAGACCAGAAAAGTACCTTATGAAGAGGAATCTAGACCTTAAACACATGCCCTACATGGACAGACAAAAAAAACTCCAGCTTTTCTCTGTCTCATATCATTATTTAAGAGGCGATCTCTTCTTGACTTATAAAGCCATGTCTGACCCAGCCCTGTTAGAAATGTTACATCTAAATAAATCCCAATCCCTGCACACCACATGCTCCAGAGACCTCAACCTCATTACCACAATCAACAGAACATGCTGGAACAGATTCATAACCCAGAGTCTGCCCATGCTCTGGAATAGATTTCCCATACATGTCAAGCAGAGCACCTCACTGGCCCTTTTCAAGAGAAATCTTGATGAGTGGATGGGAAATAGAAAGTTCACCCCAGGGATCACTCCAGTGGCACTACTTGATAGAGGCACTGGGAACTAACGGTGGCATGATGCCAGGGCACTTCTATGGGCTAGGCTTGTAAAGGCTCCAAGGCCGTTGGCCTAGTACACACCTATGAACCTATGTATCTCGGAGGGGTAGTTGAGGAGAAGGGAAGTCTGAATGAGGAGGTCAAAGCTAGAATCACAGGGGCTGCAGGCAACTGACACAGAGTATCAGGGGTAGTGTATGCTAGAAGAATTCCAAGGAAACTGAAAGGTGAGGTGCACAAAACAGTGGCGCAACCAGCACTACTGTATGGTACAAAAATCTGGGCAGTAAAGGCAGAGCAATTGCAGAAAGTAGAGATGATGGAAATGGAGTGCCTGAGACTGGTGGTAGGATGCACACTGTGGTACAGACAAAGAACTGAGGACATAAGATCAGAAGCCAAAGTAGCTCTAATTGCAGAAAAGGTTAAAGAAAACAGATTACGGTGGTTCAGGCACATGTGCAGAAAAACAGAAGATAATCTGATGAAGAAGATTTGGGACAGACAGGAAGGAGGTAAGAGGAAACAAAGGTATCCAGTAAAGAGGTGGATGGATTGTGTGAGAGAAGATTTGTGACAGTCAGGCATGAGCTTTGAAGAAGTTAGGAGGGTGGCATTGAATAGAGAGAGATGGTGACAGCATGACACCTCAACCCCAATGTAGAAAATGTGAAAAGGGGTTTGATGCTGCTGCTGCTAGTTTTGTCGTAGCATGTGAGGAAGCATATGTGGTTTCCACATACCGCAGAGGAGAGAGCCAACACCATACAGGAGTTCTGTGATGCAATCCACTTCCCTGAGGTGCTGGGTGTCATAGACTGCACCCACATTGAAATAAAAATCCCACCTGGTGATCTAAGAAGAAGGTATACAAACTGTAAAGGGTATCACTCCAGTAAATGTCAGGTGGTCTACAATGTACAGGGTATATTCTACAATATGTTTGCTAGCCACCTTGGCAGGTACCATGACTTCACAGTTTACATGTAAACTTTACCAGTGGTTTATGTAAGATGACTTCCCCTGGGGCATCTTATTAATAATGCTTGATATGCCCTAGAGCCCTGGCTCACGACACCCATTAGAAGTGCACAGAATAAGACAGATCAGGGATACAACTATGCCATTTCACAAGCCATGCTCATTGTTAAGCATGTGTTTGGATTGCTGAAGCCTTGCATTCACTGCCTGGCTGCATCTGGTGGTGCCCTGCAGAACGACATGAGCAGATGTGCTAAAATATTTTCAGTGTGTGCAGTGCTGCACCGTATGATGTTTAGGAGGCAGTTACAGCTGGGAGGACAATTACAGGAGGAACATCTTCCAGCACACCAGGCAGTGTAGGCTGAGCCAGATAAGAAGTCAGTGGAGGAGCCAGCAGCAGGGGATGGATATTATAGATGGCAGCAGGCACAGTATGCTGTGGCACAGGCAAAGAGGCAGCAGCTTGCACTCAGCAATAGGCCCATAGTACAGCATGTACACCGCAGTAAAAGAGATGCATGCGAACTCAACACCAGATTGTGCTTACTGTTGCATAGGCTGACCACTCTGTGCATCAGACATATGCAACCCACGTAACAAAGTGCAAAGGGCAGGGCACAATTATCAACATTTGCACAGGTGGGGAAGGGAGGACAAGTGTAAACTGTCCTCCATAGGGAAATATGTGAGTGCTTTGCCAACTAAAATTATCTTTCTTTCTTTCTCTTTCTTTCTTTCTGCAGTTTGTGTATGATGTGGGCTTCTACTGAGAAGGTCATGTGATGAGCCACTGGCACTAGTGGATTACATGTGTGAGGCAGTGGGAACTGTAATGGTGTCTTTGCGCGCACGTGTGTGTGCGTGTGTGTGTGTGTGTGTGTGTGTGTGTGTGTGTGTGTGTGTGTGTGTGTGTGTGTGCTGGGACACAGCCTCAGCAGTAGTTGCAGTGCTGCAATTTAATTTAACTGACAAGCCCAGGGCATGCATTTCAGATATTTGGTTATCTCTTGCATGCCCCCTCCCATGAGAGCTGCCGTTAATAGGAGTTGCATGGTTAGTACCATGGCCTTGACTAGATGTAGGTATGCTGTATGACTGTTACCATTATCCCTTACCAAACATGCTACTTCCATGACTGGTGTGACTCTGGAAATGCCCTTTCCTGCCCATATTCACCTCCACACTAGATATTGCTGTGGAAGTGCTGCATCACTGTAACCTTGACATTCCACAGCCATGATGGCTACCATCTGTGGAGGTAAGAGTGTACTGGCTGAATGGATGACATTTGACTCATGGCATGCCATGCCTTATGCCACTATGTGGTCAAGTTTATAAAAAAATTCACACATACGGGACATCCACTTCCAGGCATCATATCGCTCATACTGCAATATCCATATTAACTCTGCAAGGATGTGGTGGTATTAGCCCATGCCTCAACGATGGCCCTGCACACATGTTGGATTGCATCTACTGACACAGCTAGTTCCAGGAGAGGGCAATATCCATGCCTTCAATGTGGACCAGTACACATACTCATGTATTCACCCCCTCCTGCCCTATGGGGCCTGTGGCAGACATTGATGACTGCCCTAAATGTGAATGACTGCACTAACCTGTTCCACCTGGGTGCTGTGTGCTTGTTGGGTGTTTGCAGGAACAGAGGTTGTGTTGATGGCCTGCATTAGGGAATCCAGGCTACATACTCCCATGCACACACACACACACACACACACACACACACACACACACACACACACACACACACACACACACACACACACACACACACACACACACACACTGTATATTCTGAATGTGCCAGTAGATATTGACTATCATCAGCAAAGTCAAATAATTCTCCAACATCAGGCAGTGGATGTTCCATCATGGTGCTGTAGGCGCTGGATCCAGAATCATCTCTGAACACAGCAAAGCACATTGTCCAGAGTGAATATAACACATCACCTCTACCTTACTTCCAGTGCAGATTTAGTACTACAGTGCTTAGTATCTGTACTGGATAATACCTTACCTTGTGCAGGTGCCCATGGAGTTCATACTCATGATGTTCCTATACTACCCACAACATATGACAATAGTGAGATGTGTAGTGACAAAGGCAGCAAATAAAAATAATTGTAGTGCAATACAGGTATAGCAGTACTCCCAGGATATCTTCAATGAATACTCATGGGGTAAACTGCGACTCAGCACCAAGTGTCCAACACCACAATGTGGGACTGCAGGAGACTGTTCCACCTCTGATGGAGGACAGAAACTTCTCTATCTCTGTCAAAGGTTGCTCATCTGATGTCCCTTCTCCTGTTGTCCTACCTTCCCATGGAAGGTGAAGAGCCTGTTTTTCAGCAACAAGGGTAATATCAGTGGCCCTATATTTGACCTGATTGTAAGTGCAGACTTGGCCACTGACAGCATTGATGGCAACCTTAAGATCCTGTCAAGAGCATTCTTGGTTGGGTGAGTCAGCATCTTCTTGCCTGAAGAGCCATTGATTAAGGAGACAGAGGGCCTGCAGTAGCACCTCATTTTATGTACCCAAGAGCTTTCTCTTTCTACTCTTCCTCTCAGCAGATGTCTGTGTGCATAAAATACACCATGTCAGTATGCCAGTACGGTCTGCCCCTGTCCTCTTACTCTGTTACAATATACCTCCCTTTCTGTAAACTTCAGTGGGAGTTTTAATATCACACATAACCATTCAAGTCCAATGGTAACAGGCCTGCAAGCCTGCGATCTCCAGTACAAACATTTGCCCCCTTCAACCCACAGTAAACACATAGGTGTATGACTCTCAAGTAACCAGTCTGACAGTGTTCTCTCCCTGCTGGGAACACATATAAGAGTCCCAGTATAAGGTGGGTGTCAGGCACTGACTTGTGTAGACACTGACACATGACCTTCTATAGGGACATCACAGGGTGCTTCCTACTGTGTACAGCATTGACACACACACATGCATGTGCACACACACACACACACACACACACACACACACACACACACACATGCGTGCGCACGTTACCATTTGATGCATCTATATTAGTATACTGTGTGTGGCAATTCTGTGTTACTGCTATATCCAGCAATATGTGCCCTAAACATAAGCTATACACAAATATATCTGTGTCCAGTTCCATCACATTACAGTGCTGCCCTGTCTCTTTTCAGAGCTACATTTCACAAACGTGTAGGGTGTGCTTCCCATTAACCTTAATAGCCCTTGTTTAAACCATTCTCTGTGCCTCTCTGACTATGTTTGCCTTTGTTCAAACACTTAACATTCATTGGATATTTCCCCAAAGCATGTATTTTCACTGACAAACAATAATGTGAATTTACTTGCAACTGCTTGCTAGGTGAATGCTGCACATACCCTAAGCAAGTAGAAATTCAGCTTCCCACAATATTGTTTGTTGAAAACAGGTGAGGTTTGTTTTGATGCAGAAGCTCTAGGGCTTCTTCTATAGCACAGTTATGTTCACTGCAGCTACTTGCATTGATATCATGCAGATTCAGGCCTCTGAGCTCAATGATTATGCAAATGAAGGTTCAAGTCATGAATGAGTCTGATAGGGTTAATTTACATGTTGTCCCCATGAGCAGAACCTCATGGAAAGTTCTACTTGAAATTGTACACACATCTGAATGCCTGTGAGGCAAATTTCACATGCTCAAGCAAGGCAATATTATGAGGAGGTTCCCTGTATTTATCAGCTCCATCCTGTTAGGCAATGAGTTACTAAAGAGCACTATAAGGCAAGTCGTCATTCATCATGCAACTCAGCTAAATGCTGATTGCCATTATTGAAACTTTCACTATATATTGTATGAGTTCAGAAATGACATGGTCCGTGTTCAGCCTGCCGCTAACCATGCTACTGAGGTGCTTTATTTTGAGAGAAGATTACCCAGGTGGGAAGAGTGTGTCATTACAAGATGCCAGCCATTATACTCAGTTATGTGACTTTGTGAATGGCTATGGTTTCAGGGAGCACTGGCAGATTCAGGGCACCCCAGTAATGCTCAGAGGAGACTAAAATATTTCTCCATTTCCTCCATAGAGACCACTGGGACAATTTGCTGAAGACTCATTTCAGGGCCCCAGTATAAGGTAGGAGGCTGGCACTGACTTGCCAAGGCAAGTACTGAGGCTGCTGACATCTCATGAACTGGTGAGCAGTGCAGGTACCAGTACAACCTCAAGAGGTGTCATCCAGACCTACTCTGATGGGAGGAAGTGGTCAGAGCGAGAGCTCCTGAGATGAACTGTAAGTGTATTTCTTCTCTGATGGGAGGAAGTGGTCAGAGCCAGAGCTCGTGAGATGAACTGTAAGTGTATTTCTTCTCTGATGGGAGGAAGTGGTCAGAGCGAGAGCTCGTGAGATGAACTGTAAGTGTATTTGTGGTCAGAGCCAGGCCAGGCTGAGGAGATGAACTGTAAGTGTATTTTACTGTAACCATGACAGTTTGAACTGCACTGTACTATTGGCTGTCTTTTCTTCTTCCATGTCTCTTGAGTTGAAGAATCAACATCAAAAGAGGTTAATTACACCCTGTTTTATACTCTGCCTTAAGTAGCTGATTATTTGTCAGGCTCAAATCCTAATTATTTGCCACACTGCCATGTATTTAAGTATTTTAGACGGCTTTATCTTGGGGAATGTGATCACATCTGTTGTCTGTTAGATAGTACCTAATGCTAACTTTGGCAGCCATTGTACTAGTTTGTTACTATATGTTGATCAATTTTACAGATGACTGTAAACTCGGTGCCATCATAAACTCTCCAGGGGGCATCAATATCCCCCAAGAGGGCTTTTCCAAAACAAATAGCTTGTGTCGAAACCACAAATGAAAATAAATGCCAAGAAATGTGTAATAGTATCCTTTGGCAAGCATGACTTCCCTTCTAACTATCACATTGACAACACACCAACGAATGTTGATCCTGTAATCAGGGATCTTGGAACCTATGTTCACAACAAACTGTTGTTTGAGCACTACTTTTCCAGTATTGTAAGGAAGTTCTTTTTTATCGCACAGCAAAGGGTATGGCATCCAGGGGTGTAATCATCCCTCCGTACTTGTTTCTCATCAGGCTGATAATTGAATATAATACTCATATCGGTATTTACCTGTCCAAGCAATTGTCACAACTGAAACAACCACAACATTTTCTCACTAAAAAAATAAAGGGCCTAAACCATATAAGTTCTACAGACCATCTCCAAGCCTTGTTCCTCCTTTCAGTATTATACAGGCTACTGAGAAGTGACCTCTGTCACATGTATATAACAATTACAGACCCTATCCTGTCAGACAAGTTACACATTCATAAGTCCAATGGTAGGGTTTGCACCCACTCAAGGGATCTCAGTCTGTTTTGCAACATAAATAGGGAGACCTATTGAAGGGATAGGTATATATCACACGGGTCTATATTAGTTCACTGAAAACACTTTTCAGCAAACACATATTCATTGACCCTCATTTAGAGAAAATCGCTTCCGCGATTCACTGAATACTCGCAGGGCGATGAAATAATTGCCCTGCAGCCCAACAGACCCACATGTAGCTAAATGTAACCCAACCAAGTAGGGGGCTGCATCCACCACACCCCCCTAAGTATATATACCAACTCCAAGATTGACCTACAGTGGAGAAGGGTAAAGTTGTACTGCAGGGAAAGCATTTCTTTGCCCTGGGAGTATTCAGCAAATCCCAGAAGTGATTTTCACTGAATGAGGGTCAATGAATGAGATCTATATTAGATCACTGAATGCTTAAAAAGCATCCCCCACACCTCCCCTACTTAAATATACCAACTCTGAGACCACACTACAGTGCCGAAAACGACAAAGTAACGAAGCAGCCAAGCAAATTCTTTCCCAGGGAACGAATTCGCTCAAAAGCCGCTTCGATATTTTGCTGTTTCACTCTTTTCAGTTCGACCAAGACGCATTTGAAAGAATGCGTCTTCGGTCTTCTAATAGGGAACCAATTAATGCGTGTTCACTGAAAACTGTTTTCA
>NC_056743.1:1693724791-1693727291 GCF_019279795.1 Protopterus annectens
TCAGCAAACTTGATGATATGGTTGATCTTGTGTTTTGCATAGCAGTTGTGGGTCAGGATGGTGAATAACAGTGGACTAAGAAGATATTCCTGTGGAACCTCGGTATTAATCTTGATACACTTTCATGTGTTCTTACTGGAACTCACTGTCTGTGGCCTGTCAATCAAGAAGTCCATGATCCAGTTTCAGAGATGTTTACTGACTCCTATATCTACCATTTTTTCTATCATCTGCATTTTAAATGCTGAGCTGAAATCTATGAACAGCATGCTCACATAGTTGTCATTGCCCTCTAGATGTTCAAGAGAGCTGTGTAGCACTAATGATATGACATCATTAGCCATGGATCTGTTGGCTCTGTAATCAAACTGCAGAGTGTCAAAATTGGGAGGTAGGCCTGATGACAAATGCTTTTTGATCAACTACTTGAAACAGTACAGCGGTAGCATTGTTGCCTCACAGCAAGAGGTTCTCATGTTCGATTCATGGCTGGAGTGCCTTCTGCGTGGAGTCTGCATGTCCTCCCCATGGTCAAGTGGCCTCCAAAAGACATGCGTGAATGGGCGTGCCTTTGCTGAAGGTTGAGCGTCAGGCTGGCAACTCGGCACCATAAAAAATCTACTGCCAATCATTAGCGGACCGGAGTTCCGCTGTGGTGACCCCTAACCGGGAAAAGCCGAAAAGACAAACAACAACTTGAAACATTTCATAACAGTGGATGTCAGAGTGACTAGTCTGTAGTTGTTAAGGCTGGAGGGGGAGGTTTTCTTAGGGAATTAAATGATGTTTGTTTCCTTGTAACATGAGGGTACTTTCACCATGGCAAGAGAGGTGTTAAATATCTCCATGAGTACTGTGCACAGTTGATCAGCACAGCCTTTTAACACCTTGCCTAGTATGTTGTCTGGACCAGCAGCCTTCCTGGGGATCATCTTCATTAGCTCCCTTCTCACTTCCTCTGTACTGAGTTTGAGCACAGCATCCTTCTCATCAGTGGGTAACTTTAGTGCCAACCTGTTGTTTCTCTCCTCAAATCTTCCAAAGAAGGTATTCAGACTGTCCAGGAATTCAATGCTGTCATCACACTATGCAGACCTGATTTTGTAGTCAGTGATCTCCTGTATGCCTTGCCATAATCTCCTTGCATCCCTTGTGTTGTCAAAGTTGCACCCCTGCACCCTTCTGCCATACTCCCTCCTTTACACCTCTCCTCAGATTGCCTCTTGCTTCCCTTAGGGCTGCTTTATCCTTAGCCCTGTAAGCTGCATTTCTCGCCTTCAGAAGCTCTTATACCTTGGAGGTGAGCCATGGCTTCCCTTAGGGCTGCTTTGTCCTTAGCCCTGTAAGCTGCATTTCTCATCTTCAGAAGCTCTTATACCTTGGGGGTGAGCCATGGCTTCTGATCAGCTCTGATAGTGATGCTCTTAGTGCTTGTTACTTCATCAATGCAGTTTGAAATGTATGACATCACAACCTCTGTGTATTCATCTATGTTCAAATGTGGATTTACTGTGGCTGCCTCCTTGAACATACCTCAGTTTGTTCTTTCAAAGCAGTTTTGGAGGGCCTCCATGGTTCTCTTTGGCTAGAACCTGATTTGCTTCTTTGTGGATTTCTCTCTAATCAGTGCCGGTTTGTAGACTGGTGATAACAAGATGGTATAATGATCATAGTTTCCCATTTGTGGAAGTTGCACTGCCTTGTAGGCTTTCTTTAAGTTTGTATATACCTTGTCCAGGATATTATCACCCCCTAGTGGGGATGTTCACATACTGATGGGAGTACTTCTTTCAGATCTGCCTTATTAAAGTCTCCTGCTACCACATATACAAAGTCAGCATGTTGCTCTGCAGCTCACCGATATGATTGCATAGTTTATTTAAAGTCTCGGTGGCATTAGCACTGGGTGGGATATACACCACTGTTACACTGACCCTATTCAGCTCCCTGGGCAAGTAAAAAGGTCTACATCTGATGGACAGAAACTCTACATTCTCACAGCAGTGTGATAGTAAGATTTTAGAGTTAACACAGATGCAGACTCTCCTCCTCTGGCTTTTCCACACAGTGTTTGGTTTCTGTCTGTACGAAACAGTGTGAGACTCTGTAAGTTTACTGCACTGTCATTTATCTTGCCATGCAGCCATGTCTCAGTAAACAAAAATAAACAAGTATTTCTCACCTAGTTCTTATTGCAGAATTCCAGTCTAAAGTAGTCCATATTGCTATCCAGTGATCTCACATTAGCCAGCAGTATTGTTTGTAGTGCAGGCCAGTAAGGGTTTGCTTTTATTTTAGCAGAAATACCTGCGCTGCATGCTCTTTTCCTTGTTCTTTGACATATTTTTCTCTTTTTCCTTGTCCAGAATGTTCCAAAACCTTCTTCTACCAGTTTCAGACATATTAGAGTGTGAAAATTTAAAACACCCAGCTGTTGTGACTTTGTGAAAGTAGTAGACCCCAGATACTCCACAGCCTTCAAGGCATCACTTCAGCAATA
>NC_056743.1:1693729791-1693744791 GCF_019279795.1 Protopterus annectens
TGATGGAATAGAGTGTATTGTTGGAGGACAAAGGAAGAAAATGAAACTTTAAGGTTCTTAGGGAAGAAATGTATAGGGAAACGCAATCAAGAAGGAAGGAGTGCAAGGTGAGTGATTGGGTGGTCTGAAAAGTAGTTTTGTGTGAGAGAAAAATAAAGGCAGAAGAGGGACGGAGGAAACAGGAAAATTATATATGAAAAAAGAATAAGGAAACAGAGTTAAGCATGAATAGTATTAGAAGAGTGAAACAGGAAATAAAAAGTACGATTTTACAAGTGAAATACGTGAGAAATTATATTAAGGTTAAGGGAAATTGTTAGGCATGTAAATTGAAGCTCTTAATGAGGCAAGCAGGGAAAGGTTGGTAAGGGATAAAGAAAGTAACAGAGTTTTAGGAAAAGTTATATATGAGCAGAAGAGGCAGAAAGAAGGTGAGAAGTTGCAGAGGGTAGTGTTGGATTTAAAAGAGTTTAAGGGACTAAAGGAAGAAGAAATGGAAACTAGGAATAAAATTGAAGCCTTTTTTAAAAATATGCACGACTGTTTCCGAAAACTCAACATCAGATAAATTAAAAACTGTTCTGAAAAACATTGGTTAACAGGCTTATTGCAACCACAAGTACTTACACCTAACATTTATTTCTGCCCCTAGGGAAACAGTCATGCATATTTAAAAAAAAAAGGCTTCAATTTTATTCCTAATTTTAAATTTGACATAGTCAATACTGTTACACAATTTAAGTTATTTACTAGATGTTTGAATTTTAAATGATTGTTTCTTGACAAAGCTGCTTATGTAAATTCAGAATGTTTATGCAGGAAGAGTACATTCATTTCACTCCCCAACCCTCTGGTTTCAGTATTTGAGGGGACATGTGAAAATCAATTTCGAAGTCTATATAAAAGGAACAAAAAAAAAACAAAGTTGACCCTAGATAATTTATCAAGAGAAGAAAGGGGATTATTAAACACCCTTGTTAGTAATAAAAGTATACATATTATAAAACCAGACAAGGAAGGGAGAGTGATTATTATGAACAGTATCGATTATCCTTCTGAAACGTTTTCATTGCTTTCCAATGAATCACTTACAGTAGGGTCTCCTTAAATGAAATAAATATAGCTTATGCTAAGCTAGATTTTATTTATTTGATATTTGTTTACTGGGGTGGTCTGACTGGGTCGACAGAACCCATTTTCAACAGAGACCCGGGGAGGAAAGCTCCACATACAGTACAATACAAATACAGTATAATTCAGTACAATAGAAATGACATTAGAAATACTATACAAAAATAAGTTGAAAGAACATAACCTATGTTACAAGATGTTACAATATATACTACACGTCTAGACAATTCTATAGAGTTAAAACATTATAGGTAATAATAGTCACTCTCACTATATACATAGCCTATGAGTAGATGCTGTCCAAAACTAGTATGTAGGTAGTGCACTGTATGACACTGACTATTCTAGTACATGAAAAAATTCAGTTAGGAAATAATAGCCAGAAAGTTAGTGATGCAGAAAGATAATGAGAGAGTTAAGAGGAATAGAGGCGTTACAGCCTGAGCAATAGCTTAAGGATATGGTATGGAAACAGAGATGGAGGTAAGAGAGCTTTAAGCGCTTGCAAATTGTGAGGGAGTGAAATGTGACAGAAGAGGGGGATGAGGCTAGTGTGGAAGAAGAGGAAGAGCTGAGCATTAGGCGGGCTTTATGCAGGAGCAGAGCCATGTAGTTTGAGATGATTTTTTTAAAGAGGCTTTGAAATGGGTTAGGCCAGGCATAGACCTGGTAGCTAGCGGTAGTGAATTCCATAGTATAAAGACAGAGTAGGAATACAGAGAGTGAACTGGTTTTCTTGTGGATTTTGAGATAGCTAAGAGATTTTTGTCTGCTGATCACAGGGATTGATTTGGTGTGTAAGGTGTGACTAGACTGGCTAGTGCAGGGCAGGCAGTAGGCTTGAACATAAGGTTGTACAAGGCAAGGTAGATAGCTGAATAAAGGCAAGTTGGTTGGGGAGTTAAAGCCAGTTTAGTTCTAGTAGTGGTTTACAGTGGTGTGAAAGTTTGTGCCAAACTTTGCAACTTTGTTGTAGCACCGTTCCTTCTTGTTTAGGGTAGAAGTTTGTACGTTAGTTAGGCTAGGGGCACTGTAAAGAAGGAAGGGAAGTAAAAATGTTTTTGCAAGGGCAGTTTTGGTTGCTGTAGACAAAAATGTTTATTTCTATATAAGAGTAACAGTTTTTGATGAGCTTTCTTTATATTTCCTGCTTATTGCATCTGGTGTTGTGGGGGACATGGAACATAATGAATGGAAATACCTTAATGTGGTAAAACCAAGGATAGCTTTCATATCCACTATACCCAAAATACACAAGAATGCTAGCGACCCCCCCCTCACTCAGACCAATTGCGTCGGCTAAGTTTTCTAAGACTGAGCCATTAGCTAAATTTGTTGATTTAAAATATAAAACTTTTGGAATCTAAGTCACACATTATTAAAGATTCCTGGCATCTTTTGGAGAAAATTAGATTTGATGTTCAACAAGGATATTTATTACTGTGAATATTATTGATCTATATTCTATCATTCCTCACGATACATGACATGAGTGGTTTGATATGTTTTTTTTCTGAGTATGCATCTTTTTCCAATAAAGAAATTTGAGTTGTTACTACTTTCCTTGATTTAGTTTGCCACAATAACTTCATTTATTTTGAGGGAGAATATTACCATCAAACCTCAGGAGTTGCCATGGGCACAGCGTGTGCCCCCATTATACCAATGGTTGTGTTGGCTATGTGAGAAAGACAAGTGGTCTTCACTCCTAAATTTTGGGATTAACACATGGTTGCTACTACTACTTGGCTGATATATTAATTTTATGGAAGGGTAGTTTGAGGGAATGAGAAGATGTTTTAAATTAGTGGCAGACTTCTAACTCCTTTTTGCGATTTACATTTTCCAGCAATTATCTTGACATTGCTTTGGGGAAGGACAGGGTCCTTGGTTGCTACACATCAACTATTTATAGGAAGGAAATGATTACTAATACTTATCTTCAGTATGATAGCTGCCATCCTGTTAATCAAAAGAAATCTGTGGTAACAGGACAGATGGTTAGACTATCTCATCTAATTTCAGATGATATCATGTTCAGTGATGAGCTGCACCCTCTTATTTGCCTCTTTTTGGATAGGGGGTATCCTATGTAGTCTCTCAGGCAAATCAGGATGGAAGTCATAGGTCACTGGCATGATCGGTTTGCCCCATTCTGAGGAAGGTTTTTGACACTGGGGTGGAGGTGAATGGAACATCAACCCCACTATTATCATTACCACAAGACATTGATGCCACTACCCCATTGTTTATTATACCTTTTAGTATTAACACTCAGCAATATGTTAATGTTGTTAAATGGTTTTGGATTTGGTTTTCACCGATGAATACAAAAAACACATTGGGGCAGCCTCGGTAATAGTTTATTCCAAGGGTAAGAAGATTAAAATGTTTTTGGAAACAATGTCAGCCAAGATAGTGTTAGCCCGCAGTAAAATGCAAAAATATGGATGCCTTAGGATGTCTACTTACATCCGTGAGGGCCCATATATTGTGGTGCACAATTATGGGAGGACACTAGCTAATCCGGGGAAGTGAAATTGTAATAACACCTATGTAGCTTACGTGGCTGTCTGTGGATCTTGTAATGCATTTTATCATGGGGAAAATGATCAGGAAGTTAAAGGACAGAATTAGAGAACACTATTACGATATTAAGAAAATGAAGAACACCAGTGCCCTTTACAGGCACACTGTTCATTGTCCAAATTTTAAGTTCTTCTTATTTTTTATTGACATGCTCCTGATTACACCGTTATTTGGGGATGCAGATACGTTGTTAGAATTAAAGGAATTCAATTAGCAACTCAGAATCAATGCCATGGTTGCACCAGGTTTAAATGATGTGGCCTCGCTGAACAGTGTGTTAAAATATAAAGCAGCTTGTGTTTAAATGTTTTAACAAACATCCAGTTATTCATTTATATACAATTTTTATAATCTTATGTTGGTTTATTTTAATACATTTTCTATTTTGGAGGGTTATTTATCAGAAGAAAGTTTATAAGAATTGTTTTTTTTTAATAATTGTACATACATACAATACACCTTTAAATACTGATGTTGGGTCAACTGTTGAATAAGCATGACTAGTTAATATATTCTTATGTGGCAGCTTCTTATTGGTTGCATATCTTTTTAAATTTTGTCGTGGTTTGGTTTCATCTGTTTACCCAGATGAAGTCTTTTTTAACCTATGTTAAGACGAAAGTGCTCAGTATCTAATTAAATGGTGTTTTTTTTTTGTGCTAATTAGGGTTGCCACCTATCTTTTGTTTTCTGGACTATCCAGAAATCAGATTGATTCTCCAGTTGTCTGGAAAACACTGTACAAACTTTGGTATTCTGTTTCAAAAAAGGAAATGGACTATCGGAGTTTGTTAAATCGTCTGATTTACTATGCTTTTTTACAGAAAAGCATAGTAAATTGGCTAAAAGCAGGCATTAGGAATGGAAAAAGAGGGCATTCCCACCTACTGATGTCATAGTGATGTCACAAAATGGGTGGAATGTGGGAAGGAGGGGAGGAAATAGGCATGGTAACAGGTGACGTGAGAGGTGTGGCCTTAATCAGATTTTAGCCACAACGAAAGGTGGCAACCCTAGTACCAATCTTGTCTTGCTGTTTCAGCCTGTCCTCCACTTTTCTGTACTTCTCTTACTTGATCCTTTGATGTTTTGATCTTTGAACAGTTCTCCTGCTTTATTCAAAACACAATCCTTAGGCTCTTAAAGTTTTAAAAACAAACAAACAAACAAACAAACAAACAAACAAACAAACAAACAAACAAACAAACAAATCCACAGTTTTCTATTAATTCCATCAAACTCACCAAACCTTCCACTTCCACTAAATGATTATTGACTTTGGACTATCCTTTTCTTTATCAGTCCAGTCAGCTGGTCTTTGTAGATATCTAGTAAAGCTCCCAGGCAGCCTCTGTTTTTTCACCTCAGTTAAACAGAAGGATATACTTGCAGTCTTTATCTCCTTCCCTCAATAATGCCAGGTAGTGTTTCTCCCTTCATATCTCCTGAAGCACTACATACCAATTATCTCCAAAATCCAGAATCTACCCAAGGTCCACAGTCCAAGAGCTTTAAACCTTTCTTTTCTCTTGCCCTTTTTCATTCCTATTCAGATATATCAAAAAAATAACAAAAATAAACTCAGCGAAAACTAATATGGAAAAACGGAGTAAGGCAGGTGTGGAACAAAACCAATGTAAACCAGGAAGCTGAAATAAATCAAATGCCGTTTATTTGAGATAAGCGCTTTCGGTAGGGAAACCTTCCCCACCTTCTTCAGACCAATGATAAACATGTCAAATACAATGCAATCCTTTTAAATAGTATTCACAATGATGACATCACATTGACAATGTTCCCAATTATCTAATTAGTTATGCTGTGGTAAAACAAATTACCATACCTGATACTTATAATAATAAATTCTTACTGTTATCAGTTGAATAATATTATTCAGTTAAAACCAAATGTTACAAATAATAGAAAAAACATTGGAACACACATTAGAAAAAACATTAGGAAAGGACACTAAAAAATGCACTTGAAATACATTAAAAAGTACAAAAGGAAATACATAAGAACATACAATCAATCAGGCATAAAGCAGCAGCCTAGCAAAAACCTAATAACTGTATTGAAAAATACACATGAACCCCATATACCATTCTATATAGGTTTGTACAACTAGATACATAAATCATGGTATCCTATAACTATATTGCTGTTCCTATTAAATAGAATGCATTTATAGAATGTAAACCCGAACTGATTTTAAAAATACACCATAACATACTCGTTTAAACTAGGTGAAACTAAACACTTAACAAATCCCAACTACTATAGGTCATTAAAAACTTTTACATTTAGTTAGGCCTTAGAATAAAGAATAATAGGAAATAATCAAAAATGATAATAATAATACAACAAATAACTGTAGTTATCTATCTAAGGCAAGCAGTCTAAGAAAACATTTTAAAGACAATACTTCATTCAAACCTGGCACCGTGTATGAGGCTGTACGAATCTGCCAAAATGATTCCTGTTGTTCTAAGATGATCTGCCAAGGACCCCCCCCTCACATCTTTTAAAAGTTGTTGAACTACTGAAAACAAAAAAGCATGATCCTCATGTAGTATGATGTGTTTAGCTAACACGTTATTCAAATCACTTTTTGAAATAGCATACAAGTGTTCATATATTCTTTTTTTGAGTGGTCTATCAGTTTTGCCTATATAAAAGGCTGGGCATTTTTTACAGACTGCCACATAGACCACTCTACTAGAACAACAATTAAATGTGCCATTTATACAGTATTCTTTTCCAGCTAACAAGAGGTTGTTTCCAACATACACATGTTTGCAAAATTGGCAACACCCACATTTTCTCATACCTGCATTCTTATGATTAGCTTTTTGTTTTCTCAATTCTAACAGTTGTTTCAGATTCTGGCCTCTCCTATAAGTGATGATAGGCTTATCACCTACCCTACTCACTAATTGTTGATCATCTAAAATTATGTTTCAGTTCTTTCGAATTATACTTGAGATTGCATTAGCATCACTACAAAAAGTGAACAAAAAAGATGTTCTAAAATTGTTACTATTTTCAATTACTATTTTAGTGGTCATATTACCTCCCCCAAGAAGTGGTTTGAAATGACCTGATTCTCTTTTCATATACACTTCATTTCTCAAGTCTTCCACAAATTGTGAAGGATACCCACGTGCCAAAAACATATTCTGAATGTTGTTACATTCACTTGTGAAATCACCTACATCGGAGACCATTCGAGCTGCTCGAACGAATTGTCCTTTGACAACACTTTTTTTCTGATGTAAAGGGTGAGAGCTAGAGAAGTGTAAATATGTGTTCGAAAAAGTGCTTTTCCTAAAAATAGTTGACCTGAATCTCTTAAACTCAACATCCTTACTAATTCTGACATCAAGAAATGTTATCTCATTGGGATTAATCATATTAGTGAATTCCAGAAAGTATGTCATCCCAGATAGTTGTTCAATGAAACTTGGAATCAGTTCTAAGGGACCATTCCATAAGAAAAACATGTCGTCTTGGTACCTAGTGTACCAAGATACATATTGTTGGTAAAATTCATTTTGGAACAAAAATTGGAACTCCCAAGTGGCTAGTACACTGTTGGCAAACGTGCAGCCACAAGGTGAGCCCATTGCTATCCCACTAGTTTGGATATAAAAATTGTCCGCAAAAACAAGAAAGTTGTTTTTTAAAATGATATCTAAGAGAGTTTCAACCAAGTACATGTTTTCCTTAGATGCCCCCTTACGGAGCATAAATTCAATTGTCCACTGGATGCCCAATTCATGGGGAATGACAGTATATAAATCTTTTATGTCAACTGTCAGAAAAATAAAGTTGGGATCAAAGGGAATCTTATTCATATTTTGTAAGAATTCCCAAGAGTCCTTACAAATTTGCATTTCATTCTTTAATAGTGGTTTTAACGTGCTGTCAACCAATTTTGCTGCAGCATATGTAACGGATCCCCTCCCATCCACTATAGGTCTAAACGGTGGATCGACCAAATTCTTATGAATTTTTGGAGTTCCGAAAAGGGTGGGAATCCTAGGAGCTGGCATAATGAGATATTCTAATGTGTTATGATCAATAGTACCTTCTAGAAATAGGTCATCATAAAATTGTTTGATTTTTTTATTTGCTATATTTATCTCATTTATGCTTGAAACCATGTAAGGACCCGAATTCAAGTAATCAAGCATCTTATTTACATATTCACAACTATCCATCATAATCAAACCTCCTCCCTTGTCAGGGGCCATCACACGAATTTGGCATTCATTAAGCAGCTGTATGAATGTCAGTTCATCATGGTTAACATTCAATTTCTTTTGTTGACTTCTCCGTGCCACAAAGTGTTGCCTATTATTTATGGATCTTAAATCGAGCTCACACATTTTCTCAAAGAGCTGCAACGTGTTACTAAGAGGGGGGTTAAACACACTAGAAACCTTATGACAACTAAGCAGTGATGGAGTATTGCCTAATAACAATGCTAGATTTAGTTTTCGAACATACAATTTTAGGTCCACTATGGTTTTTACAAGGTTACACTTCTTATCTGGGACAAAAGAAAGACCCTTAGCAAAAAACTCTACAATATTATTGTCCACTGTCAAGACTGTGTAATTATAGACTTTAAAGTCACCACTTGAATTACACAGAATTGTCGGTCTATTTGTCCCAATTGTTAAGCTGTTGGGGTCCGATGTATTTCCAATCAGCGTCTCCGCTGATTCCCCCTCTTCTTTCTCTGATTGCGTCCACGAAAGTTGCTGTTCGAGGACGCTCCTCGAGAGGTGTTTCCCCTGTGAAAACCCTGGTTGTTCCCATCTAAGGAATCATCTCTTTCATCAGCTCGAGCATTGTTATTCAAATTTTGGGCTGTTTGATTGTTATTTGTACCATTATTACGTAAGCGTTCACTCCTGCGAATGGTTACTGGTTCTTCTTGCCCAATATTGGTTTCAGTGGTTGCATCCCCTTCAAAGTTAACTGAATTACTAGGTTCAACTTCTTGTAATCTCCATGCTGCTACTTGACCCAATGGGGGTGGGGGATAAGCTTTATTGTTATTATAGTCAAGCATGTCTCTATCAATTTTTCGCTTCTTGTTATTAACCATTTTGGTGATAGAACTTTCAATGCTAGACACACTAGATTGTGATGTCAGACTGACAACACAATAAATAAATAATTAAATAAATGCATTCCTTGCACGAGAAGGAATGCGTTACACAGCCCGTACGGCTGCAGCTGCTCGTCCATAGATTATAGTTGCAGCGGCTGTGCTGTTCAGGCACTTTGCACTACGGCAAAGTGCTGATGCAGCCGTTTGGTTTCGGTGATGTAGCTCGCAGGCAAATGTCTCGCGAGCTACACGCCGGAATCCGGGTGAAATTCTTGGCTAGGCTTATAAAGGCCTCCGGGCCAATAGCCTAGTATCATCCTATGAACCTATGACCCTATCTGATTCAGTCACTAATAAAACTGTGCTATGCATGTCAGTTATCTTGCCCCTATACCTGTAAGTATTGTGCCATACATGGTAGCTATACTTCAATAATACTGTGCTATGCATGTCAGTTATCTGAGTCAGCCACTAATAATACTGTGCTATGCATGTCAGTTATCTACTCCGTACACCCATAAGTATTGTGTTATACATGTTAACTATACCCCAGTAATACTTAACCATGCAAATCAGTTATATGATTCTGCCACTAATAATACTGTGCTGTGCGTGAAAGTTATCTATACCAAGCACAGTATATACTGTGATGTGTATTCCAGTTATCTACTCCATATACCAGTTAATAGTGTGTTGTTCATGTCAGTTATCTACTTCCTACACCAGTGGTGCTGTGTTATCCATCTCCATTAAATATTCTTTCCACCAGCAAATATTGTTCTGTACATGCCAGTTATCTTCTCCATACACCAGGAAATAACTGTGTCATATATGTCAGTTATTTGCTTTATACTCTAGTAAGTACAGTGACACACACCCCAGTAAAAAATCTGTCATGCATGTCCATTATGTATTCCATACTCCAGGCGTACATGTCAGCTATTCTCTCTGTATACCAGTAAATACTATGTCATGCTTTGACTGCATAAATAACCTTTTGTGAAAAATATAGAACCTACACTATGCTTGCCATTATGTAAATGTTGTAATTTCTGACTTGTAAAATGGAAGCTGCGGTGGTGCAGCGGTAACATTGTTGCCTCACAGCAAGAGGTTCTCCTGTTTGATTCTCGGGTGGAGTGCCTTCTGTGTGGAGTCTGCATGTCCTCCTTGCATTCAAAAGACATGCGTAGAATGGGTGTGCCTTTGCTGAAGGTTGGATGTCGAGCTGGCACCAAAACACCCGTAAAAAATCTACTGCCAATCATTAGCGGACCGGAGTTCCACTGGGGCGACCCCTAACCGGGGAAAGCCAGAAGAACAACAACCTACATTTCTGACTTGTGTTTTATATACATCTTGGAGCTTTTCTCCCTTGGTTTCCTCTGAAACTGGGCTTTTGCTCAGTAGGATTATCCCTGTCAACAACTGGAAATAATGAACTAACTGACTAACTAACTAAATCCTTTCAGCTATCTACTCGCCACACCAGTATATGCTGTACCATGTGATTCAGCAATAATTACTGTGTCATGCGTTCTCTTGTTTAAACTCTTCAGCAGTAATACCATGAAGTAATAGTCACTTCTCTACTCCAGATACCAATGATTTCTGGGTAATGTGTCTAGCTATCTGCTTTGCACACTAGTAAATATTTTGATACTCAACTTTGATACTCATATTAACAACACTGTAAAATAGTCAACAAAAAATGGGCTCCCTCTATAGAATCAAACCCTTCCTCACTCCATTAGCTAGATCTACAATTGCCCACTCCCATCTAATCTTAACACTTCTCTATGCCTCCCCGGTTTATACTAATCTATCCAATCTTCTGAAACTGGCTAAATCCTACAATAATATTGACAGATTTGTCACAGGAAAACCATTCAGAACCCACCACTGTCAGAATCTAAAACTACTAGGTTGGCTGGAACTCGACAATGAGCTTAATTTTAACCAACTTACAATTGCCCATAACACCCTTTATATTCCTCATAACACTCCAACACTTTCTAGCCTGATCACCCCCTACAATAATCTTAACACCCTACGCTCATCTAATAAACTACTAGTTTGCATAAGTAAATCCAATAACAAGGCAGGTGACTCTCTGTTCTCAAACACAGCTGGTAAAAACTGGAACCTTCTACCCAGTGATCTTACATCACTATCCTCCATAACACTTTTTAAACAAAAACTTAAAGTTCACCTGGGAACACACTGGCTTTGCCCCTGTTGTAACCCTAACTAACCATTGACTTATTTTCTACCACTTTTTCTTAGGTTCATAGGTTCATACTAGGCTATCTGTCCTGGGGCATTTATAAGCCTAGCCCGATTGTGTTTGGCTTATGCCACCCATTGATTTGAGTATACTGTGCCCTTTTTAAAGTTTAGTTTACTGAGCCTCTGTCTACTAGTGACACAGAAGTAATCCCCGGGACAAACCTACGATCCCCCATCCACTCATCAAGATTCTTCTTGAAGAGAGTCAGTGAGGTGCTCTGCCTAACATGAATTGGAATTCTATTCCAGAGCGAAGGGAGCCTCTGGGTTATGAATCTGTCCCTCCAGCATGTTCTATTTATTTCTGTGCTGAGGTTCAAGTCCCTCAAGCGCGTGGCTCTAAGGGATTTAGATTTACTAAGGTGGAGCATGTCCATTAATTCTGGGTTGGACATAGCTTTATATGTCAGGCATAGATCGCCTCTAAGTAGGCGGTATGCAACTGAGTAGAGCTGGAGTTTTTTTAACCGAGCAGCATATGGCATCTGTTTGAGTCCCTTGATCCTCTTGGTGAGGTACTTTTGGGGTCTTTCTAATTGCTGCAGGTGTCGGGTAAGGCACATCCCAAAGGGGGCATTGTATTCTATGATGGGCCTGATGAGGGATGAATAAAGGGGCATGATTACCTCTCTTGATCTAGATGTGAATCCTTTCATGATAAGGTGGGCTATGTAGAAGGTCTTTCTAACCACTTTGGCAATGTGGTTGTCAAAGGAGAGATTGCTATCAGCTTGGGTCCCCAGATCCCTAATTACTTTCTCTGTACTTAATGGGTTACCACCTATGTGGTAATTTGTGGGCACATTGTTTTTGCCAAAGGGTATGACTATACACTTTTTGGCATTTAGCTTTAGACCATGGGTCTGGCACCAGTTATCCGTCTCTGCGAGACCTTTTTGAAGGATGTTTGTGTCAGCTGGAGAGTCGATTATGGCGCCCAGTTTGCAGTCATCTGCGAACTTGGTGAGCCAGAGTCCTCCCACGTTGGCCTGTACCTCAGAAAAGTAAATACCGAACAACAGAGGTCCCAGGACAGAATCTTGTGGGACACCATTTGTGACCGGTTTCGAGTCTGACATGGCTCCAGCAACTATCACTCTGTGGGTTCTGTCTTTGAGCCAGTTTGCGACCCATCTTGTGACATAGGGGTTTATATTTAGGCTGGATAGCTTATCTATGATGCCCGAGTGGAGTATTGTGTCAAATGCCTTTGCGAGGTCCAGATAGGCTGTGTGGACTACCTTCCCTTCATTTATGGCCTTGGTGACTGTTTTGAAGAAGTCGATCGGGTTCAAAAGGCAGGATCTGCCCTTGATGAAGCCAAATTGGGTAGGATCTAGTGTCTGTAGGTCCCCAATGTCTTTGTTTATGAGTTCCATGATGATCCTCTCCATAGCCTTGCAGACTAGGCTAGTCAGGCTTATGGGGCGATAGTTTCCAGGGTCTGTAGAGGCACCACCTTTGTGGAGTGGGACCACTGTTGCTGTACACCATTCTTTGGGCACATATCCTGTAGTGAGGCTGAGATTGTACAGCAGTTTTATTTGAGGGATTAGTTCTTCTTGGAGTTCATGTAGGACGCAACCCGGGATGCCATCTGGTCCCATGGAAGCAGTGTTTTTTGCTTTGGAGAGGGCGGCCTTCACCTGAGTATCAGAGATGTTTGGGAGGCTGCACTCTGCCGGGATAGATACTTGCTCTTTTGGGGGGGAGGGGGTGGAGAAGTTTGCACTGAACCTGTCTGCCAGGATATTGGCGATGTCTGTGGGTTCAGTGTATTTTTTGTCATTTAGAATCAACTCAGAACAAGTCTGGGAATTGCATCCCAGGTTCCTAACATAACTGAAAAAAGCTTTATGATTGTCTTTAGTATCCTGTGCAATTTTTCTCTCGAGGCTGGCCTTGGAGGATTTTATGAGGGATTGTAATTTTTTGCTAGTACTGATCAGAGAAGCTTTCCCTTTTAGGGATTTTGCTCTATCATGTAGTAGCTTCATCCTTCTGTTGTACAGTTTATTTATGGCTGGGGTCCACCAGATTGGACGCCTGCCTTTGGATGATTGGGTCTTGATTTTGTTAGGGATAGCATGATCCACGCATTCCTGGAGATGTCCGTAGAATGCGTTTATATAGGATTCTGCAGTTTGGGCCGTAGTTTCCACTGGCCCTCGGGCCTTGAAGGATTCCACTTCAGTTTTGAGAAGTGTGAAGTTAGCTTTTGAGAAGTTTTTTACTGTGGTTTTCTGGGCTGGGGGTGGGGTCGGGATGTGGATATCCAGTGAAATTAATTTATGGTCTGATCTTACCAATGAGGGATATACTTCTGGTATGGAGCATAGAGTCCCCATGTTGGTAATGATCAGGTTTAGTATGTTTTTCCTTCTTGTGGGAGTGGTGACTAGTTGTTCCATAGCATTTGAGTTTATAAATTCCAGGAACCTTTGGGCTAAGGTGCTGGGGCTTGAGTAATGCTCTCAGTCTATGTTTGGGTAGTTGAAGTCACCCAATATAATGGTGTTCGGAGAGATCTTCATGTTCTCCAATGTTTTCAGGAAAGCCGAGTGGGATTCCTGACTTTGAGAGGGTGGTCTGTAGGATGCTATAAACTGAAAAGCAGTCTTGCCCACTGTCAGTTGCACATGGATGGTCTCTGATACTTCGTGCAATGCCACTAACCTGGAGGTGTGGATATCCTTGATAAATATGGAAACTCCCCCTCCTTTTGTGGTTTGGTCCGGGTTTTGGGGCCGAAAAGCATGATATGAGGTATAACCTGGTAGTGCTGGGGTGCTCTCTGGAGCTTTGAACCAGGTTTCTGTCACTGCACAGATATAGATGTTCTCCATACTGAGGAGAGCTTTGAGTGCATGCATCTTGAGGTTAAGACTTCTGGCGTTTAGCAGCATTACCCTTAGTTTCTTGTTCCTTGTGCTGTCTATGGAGGTGGGTTTGACTTTTGAGCCTTGCCTAAAAAAGCACTATGGGGGTGGCAAGACCCTTTGCCAATATCCGAAAGCCCAGGGGTGACAGGTGCAAGCCGTCCCTAGCGAAGCAACGTGGCTTGTCGAGCATGTCATCCCAGGCTGACAGACACTGGATCCCCTTTGAATGACACCAAAATTTTAGCCAATTGTTAAAATCGATCATTCTGTCTTTATACTGTGGCATCATTCTAGGTGAGGGTAAGATGCTGCTCAAGGTCAGGGTCATACCGGCCTGGGCTACATGATCAGAGAGCTCCTCTATGTCTCTTTTCATGTAGTCGAGGGAAGTACGTCTCAGGTCATTCACACCAGCATGTACAATGACTGAGTCATATTTGTATTTGCTTTGGAGTGACCTGAGTGTTTGCGTTATGTGGCAGATTCTAGCTCCCAACAGGCAGCTCACTGTGACCTTCTCTTTATTCAGCCTGGTGAGTGGGACATCAGTTTGTCTGACAATAGAGTCACCTATTACAAGAGTATCAGGTGTGTTATTCAGCCTTAAGGGCTGTGACTGCTTGGCACACTGACGTTGTGTGCTATGTGTTGTACGTGTTTTGTTTTGGGGTAGCGTTTGCTTGGATGTCTGCTTTGGAGGTCTCTGTTGCTTAGGTAGATTTTTATTTAGAGCCTCCGAGTATGTTTTTGTGTATTTATGTGTTTGGTTCGCTGATGTGGTGGGACTATGTGATACTGGAATTGTGTTGTGCGAGGTTACCTTCTCCTCCTGACTGGTTACACCAGTTTTGAGATGAGAGAGGTCAGCCTCCAGTTTGGCTATATGGTTGCATCTCTCACATATATTTGAACCTGTTTGGAGGAGGAGATGGTTGTCCGTGTCTTCCACCTCTCTTTGACTAACTCCTTGTTTCTTAATATCAG
>NC_056743.1:1693749791-1693917291 GCF_019279795.1 Protopterus annectens
ACCTCTTTGGAATATATAACAATCTACAGCTATACTGTTTTATGAATTTTTCTGATTCTAAATAATAGTCTAATAGTTATTTCCATTTGTAGAGTACCTTTTCATTTCCTCCCTGAACCTGATTTATGGAGCTGCAACTAAGTAACCATAACATATTACAATGTAACAGTATTCAAACGCTATATACGCCTTGACTTTGTTTACTGTCCTATTCCATTTCCATCCTATTACATTTCCATGCTCAGCACTGAAATTCCTACTTTATTCCTAATGAATGTTGACTTCCATCATGTTCCTGTTTAGATGCTATTGTTGCTTCAGCTTTTGCACCTCTCCTGCACTACGTCTAAATTTCTTTCCAAACTTCTTGCAGTCATTCCAGAATGTTCTTTGCTCTCCTACCTTGCTGAGTACTACCTTCCACAATGCTATGAATTAGCCGCTTCTTCTAGGTGGAGAAATTGAATTATTTTTCTTGACTTATGTGGTATTTTTAAGAGCAATGTTTGGCAAGCTGGGTTGTAAACTTATAAGGGACCTTCGGTAATTATAGAACGATGTTTACTTCTTGATGTTTTCTTTCTTTCCAACATCAGCATTCTACTGTTATCACTGGACTTGCAGGCCACTTGATGGTAAGGTCTCTTTTGTCAAGGACACTACAAGATGCCATCTATTTCACTAGGCAACAAATTAGAACTTTAAAACCTTTACTGTTATGGTTATGATGATATGATTTACATAATTTTTTTTTTTAGTTATTTTCTTGTTCTATATTTTCCAACATTCGTTTTGTCTATTATTTTTCCTTCAATGTCCATTTTCCTTATTTCTGTTTCCTGCACCCATCTTTAATTATTGTCTTCCCGGACTGATCTTGCCAAATGACCAATAAGAGTGAATGGCTTCCTCAACAGAAAACTATGGCTTGAGGCTAAACAGAATCCCTTTAGGAGTGTCATACTTACAAGATGACTGTGCTATTCATTGCCATGCTGCCTTCCCACCCATGTAAATGGCAACAATGTATACACTTCTGGGGTCATTACTGCATTGTGTAATTCAGTCCCCCTACCCCCAAAGCACAGTTGCCTCTCTAATTATTTACAATTTCCAAATGTGATGGTAAACATTGCTTTGTGGGGTTGTAAGTGCCTCCATTGTTTTATCATGGCTGGAATGACTTGGAATATTGTTTTTGGGTTTAGAATTTGTAGCTGAATGGAGACTCATGTAAATATGAAAGGAAAGCATTAGCTCTTATCTGGAATTTGAAAACAAGATTTGCAGCTTTCTGTGTTGGTGTGACTGCTATAGGACCAATAAGAGTCTTTGGGTAGATAGGTATTGAGTTTTTCTTTTCAGCTAGGAAACTCCTAGTGTGCTGATTAAGGTCAAATAACACACACACACACACACACACACACACACACACACACACACACACACACACACACACACACACACCGCCCAACATCCTAGATGTGAACTGATATTTTCCTTTCAGATTTGAATGATTCTGAAAGTGCATAAGTAGACAGCTTCCTCAACATTTGTGTGTGTGTGTGTGTGTGTGTGTGTGTGTGTGTGTGTGTGTGTGTGTGTGTGTGTAAAGAGATTTTACCTTAAACACCTTACTAGAAGTTTCCTACCTGAAAGAGAGAAAGGGATTTTAGGGGAATCTCAGTAACCATTTGTCACAAGATTATAGTTAGTCCAGTGGCAGTGACATCAGCTTTGAATGTTGGAGGGCTTGGGTTTGAATCCTAAAGGTGAGCTAATATGCTCTCTCAACCTCTTAATATAAGAAATCTGGACAAAGGCAAAAATAATGGGTGGACAAAATCCAAAAAATGCAGGCACATTTTATATATTGGTCTTATAAACTTAGAACATTATTAGAATAAAAGGTGTTTGCTCACATGAATTTTCTGAAGGATAAGAAGTTTGAAACTCAAATGCCTGTCATTATTGTGACTTTAATCCTCAATGTTGTTGTTTTTCTTTTGGCTTTTCCCGTTTAGGGGTCATCACAGCGGAACTCTGGTCTGCTAATGATTGGCAGTAGATTTCTATGGTGCCGAGGTGCCAGCTCGACACCCAACCTTCAACGAAGGCACGCCCATTCATGCATGTCTTTCGAATGCTACTCGACCACGGGAGGACATGTAGACTTCACACAGAAGGCGCTCCAGCCGAGAATCGAATGGGAGAACCTCTTGCTGTAAAGCGACAATGCAACCGCTGCACCACTTTATACTTTAATCCTCAATGATTTTATTTATTTATTTAACATTTGTTAACTGGAAAAGTCTGACTTGGAACAAAACCAATTTTCAGCGGAGGCCCGGGAAGAAATGCTCCAGACTTATGTCTTTGTAACATGGGAGGAAACCGGAGCACCCGGAGGAAACTCACACAAATACAGGGAGGACATGCAGACTCCACACAGAAGGCACCCCACCCGAGAATTGAACAGGAGAACCTCTTGCTGTGAGGTGACAGTGTTACTGCTGCACCACTGCGCCATCCAAAAAACAAATTTTGTGAGGAGCAGACCAAATATGAGGCAAAAATCTGGATAGTCTGTAAAAATATGGACAGCTGAGAGGAGTTCCTTTCTGGCTAGCTTTACTCAGATTATTTTTCTCCAACACTTACGACCACATTACTTCACAATCTTTTGTACCTTATTGCTCCTCGTCATACTGCACTAATTTCCTAAACTTTTAATCTTCCTCCTTCTCTCATGCCCCATCAGTAACTACAATTCTTCCTCTGTCCATTTATTCTCCTGCTCATGTCCATAATATCTCCTTTTATATCTCTCTTGTCATCAGTTTTTAAGCTATATTACTGCTTGTCTGTCTGTAAATTATTACTAACCTCAAAAAATACGACAGTTCAATCTTTTCTCTGCAGCCATGTTATTGTATTTTATTTTTATGTTCAATTATTTAGCCAATTTACGTTAAAATGCTATGTTCATGTAAGACATATTTAAAATTCATGTAAATAAGCTTATGGGAGGTAGTAAAAGGGAAAAAAGGCTTCTACTGGTAAGAGGGTAAAAGACAGAAAAAAGAATATTTTAAAGGGATAAATACAAAAGAAAAAAAGAAAGGAAATGGTTGAAAAAATATATATAGAGAGCTAAAGATTGGGGCTTGGTATAATGGTTAAGATGTTTGAGTCACAGACACAAGGTACAGAGTTTGGTTCACTTCTTTGGGATGGAAATTGGCTAAGCTCAGAATAGCCTGTTAAGAAAGCTAACCCAATAATTACTTATGAATTTATGAAACCATGAATCTAAGGAAAAGGGAAAAATGAAAATTTTAGAATGCCTTCTGTAAATGTGAATAGTATTAAGAATATAATAAGAAAAATAGGAATTTTGGAGTTGTGTAATACATGTGATGTAGATGTAATTATACTAGAAGACACAAAATGTTTAACAAATGGAGAAAGATTACAAACAAAGAACCTATGGAAAGGAAAGATAATCTGAAATTTGGGAAATGAGAAATGTTCTGAAATAGCCATATTCTGTAAAAATATAGTAAAGATATTAGATGTAACTTTAGCAAAAATGGGAGGATTAACCATTGTCGATTTAAAATGGAAAGAATAAGTGTATAGAATTATAACACTATATGTTTATACTAACTGTAAAGAAAGGGAAAGCTTCTTTAATGAGATTATAGCTATCTAGTGATAAATATGAATATAATAACAGGAGACTTCAACTGTTATTTAAGAGGCAAGTGTAAAAAGAAATGAAATGAACTAAGAAAAACACTAGACGTTATAAGATGTGCTAAGTTAAAACTTTAGGACAAAAATTCATGGACTTACAAAATGGGTATGTATAAACTGAAATAGATTATTTTATAGTAAAAGACAGTTTAATTATAGGAGAAGGGGGTAGTTGAAACAGTATTTTCTGAACATCTTGCAATATGGCTAGATATAAAAGAGGACAAGGAATATATAAAACAGGCAAAGAAAGAAATAAAAAGGATAAATGAGAAAACATGGCATAAAGAAGGAAAGATATTAGTAACACAGTTATGGAAAGATATTACTATGAGAACATTTTATAAAAATCTGTCTAAGTAGTGGGTGACAGTTAAGGAAAAATATAAAAATGTTTTTTTACAGTGGCAATATGATGTCAGAAAAGTAGATAAAAAAAATATAGAAGACCTTGTAATGATGCATTGGAAGATTTGAACATAATGATAGAAAGCAGTTTGAAAAAGAAAAATAATTATATGAAAGAAATCAAGAAAAAATGCAAGAAGTGCTATATAATGAAATATATTTTTACAAGAAAAAAGAGAAGAAGTATTGAGTTACTTAAGCAGATTATTAAAGGAAGATGATAGTGTAATGAAAGAAAAAAAAAATGTAAAAGGGGAAATAGAAAGAACTTAAGAAAAGATTAGGAATAGTGTAGTACAATATGTACAAGAAATGTTTAAAGAAAAAAAGAAGGTTGTGAAAAAAACATGGAAAGTATATAAGTTAACAGAATAAGAAAATAAAGAGTTGAAAAAAGGAGATTTCTTTAAATGAGCTGGATAAAGTATAATACAAGTAAATATAGATTTGGCTGAAGGCCCAGATAGAATAGACTATGAAATAAATAACAATGTAAGGGGGTGACAAAAAATATTTTTAAAAGATTTTGAATGAATGGTTAAATGAAGGTTTTACATATAAAGAATTATGTGGTGGAATACTTAAATTCATATACAGGAAGGAAGATAGAATACAATTAAAATGGACATATTTGACACTCATGTTGCTAAAGTAGTTAGGAAAACCTTCTATATCGCCCACCTGATCATGAAGGGATTCACATCTAGATCAAGGGAGGTCATCGTCCCCCTGTACTCATCACTCATTAGACCTATGATTGAGTACAATGCCCCGTTCGGAATGTATCTGACCAGACACCTGATGCAGGTTGAAAGGCCCCAAAAGTTCCTCACCAAAAGGATAAAGGGTCTCAAAAATATGTCTTATGCTGCCCGACTGAAAGAACTCCAGCTCTATTCAGTCTCATACCGCTTGCTCAGAGGTGACCTGTGCCTGACATATAAGGCCATGTCAAACCCAGATTTGATGAATATGCTTCACCTCAAAAAATCTAGATCCCTCAGAACCACAAGGGCGGGAGACTTAAACCTTGACACGGTTATAAATAGAACGTGCTGGAGGGACAGATTCATCACCCAGAGACTCGCTATGCTGTGGAACAAAATCCCGGTACATGTGAGGCAGAGCACCTCGCTGGCCTTGTTCAAGAGGAATCTTGACCAATGGATGGGAGATCGCAGATATACCCCAGGGATTACTTCAGTGTCACTGCTTGACAGAGGCACAGAAAAATGATAGGCATAGTTTTTATTCAAACTAAAGGGGTGGCGAAAGCCACATAACTATGGGCTAGGCTTATAAATGCCCTTGGGCAGATAGCCTAGTATGAACCTATGAACCTATGAACCTATATGGAAGATAGTATATATAGAATAAAGGGAAAGGGTTGTCAAGAATTATTAATGATAGAGAAATTGTGGATGATATTATGAACAGAAAAGAAGAAGTGAATATCATGATAGAAGACATTAATAAGGCATTTGACACAACTGGACATGAAATCTTATGGGTAATAATGAAAGAATATAAGTGAGAAAGCTAGAAAACTATGTACGTTAGCATATAGTAATAATAAAGTAAAAATACTTGTACATGACTGGTTAAACCAAGAGGTACATATGAAATATTGTGTAAGACAGGGATGTCCAATGAGTTGTATACTCATTGCATTAGTTATGAATGTGATAGTATGTGAAATAAATTACAAAATGAAGGAGGTGGGGTATATAACACCTGAAGGATTAAGAATTCCAGTTCTATTAACATATGCAGATGATATTATAATAATTGTAAAAAACAAAATTTGGATAAAATAAGTAATAATTTGCATAAATGACTGTTTAGAGATGATAAGATATTGCTTTAAATCAACAGAAAAGTAAAGGTTTAGGTGATGTAGTAAAGATTGGGGGTATATATTTTACAATGAATGAATTTTCTGTGTTGGGTATAAAATTTGTGACTAAAGATATAGGTAGAATTCAATGGGAAAAACAATAGAAGAAATAAAGCAAACATGTCTTTTCTGGAGAACATATGCATTATCATTCAGAAGAAAAGGCTTATTTGAATAATTCAGTACTGATGGGAAAATAGCATCCTTAGCAAGTGTATTTATGTTCCCAACAGTATTTGAAAAGAAATTATTGCATATATTTTTTCATTGATATGGGGTTATAGATTAAACCCAGTAAAAAGAGGAGTTTTGTATGCAAGTAAAGAAGAAGAAGGTTTAGGGTTAATTAACCCAGTGATATATACTGCTTCATTAAATTTGCATAAAGTGTTAAAGTACATAAATGAAAACAATGAGAGATTAGTATGAAAACTGTATAAATATAAGTATGATACATTTTGGGGTGTGGTAAAAAAGCATAAAAGAGAAAAAGAATGTGTAAATGAAGAAATAAAATGTTACCAAGAAAAATATTTTTGTGGAAAATAAAAACTGATGATATAGAAAAAGATAGAAAAGTATTGTATAAGAATGTAATAATAAAACATTACTATGTAAATCATGAGAAAATCTAACATGAAAAGATTAAAGCTATAAAAATAAGAAGCAAATGGTGTAAACAGAAAGTAGAATGTCAAGATTTTTGTGAAGAGTGGTAATAGATAATTGCCAGTAAAAGGAAATATGCCATAGAAAAAGAAAAATGATAGAATATGTTTATATTGTGAAGAAGAAGAAACTATGAAACGTGTTTTTGAAATGGAAAAGAGTAAAAAAGTTATGGGGAAAAACTATGTAAAGAAGATTTTTTAAGATATAAATGAAGTGAATAAAATAAACATAGATATGATTAAATATGGATATTATAAGAATAGAAGAAAAGAATATGACAAAAGAATAGATAAAAAGTTATTTTATGTTATTTGGGTTATACAGAATGAAAGAATCAATGAAATTATGTTTAATGGTAATTGGATTTTAGCAACAATATTAAGTAAAATCAAATAGTGGTTATGGAAGAAGAAGAGGGGGTCTAATAAGGATGAAATTTAGCATGATTGTATAGGAAATTATGAATATGTGTAAACACAGATTTGTATATTTATATATTTGTACATATGTAAATATCTTGTAAATAAGAGTTATTCTTATAGGTTCATAGGTGTTTACTAGGCTACAACCACAAATGCCTTTTTAAGCCTAGCCATGCATCCCAAATCTCTGACATGTTCTGATACCCTTCATAAGTGTGAGCATGGGCCTGGGAGATGAACCATTTACAGTTTACCTGCATCCATTAGAGGCATAGGTGCCACTCCAGGGATGAATTTCCAGTTTCCCATCCAATTGTCCAAGTTGCCCTTGAATTGGGTTAGGGAGGAACTCTGCTTCACATGGATGGGGATCCTGTTCCATAGATGGAATAGACTCTTGTATATAAATAAAGGACTTCTACCCTTTTCAATAGGTCTGGTGGGATCTTTTATATCCACTTAACCTACCACCAACTCAGGCAAATGGAGCATCATTTAACATCTCACATGAAAGAGAGCACACTCAGTACTGCAGTTCCAATAATTCATCTGTCTAGTGTGGGAATAGAACTTACCTTGTTCTGCACCAAAGGCTAATGTGCTACCTGTTGCACCACTAATTCTGCTTACAAATTTTATAACATAATCACTGACGGTCTTTTGTTAAACTAAACAAAACAGATGCATATTGAAAAGAGATTTAGGGCTGGATTCAATAAATACTACAAGATTCAGTCATGCCATGTTTGCATGGTGGCTCAACGTTCACATCATTGTGTACTGATTTTTATTTAGTAAACATCTCTATATGATGTGTACAGCCACACAAACCAGCTAAAAATTGTGGCATGCTAATTAGTGCAGAAGCAGCTGAATTATATACTAATAAGCCAATCCAAGATGGGAGGGCTATTCAACAAGCTATAAAGGAATATTTATGTTCCTTGTAGACATCTGCTCTGTACTCCAAAATCTTGTGGAATACAGCCACAGAAACTACACAGGAAAGAAAGAAAGAATGTTAGGAGCTTCTGCTGCTCTTATTCATGTGTACGTGCAACAGCTCAAGTCTATGCTGCTGCTTCTGATAGACCTTAGACAAGGAGGAGAAGAGTATTTAGACCCCATTTAACTTTTCATGTTCTGCATGAAGTGGAAATAGTAGAGAACTACAGGCTTAGTGACACAGCCCAAGTACTCTGCAACCTCTGTTGACCTCACCTGAGACCAAAGGCAAACTGAGGGGAACAGATACTGGTGGAGACTAAGATATCTATAGCTACAGGAACCTTTCAGAGACCCACAGGGGGCATTATGAGAGTGTCACAGGCATCAGCAACCAGGATTTTACACCATTTCCTGAATGCTATGTTACAACATGCTATTGACTATGTATATTTCACATGTAACCCTGAGGACAGAGCTAGAACTACGCAAGAGTTCTACCCTGTAGTATACTTCCCTGAAGTCTTGGCTGTGATAGACTGCACCCACATTGAGATCAAGTCACCACTCTTGGAACAGGGAAGGGCTACATCAACAGAAAGGGGTTCCACTCCCTTAACTGCCCCATCTTGCATAATGCTAGTGAATCATCCTGAATGTGTGTGCTGGCAACACAGGCAGTTAGCACTGCTCCCATATCTGGCACATCTCACAACTCTACCAGAGGTCTTCCAGGGTGATGTCCCACGAGGCCATTTACTGGGGGATGCAGGGGATGCACTGGAACCATGACTGATGATGCCCATCAGAAATGCACACACCCACACACACACACACACACACACACACACATATACACACACACACACACACATACACACACACACACACACACACACACACACACACACACACACACACACACACACACACACACACTGAAGAACAGTATAATGAGGCACATGCTCAAATAATAAACAGAGCATGTGTTTGGGTTGCTGAAGTCACTGTTTCAGTGCCTAGATACCAAAATAATTACAGTCTGTGCTATCCTACACAATATCATCCTGTGAAAACAGCTGCAGCAGGAACACCAAAGGGTAGCAGCACACATTCCACAATCACTGACAGTGTCACTACATCCACATGCAGGTGAGGAGTTAGAGGGGGAACTCCCAGCTGCTGTGGGTGTAGATAGATGTAGGCTTGCACAATATGCCATCACACTGGACAAGAGGCAAAGGATAGTGCACATGCTGACCATCTAAGGGGTACACCTTTCATCCTATGCATATACATTGAATAAAGTTGATGCCAAGCAATACTCACAATATTTACTTCCACATGTAATGGCTGTGTACTGCTAATATCAGACAGAGTCAGTCCTAAATGACAACAGTTGTAACTGTAGGACTGTCAACATATTTGTGGAACTTGTAATAGAAAAAGAAATGTGCAGGAACATAAGTGAATGGCAGATACATACAGAACTTGTACTTGCAAATGACCCTAAGTAGAATGTGTGTCAGTTGTCTGACTGAAAGAAAACACAGTAATTCACAGACCAGGTTGAAGTCGCAAGTCAAGCTCCACTCGAGTAACTCACACGTGTGACTTCAACCTGGTCTGTGACATCAAAAGGACTTGTTAGCAGGACAGACTTGTGTCCCAGAGACTTTCCTTTCTGTGGAATAGACTCCCTCTTCACATCAAGCAGAGTACCTCATTAACCCTTTTTAAGCACAACTTGGGAATCTGGATGGGGAACAGAAAATACACCACTGGGATTCCACCTGTGTCCCTGCTGGACAGGGGCATCAGGTGCTGACTTGTCAGAACATGGTCTAAATTCTTGGCTAGGCTTGTAAGGGCCTCAGGGCCAATAGCCTAGTAAGTTCCTATGATCCTATGATCCTATGATGCTATGAGTTGTCCAGCAATGACATGAATATCTGACATGACTGAAATCTGTAATATATACTTATACAGTTTTCCAAATAACCTGCCCATGCAGCTAAAATACCCACACTAGTAAATTGCAGTCCAAAGTTTACTTATCCTTACACTCTCACAAATAGAGAAACAAGCATGACTGAAAATAGTGTCATCGCCTTGAAGTTCCCTAGCTACACGGTTACCTTTCCATGTAGATTCAGCCCTCTGAGCACTCTGAAGATGCAAATGAGGTGTGAACTCATTAGAACTGATGAATACCAAGCTGTTGACTTCAAGTAGCATATATAAACATAGTGTAGCCTCCACACCATTGTTAGGTGCTAATGGCTTGCAACTGTGAATGATTACTCTGACTGACACAAAACACAATAATTCACAGACACCCTTCCCTGAAGTAGGTGTGTCAATGAAGATACATTTACGAAGTGTGGAACTAACTGCAGTGAGCTATGAAATAAAGCCAAACACCCCACATGTACATTTCTTTGGCATAACAGCACAGTTTCCTGACTTTGCTGAAAGCTATTGTTCACTGTCATATATTTCTATCACACTTTGAAAGACAAATAAGAGGATATGCACTAGAGATTGCATGTCTGATAGTAAAGCAAAGATAAGGGAAGGATTCCCAGAATACAAAGAGAAGACAGAGCTGCAGTTTTGCAAACACATTCATAAATATTCTGTGATCATTTATTCACTAAATAAAATATCTACACGTACAATCAACTGAAACTGTCCAAATCTATAAACTATTTAATACTGAATATGAAATGGAATTGTTTGTATGTACATAATTTGATTGGTATTGCAAAGCTATGTCTGTGGCAAAGAGAGATAACCCCACTGCAACTGTGTTGTGTAAATGGAATAGTCTGCTGGCTCAAATGCAGAGCTGTATAATTTGTAACCTTTGTTTCCATTTTTTTTGGCTTTTTCATTCTCCATATACAGTGAAAACATGCTCAACAGCATTGCATGGCAGTCAGCACTATGGATAGTAATGACTGCAGAAATTCCACCTTTTAGCTAACTTTCTCTGTGGCACAATGTTTAAATACTGTGAGCTAAAAAAGTGAGAACTGAGGTAAAGTAACACTCAAGTCCCAGAGTGAATGTTTTTTAGTGGGGGGGGGGGGGTCATAATGAGCACTTACAAAAGTAATATGTTTGTTATTGCCTTTCCATGTGTCTGTTGCCAACCTGTGCATACACACAGTCCCCCATTTAAGGAAAAAAGTGAAAAATTTAATTAGGTTCACTTTCCTTCATGCAGACAGACTCAGTGGTCATAAATGGCCATCAGCACTCTGGACAGTGCAGAGCGTTGAACATACACCTGCTGACATAGGTAAGGTAGGGTTCAAATCCAGCAGAGTCCACTTTTTATACTTTTAAGTAAGGGTGCCCCACTGTCATTGCTCCCTAAATGTTGATCATAAAGGTAATACTACATACCAATAGCTATGTATAGTAGGTTGATTGACAGAAAGCTATCATTACTGATTACATACACATACTTTTGTAGGTATCATACTCATTAGTGACTGAAATACAAACTCCAATTGATTATGTGTGTAACTGATTTATAATGACAATGAAAATTCAGTTGCATATCTCTGATGGGCACAGCAGTTTACTGACAATCATATACATCCCTCCGATAACCCATTTATAACTGTAAAACAGAATGCTTTGTGAGGTATGTATTATAATGCCAAACTCTGTTACTAAAGTCATGCAAATCTATCCATTTCCAATATATTGTCAGACATTAGTCCAGCATCACAGCTGGGAATGCCTGAGTCATGACCTTTTAATGTCTCACACATACAGGCCTAATTGAAATATAGCATCAGTCAATCTTTAAGCTGTACATCTTTAATGACCATTGCTGACAAACAGCTCTGATGTGGCAATCAGGAATAATCACCTGTGAGGGAATGTATGCATTCTCTTTTCCGTAGGTTTGAATCCTACCTTGTACAAGTTGCTTTTACCAGTGTGCAAGTCCCAACAAAATATGTGCCAAGACATCCCATTGATCCCTCCAAAAGTCAAGGCTTAAAAGCCAAGCCATTTAGCATTTCACTTTTGACCACTGGACAAAGTGTGACCAGGTCCAGCATCATACATGACAAAAATAACTGACAAGTTTGACATCATCACTGCAGTTTCAAAAACACTCTTCCTCTTTGCTTGGCAATGTCTCCCTTTGCTTACCATTGTGCAAATGTGTTTGGCATGCTTGTGCATGTTTGTGCACTGGTTGTAAAATGCGAGATCACAATTTGGTGGGAAACTATTGCTGCTGTTATTGGAGGACCTCTGCAGACATGGCAGGCAAAGGGGAATAATGGTGCCAAATTTAGGACACAGTGATGGAGTGTGGAGGATGCCTAAATCTTTGATGCACTCCTCATGAAGCATAACAGCTGGAGAGTGCTGCAGGGGGCCTATACTGGGTCTCAATACAAGGCTGACACTTGGAACAGTCTAGCTAAGGCTTTCTCTAGTGTGACTGACATACCACACATTGTGGAGCAGTGTAGGCATCACTACAGTGACCTTATGATGTGCAAGCAGGCATAACTCGACCAGTGGCTGGATGAGTTTTGAACTGCTAACACCCCCCAGTTGTGTAAGTATACAGGTCAAGCAACTTAAATGATATGGAATGGTGTACATAACCAAGACTGGTATACATATTGCTTATTGTCTCTTCTTCTCTTATTCTCTGTTTTACAGCTGCAGAGGAAATCATGGGGAAAAGGGAGGCACATGCCAAGAGATTGGTGAGACTCAGAGAGGTAAAAGGTATCTCTGTAGCACAACCGATCCCGATTGTATTAATTATTGTGATTCCATATATCAGTAGCAACTTCAGCATACATACCTTAACTGTAACAGCAAGCATGCATGCTTTCTCCTGTGGCTGTTGGTAATTGTATTAGGCAAGTTAATAGTGTATTCAGATGAAGTAGGTTCAATTTTCACAACTAACCTATAGAATCACATTCAACGAATATCATATTTAAAGTTGAAATGCAGCAATATTAGCTTTCATGCCATGTTGTTAACTTACTTTGTAGTATCTTAGAAAGCATTAATGGAATATGTGGATATTCCAAAGATTAATTGTAACAATTCATAATAATTTTTGAGAGTGTGAAAGCTCTACAGCTAGGATAATAATAAATGGCTATTTATTGCAATAAAGAATTAATGTGACATATTATGATTCTAATCATCTCTGTTCTTTTTTGTCTCACCTCACCCCTTATCTCTCTATTTTTTGGGTTACCTGAAATCACACCGTTCTGATGTCAAACCTTTCTGCCAACAAACCAAATGCATTTCAGCACAGGAGGTGGATCAAACACTGTGACGTCAGCCTGCCAACCCTCCAACAGTTGCTGCACCAACACCCAGTACCTCTGGGACAGGACCTGGCAGTACTGCCTCCACAACCACTTCCTTACCTGGTCCATCCTCATCAGGTAGCAGTGCCCTGGCTGGTGGTACAGTGGTACCCTCCAGGAGTACTGGTGCAGGCAGTGATTATATCACCCACTAGGAGCTGCCAGGGATAGTGTGAGATCTAATAGAGAGTGGCTTTGGTGCATGCATCAGTTGAGTGGAGAAGTCGCTCCTAGAAATTGAAAAGTGACTCAAACATCAAGCAGTTTCACAGGCAACTGAGGAAGGGGACAGTAATGACAGTTCTGAGGGTGAGGCCTAGATTCTCACAGCTCCCACGCTTGACAAGCATGTGCCTCTGATGGCCCCTACTTATCCCCATTCATGGTACCCCACCAAAGGTTTTGCGTCCATCACTATCCATGTGTCTGTCTTGTATGTCCTGCTTGTCTGAACCTATTTCCTTACCACCCCTACCTACCTGACCTTCACATTCCTAAATCCCTTCGCCAACATTCCTCTCTTTTTGAAACAAAAAAATAAAAATAAAAATGGACACCTGTCCCACAAAAACAAAATTGTCCATACATAGTTTTCTGCTTCGCATGTGTTGATTTGGTCCAAGTGACAACACAACGCTGTTGCATTGTTGCTACCCATCTGTGCTGTGCTGAAAGTCTGATATTCAACACATTTTGTTTACATGTACACATTACTGTAGCAAAGAAGTGGATACCTATGGCTCTCTCCCAATCTCCTCTTGCAAATGCCTGCATTGCTTCCCCTTTGTTCTTCCCCCTGCTTGCTCCCCATTTCACCACTTTCCTATCAACCCCATTTTCACATGTTTAATCTGGTCAAAAAATAGAAGCACACACCACACATGGCCAGAAATGGTCCATAAAAATGCCTTCACTTTTTGTCCTCTGCATTTGCACAGAGTTTGGTATTACACATCAATGCCTAGTGGCAGTGAATGGCCGCCACGTCTTATGGCAAAACCTAGTGAGTTTTTGTCATTGGCCTCACTAGTCCTGTTATCTCCATGCAATGCTGCTTCAGCTCACTGCACTACAAGAACACAGAGTTAGAACAGAATAAAGGCACTACTCTGAAACAGTTACTGTGACACTTCTTAGACTGTTGGATGTAACAACGTGGAACTTCCTATGTTGTGTGTTGACATGAATCACTTGACTGAAGATTGTTTTTTGCCCATAGCATTAAGGGTTCAATTCCAGATGCCTTTCACAAAATTTTTTAGTGTGATGTTGTATGTCTAGGATATGTTTAATCACCCACGTCTTAACATTTGCCACACTTATGAGGTCTCTGTCTCATGGAGATATATTGAATAATGGCCAAAAAAAGAGTATTTGAAGTGACATCCATCCTCACAACTACCAACATATTTATCCAACCTTGTTCTGTTTGTTATAAGCCTGTTGTCCCTCTCCTAACCCTTCTTTTCCCTACATCAGTCACTTCATGCTACAGAGCATGGCAGGTTAATAATGAGAACAAACCAAAAACATGTCCATGAATGTTACATTACACCAAACACTGTTATGTGAGTGTCCATCTCTTCTTGTATTCATCCCTTCACTCCCACCCTCTTTATGTGTGTGTATTTATTAGGCTGATGGCTGTACAGGTCATGTCACGGTCTCTGCATACTGTCATGACTCTACTGATGAATAATACAAACATGTTACTTTGATCCAATAGGTTATCAGTGCTCCTGTAGGGTGGACCTTGATCCAATAGGTTATCAGTGTTCCTGTAGGGTGAACCTTGATCCAATAGGTTATCAGTGCTCCTGTAGTAGGTGGACCTGGATCCAGTAGCTTATCAGTACTCCTGTTGGGTGGACCTTGATCCAATAGGCTATCAGTGTTCCTGCAGGGTGAACCTTGATCCAATAGGTTATCAGTGCTCCTGTAGGGTGGACCTTGATCCAATAGGTTATCAGTGCTGCTGTAGGGTGGACCTTGATCCAATAGGTTATCAGTGCTCCTGTCGGGTGCAAGGTTTAGGATTCCTTTGTGTCATGCTCTGGTGATTATCAGATGTATAAACATGTTTTAGCATCTTAGCAAGGCTTATAACCCTGCAGTAGGGGATGCTCTTAAAGGCTGTTTTCAGGGGTTCCTTTTCTGTGTATCTGTTAGCTGTCCATCTGTCTACCTTTTCTCCTGCATAAGTATGATATGTCTGCCTATCAAGTAAACTGTAAGGTGGGCCACAACTGGTATAACTGTCAAAAATCTATTCCCACATGGCACCATTATATTTCAGATGCCCCACATCTTCTTCAAACAGATGTATATGGATGTATTAATTATTGTCACTGTATATCTCCTCTATCCTTACCTCATCCAATTCATTCTACAGAGAAGGACATCTTCTGATTGAGAAATCACCATACTAACACACCATTAGGATGTTCATGAATGTCCCAGGACAGCACTTTCTACATACTCTACAGCCCTGGTTCTGTTATCACCACCTCTGTCTAATCGGAATATACTGTAGCATCTTTAGTACAACGATGGATGAAATGTTCATCTAATTTAATGTATAATCGATTCTTACTGTGAAGAAGCATACTGCATACACTTTTCAAGATATCTGCCACTGAACAAATAGCATATCTGCTAAATCATACTAATCATTTCTAAATATGTACCACCCATTGTCATTTGTAGCAAGTTGTGCACACAATTAACTTGTGATTTGCAGCGAGGCCTGCAAAACAGATACTAGTCGTAGAAACGTATTGAGGTAGCCATTACTAATACAATTTAGGGGAGACACATACTTTAGTGTAGTCATTGATAGTCATATTTCCAGTCCTGATCAGAATTACTTAGCTAATGACATCCTGACACCATTTGTAAAAACAAAATAGAATTTTCTGGATTTGAACCCTGGCTTACCTGTGTCCTGACCAGGAGCTCACTCTTCTTGCAACCTGTGCCATAGAGAAAGCTAGGCAGCCAGTGTATTTTTCACACTCAGTACTGTCCAGAGTGCTGACAGCTGTGTATCGCTGCTGAGAACTGTTTGCGCGAAGAAAGGCCTACTACATAAAATTTTTCACTGTTTTCCTTAAGCAGAGAACTGTGTATGCTCAGTGCTTAATGTCATGCAAAAGGAGAAGGCAAGGGCAGCAGTTATTTATGTAACTTTGGCCCCAACATTTCAAAAGTCAACTACAGCATGCACATCATACTAGCTACCAGCAATTTCTCCCATGATATATCTTGCAAGCCTGACACAACAAAACATTAACAACAAACAAATGTATTTTGCAGTTTACCCCCAATCAGGGGAGTAATTGTATGCACCTATTTGAGTACAGTTTGGAAATGAGCATCTGTAGAGACGACTACGTCACAAGTCTAAGTTGAATTCCTGAAATTCAAATAATGCATACGCTAATATTTCCATCATCTGTGCAAATCATATTCTTGGCAATGTGCTTTGTAAAGAGGTGTATAGCATGTCTAACTCTGGTTGTTGGGCTGTAATCCTCTGATACATGGAAATGCATTCATAAACACAAGGAAAGGGCAGTGATATGTGTTTGAACACATATTTTCTGATACTCATGAGTGCCCTGCAGTAATGCCCTTTCAAATGAAATATCAGTATTTGGGTCATTGCCAACAGACCCCAGGATTACATAGCCTAACTTCATTGTTACATTTGGTATGCATTTATAGTGATGGTGGACATTGGTCAACCATGATCATATCCCATTGATATTGTCAGTAAGTTGTATTAATGTGGACATACCTTCATCTGAATATGAAGACACATAACTCCATTATTGCACAACTGATGTTTCCCAAGTGCATGCGTGTGTGTGTGTGTGTGTGTGTGTGTGTGTGTGTGTGTGTGTGTGTGTGTGTCATCTACACAATATCCTGAAAAACAGGTACATGTTTGTCTCAGTTCTTCAATATGCATTCATGACAGCTTGTTTCACCTAGGTTGCCAGGATATATTTATAAGTACTTTTGCAAACTGTGCTCACACTATCATATCACAAATAGGGTTGCAACCTTTTCAGATGTCCAAAGTGGGACATTTTTTGTAGAAATGTGAGATTTTGCAGGACAAAACATACCCACAGCCAGTGCCAAGGACTAAACTTCACTTTTTTGCCAAAATAAAAGCTTAGTTTTGTAGCATTTGCGTTTCTTATGCTATTTCATATAATATGTATGTGTTCCAGATACAAAATAACTGTTTATGCAACTATTAAAGAAAATCTAAGAACTATATTTTGTCTTAAAATCTCAGGACATTTGCCATTTTTTAATTTTTTTTTTTTTACTCAGGACACAACTGCTCACAGTGGGATTGTCCCTCACATAGAGGGACAGGTGGTAACCCTATATCATAAATCCGGGAATTACACCCAAGTCTCATAACTGTATATGTTACCTGTAGCACTATGATAATGTCATCTTTTATAAAATGCAGTCTGACACTAATGTTAAATAGTGTCTTCTCTAGGTTGTGTAACTAGGTAGGGGTTCCAATCTTTCTGCTGTGTGTGTGTGTGTGTGTGTGTGTGTGTGTGTGTGTGTCTTCCTTCAACTATCAGCCTTGAGACAATTTTACACTGGGATGTGAGCTCACAGCTCTGTTAGATATACCTCCCAACATCTTCTTCTCAGCATACACTGATGATGCCATCCTCTAGTGTGTACTCTGAAACTGTTTAAGCCAGTCTTCTGCAGTGGCACTAGTATTAAGTAGCGTGTTCTCTAGCTTGTGTAACTAGGTAGGTATTTTAATCTCATGGCAGTCAACATGTGTGTGCGTGTGTGTGTGTGTGTGTGTGTGTGTGTGTGTGTGTGTGTGTGTGTGTGTGTGTGTGTGTGTGTGTGTGTGCGTGCGTGTGTGTGTGTGTGTGTGCGTGTGTGCATATGTGTGCATTTGTGTGCATGTGTGTGCGTGCGTGCATGCGCGTGCGTGTGTGTGTGTGTGTGTGTGTGTGTGTGTGTGTGTGTGTGCGTGTGTGTGTGTTTCCCTTCAGTTATCATTCTGGAAGCAATTTTACACCAGGGCATGAGTCTACAGCTCTGTCAGACACACATTCCAACATCTTCTTCTCAACATAAACTGATGATGTCATCCTTTATAAAATATACTCTGACAGTGTTTAAGTCAGACTTCTGTGGTGATGCTAGTCTTATGCTGTATGGAGTCTGGCTTGTATACCTTGACAGGTCTGGGGATTGAATCTGACCTCAGCGATCTGGTGTGTGTGTGTGAGTGTGTGTGTGTGTGTGTGTGTGTGTGTGTGTGTGTGTGTGTGTGTGTGTGTGTGTGTGTGTGTGTGTGTGTGTATGTGTGTGTATGTGTGTGTGCACATGCACACGCGCTTGTGTGTGTGTGTGTGTGAGTTGGTAGTATATTACAGTCATTGTATAATGTTTTGACTCTGTTCTCATTTGACTTCCACTTCAGAAAACCTTTTACATAGTCTCCTGAATCCAACATCACCTTTTTCCCTTGATGTAGATAACATCCTTTCTGTGGAACTCTGAGGATATCATCATTTCAAAGATGCATGCACACATCATGAAGCAGAGCCCCTCCATGAACCTCTATAAGCCATCAACAGGCCACCGACCACCGGGTGTGTGATTGTTAATTCATTCATAGGGTGGTGTCCATGTCCCATATGGATAGAGGCAGTCTGTAATAAAATCAGAGACAAAAGCACATAAACCTACTATCTTCCCTCACCTAGAAATAGTGATTTGGGTTAAATGGGATAATAATGGCTAGGCTTGTATGGACTCTTGGCCGTTAGCGTAGTAATCTATTATGACTCTATGGATATTGCACATGTTGATGTCACCCACATGTGCTATTTTAAAGTGTGGATGTTCTGTAGCTCAATGATGTATTCCAATCTGAGATTTGAGTTACTGTATTGATGCCTGCTGCTGCCATTTGGTTACATGTTCCTTCCATAACAGCTGTAGTAATATGCCTCATGAGGACTGGAGACATGGGATGATGTTATATATACTGTTCCTTCACTAAGGCATGTGTTCTGATGGTGCAGTGTATCCAAAATCTACACAGTTCTCATTCAACCATCACAGTGACAGCTGCAGTATGGCACAGGTGTGCATGTGTACACCTAACATCTGGAAATGTTATCTGACATACAGCAGTATTACATCATAGTGATTACATGGGCATGTACACCTGGGTTCATCAACATGTTGTAATGCTGTTATATATGCAAACATATGACATTTTGATAATCAGTTGGAACCTTGTTGAAAACATGGTATACACTATTGTTTTGCTATTCACAAGGATTATTCATGTTTTCCCAGAAACATTGTGTAACTGTCAGCATTTGTATCATTAACTGTTCTGCATAAACCACATCCATCTCAGTTGTAATGTGTCCATATATGGTGTCAGGGTCCTCACCCACACATTTCTACTGCTAAACTTATAGGCATATGATGTACAACTGATATAATGATGTGAAATAGGTAGATGACTGTGTTAACACTTCCATTGTGTTGCATGTGATTCATACCCAAGGTTTTATTTAATGGTGATGTACGGCTTGAAGTCCACTTGTAGCATAGGTGCAGTGACTGTACTGCATCACGGACGTATCACTACATCACATCAGTATTACTACTTGATAGTTTGCATGAACACATATGGATGTATGTTAGGATTTCATGGCAGTATAACAGACACAGGCTGGCACAGTGGTGCAGTGGTTAACATTGACACCTCACAGCAAGAGGTTCTCTGGTTTGAGTCTTGTCTGGGCTGCATTGCCATCAGTCTCACATACTGTTGTACCATTCATTATCATGGATAACTTCTTAATTTATACATCAATTACAGATGCTTTAGATAATTTCCATTGCTATGACATGTGGCAGATGCATGCAATACCCAACTCTGTGTAGGGAATCCACTCATAATAGTATGGTGTTTGTATGTGTTGTTATTTGTATAGCAGATACCTACATCAGGCAGGGATGCTTTTGTGAAGTGTATCACATTTGGCACAGTGAGTTCCCACATCTGGTAGGCCACACAGAAGTATTCTCTGGGATGCATACCCATTAGGATTTGACAGGGCAGGCTTCCCTTTAACATGTTCTATTAGATGCATGTGTGATACATCCCTGATTTCAACTCTAGGTTTAGCACTCTCCCTCTTGATCCCTCCAAAAACTGGACACTTTTGGGGAAGGGGTGGTGAATTCCCCTTATAAAACACTGACAATCATTACAGTTGTACATGTGTGTTACTGCAGAGCATGTATTATAAGTAACACTCACATATTCTGTCAATGCTGCAGATTAATAGTCATAATGTTTTAAAAATGTCCATGATTGTGCCTGTTTCTTCCTACATTTGTCCAGGAGTCTGTTGGTATGTGTCCCTGGTTGGTTGAGAGATATGGTGACATGTCAGTCATATTCAAGCCAGGCATTTTTTCAGATCTTCAGAGTATGCACTTACCCCCTATTTTATATACCGTCCTTGCTAAGTATCCTCTGCAGTAAGCATGTTAGTCATGTTTTATATCACAACCATTTACTTCCATTGGCATGTAACCTTTTGTGACCATCACATATATACTATCATGTGTGTCTATATCATAATATACTTGCTCAAGAGGTGTAAACAGCAGTGCATACTGTGCTATCTACATATGTGCTTAATGTTTCACTACTGACTTGTCTTGGAAGTGTACATATATTGACATATCCTATCATAGGTTCATAGGTAGGTACTAGGCTATTAGCCCTAGGGCATTATTAAAACTAGCCATAAATTTTGTGCTATAGCATTCCCTCCCAGGTGGTTTAGTTACCCGCACCCATGTGGAGCAGGGCCATAGAAGTGATTCCTGGGGTGAATTTCCTGTTTCCCATCCACTCATCCAGATTCTTCTTGAAGAGTGCCAACGAGGAGCTCTGCCTTACATATATGGGGACCCTGTTCCAGAGTAAGGGGAGTCTCTGGGACACGAATCTGTCCCTCCAACGCATCCTGTTTATTGATGATGTTAGGTTTATGTCCCTTGAGCGTGTAGCTCTGATGGATTGGGTTTTCCTTAGGTGGAGCATTTCTAGCAATTCGGGGCTTGACATAGCCTTAGACATTTCCATGGTTACCAGGCCCTCTTCTTCTTTATTCCTTCCTATCATTCATGTCTGTGCACATTTTCATCAGCACACTTTCCCTGCCCAGTGTACCTTTCCTTGTAGTTGCCCTTGCTGTTTACCCTCCCCTTCCATTATTTTGTTCTGCAAAGAATTGTTTTAGTGTACATTGCTCTCAGTACACTTCTCTTTACTGTGTTATTACTGCTAGTATTGCCATATTTTTATACCCTGGTAGTCATTGTGGCTGTCCATGCGGTCTTGTGGAGCAGGTTTGCCAGCAGACAAGCTTGAATGCTTCTTTCTGTGTTCATGCTGCCCTGCAGAATTTTCCTGGCCACCAAGTTTGGTTGTATTCATGTAAGCATGATCAGCAGCATGAATATGCAATTAGCACTACTGCTCATTGTGCTAACAAAACTCCGTGAAGGCTTTGTGATAATCCTACATGGAGTTTATTCAATCCTTGGGTTAGTATCAGCAACAGTAAACTACTCTTCCCTTGAAACTCACATTGATTGAAAATGCAGTGAACCACACATTACTTGAAAATACACCTGGTCAGTATTGGATTGTGTACCTTGGTTCCCAGACTGTTATCAAACCATGGGTCCCCTAAATACATTTTTAGAACCATGCATAAATATATGTGTTCCTTAATTCACCTTCTTGATCATTTTAAATGTATTTCTTTTTTGAAAAAAAAAAAAAACATTTCTTAAAACATTTGTTAGAGAGCATTTTACATTTGTAGTTTTGAACATTTTTTTCCAGTAAGCAGTGAAACAAAATGTATGGACAACTAATGACAAGTACCCATTTCAGAGCATTTCAACCACTTCTAATGACTGATATATGTTCTCAGTGATTCCTTGCTGTAGAGGATTAAGGCACTTAACTCATGTAGCCAAGTTATAAGTCCTGAGTCTGAGCCTGAGCAACCACTTAACCAAACTGCCTTCTGTAAAGGGGGGGATTTCACACATGCACACACACACACACACACACACACACACACACACACACACACACACACACACACACACACACACACACACACACATGCACACACACACGTATGCACACACAGACTTCTGTAAATGCTACTTTCTTTGGGTTGAAATTTCACTTGTGTTTTCCATTTAATTCTTATCTCACATGTGCAGCAGGTGCTTATATTAACTTAATATTTCAAAACTATTTTTAAATTAAATTTATGTTGTGGGTGGGGCCCCTTGCCAGCACTGGGCCCTAGGCAACTGCCTAAGTCACCTAATGCTGTATCCAGCCCTGACCATAGCCTGTAAAATTTTATTCCTACTGTGATTTTCACTTCGTGACCAGTTGGTCCACACCACAGAAGTGGAACCAGTTCAGTCCAAAACGCCACAGTGCTCTCATGGTTTGAACACTGTTGTGGTCAAAATACGTATAAAGTCTTCAAAAGATCACACATTTATAACAACCTTGTGAAGATGACCATATCTGTAAACCTTGTAACGATGACCATATTTCCAAAGATGTCAATGATACTTACATACATACATACAAATGTTTCAAGCATGGGCATTAATGCCCTTCTAGCTTGCCAATATAACAGAACATTTGTTCCCATAATAAATGTTCAGGCTGTTCTTAAAAATATCTAAACTAGTACTTAATGTAATTTGGAAGTCTATTCCAAGCATCAGCTGCTCTGTCAGAGAACCAATTAGTACACTTCTCATTCCTGTAGAATCTTCTACATAGGTTATCTGATGATTCTCTAGTACTTTTTGATAACCCCAAACATTCCCAGAGGTAGTTGTCCCTAAATGTCCTATATACCTGAATAAGATCTCCTCTTAAATATCTGTAAGAGACAATGTACAAGTTCAGATATTTTAGTTTTTCATAATAACTTAGACTTTCACATCCATGGATGCCCTTAGTATATTTTCGCTGTACTCATTCCAGTTTATTCATGCTTGTTTTCCTATATGGTTTCCATATTGTTATTCCATACTCAAGTTTGGGTCTAATGTAACTAACAAACAATGACTTCATTATGTTTGATTTACTAGACTTTATAAATCTTTTTATACAACCTATAGTTCTATAACTATCATTAACCAATTGGATGATATGATTAGAAAAACTCATAATCTACCCATATACCCAGGTCCTTAAATGAGTCTACAGTTTCAATCACTGTGTGCTGTATTAAATATCCACCTTTCACTTTATGTCTCCCAAATCTTATATGCTTAGTTTTTGATGTATTTATCAACATATTATTCTCCTGTGCCCAAATGGTCAATTTAGTCAAATTATTTTGCAGACATGCCTTATCTTTAACACTTGTAATCAGTTTACCCAATTTCAGGTCATCAACATATAGACTGTAGAACACCTCAGATGAAAAAGTAAGGTCTGAAAGATACAATCTAAACAAGTAGGGGTCTAGGACAGAGCCCTGTGGGACACCTTGACACTAACCAAGGATTTCACCTGTCCAGTTGGTGTGTGATGCTTGCCAGATCATATTTGTAAGCCATGCAGCTATCCATCTTATCAACAGTACATCAATACATAGTTGTACTCATTTATTGATCAGTGTTTTGTGTATGACCATGTCAAATACTGAAGTTAAATCTATATAAATTATGTCACAGCACAATTTTTTCATTCATAGCTGTTATTATATTGTTATACAACATCATGTTACAGGGGGTAATGATGATGAAGTAACAGCTTTCCTGTTATTCTTCCATGTGATGATACTAAAGTCAGGGAAATATTAAAATTGATGTAGGAGGGTGGGATGGACCACTGATTCCATACCATTCCCACAAATAAAGCTGCAGAAGGCCTGCCAAGCTGTGTAGCCATAGTTATGTGTGGTGCTTCAGTTGTGTATGCATTTCATGGTAATGTTTTTCTGGAAGGTGAACATCCAGATATGTGCCAACATTTCAAGGAAAGCAGACAGGCTATTTCATTGCCTTAGGGATTGTTTGATATGGGTATGTGGTTATAAGGAAGAAATCTACACCAACATTTTCAGCCATCCAGTTTCCTGGCAGAGGATCTTGAGCTCTATATTACATGTGAAAACATCCATTTGCATTTTCTACATTGTCTATGAGGTTATTAAGCTATTTAACACATATACTGTATTTTCAGTTTGACTTTTTTAGACAAAAGACAGCAGACTATAGAGGAAATACCTAAGGGTGAGCTTAAGGAGAAGAGGTTTCACAGCCTGTATAGTACACAGTCTGCTTTGCTTGCAATTCAGTCGATGGATCTGCAAAGGTCATTGGCACTGGTAGTGACTTATACAGAGACCTCTGGCACCACCTTACTCAATTGCTATGAATAATAAAACATCTTTTTTTTAATTTACCCTTTAAAGGACCCTACTGTCTGGTAAAAAAAAAAAAAGATTCCTTAATGTCCATGAAGGAAAAACGATGAATCCTTACAGATGTAGGTCTGAGATCTCCATAGCAGCTGTTTTCTGAGCCAGTGGAGACTTTGGTTCCCACAAATCAACAGCCACAGTAGCAGGATGCTCAGTGAAACCATCTGGTTCCCAGCAAAGAAAATGGTTTGAGAACTGTGACCCTGGGTAGTTTCACTGAGCTAGAGACTTTCCTAGAGTAGCCAGAATCAATCTTGTCTTCTGTTATGAATTTGTGGCCAATGGTTATCTCAGATAAAGGTTTGGGGAAAATGTTTCCAGAACATGTTACATTATCTTATAGTCGATATTGTAACTTGAAGAGTTACTTAATCGGCCAGTTGTTGATCAAGTGGCCACTTTTAAAACTGTGGACTCATTTCCTTGTGGCAGTTGTCGAGTGTGTGGTAGGATTTGTAATATTTCTAATTATTTCATTAATGGTCATAGGTATGTAGCTAAGAAAAGGCTTAATTGCCATTCATGTGGAGTCATTTATATTTTGGGTTGTGGGAGTGATGTTGTAAAATGGTACATTGGGCAAACCAAGAGGAAGTCAAAACCCAAATATTGGAACATTTAGCAGATATTAGAACTAGAAGGATGGATAACTGAGTTGATCATCACTTTCATAGTATTCATTCAGGTGATGGGGATTCTTTGTTTTTAGTGTTTTGACACAACCTGTGGGGCAGGGACGGGATTTTTGAAACAAATTAAATCAATTGGAAACCATTTTTATATTTAATTATGGTACTCTTTCCCCTAGGGGTCTCAATCAAAAGGTTTTGTTGAATTTTTGATACTAATGAAAAGTAATATTGTAATATTCTTTTGGGGAGGGTGGTGTAATGGTTAAGGTGCTTACCTTAGAAACACAAGGTGCAGGGTTCGATTCTCACAGGGGGTAATTGGCTAGGCTTAAAAATGGTCCATGGGGACAGTTAGCCTAGTAATAATCTATGAATCTAATATGTTGATAATTACATTTTTGCTAATTGTTTGTGGGTTGTTGGTGTGTGTATGTGTGAATTATGCACTTACTTTGCATTAAGTTTGCATTAATGTTATGTTTCTTTAATATTGGTGGGAGTTTTGTTTAATGAAATGATGGAAGACAATTATTCAATTGCAACTATTTAAAGAGCTGGGTTTTTGTATTATGTATCCCTTGAAGACGAAGGGCCAAGGTACCAGGAGAATAAACTTTTTTTTATATCTGGCTTCGCTGGTTGTTTTTTTACTTTTATTTCATAGTAGAGTATTGTGTTTGTATTATGGCTTGTTATGACTTCCCCAGAATGAAGGAGGTCAGGAAAGATGTTCTGATTTGGATCAATTCAATATATACCCAGAGAGAAATGATGGCCTATTGTGTCATATAAAGGTGCCTTCCCTTCCCCCCACCCTATTACTTGCCAAATACATCGCCTCATGAAAAATCAGCAGCAAGAAAGGAGCTTCTCATGATTAGCCATTGAGGAGGTCCCACCAGACCAACAAAGACTCTAATATTATTCACTTTTTTTTTTATTATTTTTGTTGCTGCCAAATATTCACAGGATCTAAGACTGGTCCTAGACTTAGGTGACTTAAGCATGTTTTTTCGAAAGGAGTTCTAGCACATGGTCATTCTTTACTCAGTTCTTCATTTAGTAACGAAAGGATATGCATGTATTCTTTAGACTTTCAAGATGCTTACCTCCACACGAGAGCAAGAAACATTTGAGAATATTCCCTTGATTTTGAACAGGAGCCAATCATTACCAGTTCAGAACTGTAACTTTCAGCCTTTCATGCAGTGCAAAAAATACATGGTGGGAGGATTTGCCTTCATATGCCTACATGAAACTAAGAATGTAAACACAGTCCACAAACTGATAGAATTACTGGCAGCTGTTGTGAGACAAGAAGCAACTCCAAATTAATTAAATCACTTTATAACTGCTGAGCAGGAATAACAATCCAAAAAATAGCTTAAAATAACAAAACAACACTCCAAGCGTATTACAGCAACAACACTCCAAGCAGTATCTGTAGTTCACACCTTTCAATCCCTGGTGATCAATGTACAGAGTCACACCTGGTACCTGCTCAAGTATTGGCTTTCATAGGCCTTTAACCCAATATCAAGGCATGCTGCACATTTCAACTCTTAAAGGGGGTTCTGGACATTCTTTCCATGGTTTTTTTAATGAGTCATGTCTGGCAAACCATTGCCTTCAGCTAGCTATGAATAACATGGTACCTGATGTGTAATTTAATATGAGACTCCTTTAGTGGATTTTCGGAGTGCAGTGGCTTCAGCATTCAGATGTTTTAGAAGTTCTGGTCAAAATTTCCAGCCCTTACAAAAGATATTTGTGATGGTGGATGAAGCCCTATGATTTCTTAAATGTCAATTCCTTTTTAGAGACAATTAGCAAAGTAGTGTTACTACAGATACATTCTGTTTAATTTAGGGGTACCACAGATGCCTTCTCTTTAGGTTAGGGGTACCACAGATACCTTCTGTTTAAGTTAGGGGTACCACAGAAACCTTCTGTTTAGGTTAGGGGTACCACAGATACCTTCTGTTTAAGTTAGGGGTACCACAGATACCTTCTGTTTAGGTTAGGGGCACCACAGATACCTTCTGTTTAAGTTAGGGGTACCACAGATACCTTCTGTTTAAGTTAGGGGTACCACAGATACCTTCTGGTTAGGTTAGGGGAGAATAAACTTTTTTTATATCTGGCTTCGCTGGTTGTTTTTTTATTTTATTTCATATTGGAGTATTGTGTTTGTATTACGGCTTGTTATGACCTAACATTCTGGTTAGGTTAGGGGTACCACAGATACCTTCTGGTTAGGTTAGGGGTACCACAGATACCTTCTGTTTAGGTTAGAGGTACCACAGATACCTTCTGTTTAGGTTAGAGGAGGCGCTGTTATGTAGTATCAAGAAGAGTGGCAGATTTGCATTCAGTCTGCAGAAATGGCTACAACTAGAGTCCATCTCAGTTCATTCGACCTACATGGATGTTACTGGGTAAAGCAATTACAGAGGAAGGGGTATTATGCAGGATAGCAATGAGCCCTACAGATTCAGAATTTTCTTTTGGAAGTCCACAATTTAGGAGAGTCCAATTGTTTCATTGACAGCTGAGCGGGAATATATTTGTGCACCACAAATGTTTCAGCAGCAGCACCTCCATGACAAAAATGTTGCCTAAAATATGAGTTTGTTCATTTAGATTTCTTCACCTTCCCCCCTCCCCCCACCAATTTTGTGTCTTAAATTTGCCTTTGTGATTCATCTTTCCACTGACAAAGGCCACACCGTAGGGTGTTCTTTATGCCTTCTCTTTAGTATTAGTTATGACAAAATTCCTTCGCAAAGCCAAGGTAAACAAGAGATTAGTGATTTGGATTGCCTCTGACTGACTCAGCCTGACTGGTTCTGAATACTTCAGGAATTTCTTCATATTATTTCTTATTTGAAAAGTCTCAAGATTTATCTCTGTGGAACATCTCTCCAGGGTTGCTGCATTTCTAATATTTGCTAGATATGCAGTATTATGAAGTAGGACTGGTTAACACAAAAATAGGTCCTCTATGCCTTACTGAAACAAATAGAAGCAGTTTTCATTTGGACATCTCCCACACATGCTGGCACTTTTTCCTCCCCCCTATGATTGTTGTCCTGTAGGACTTATTAGAATTACTAACTTTAGGTCATCGTTACTACTTACTTAAAGTTCATTTAGTGGCTCTTTTGAATTTCCACACATTTAATTACTCAAGGCTGTTAGTGAACCTCAAGGTCTAAAAAGCCTTTCTCTAGGAAATGTTTTCTATCCTCCAGGCCAAGATATTTTTCCACCTTGGAATTTTGTGCTCAAAAATCTGACTTTGGCTTACTTTGAGTCTACTGCCTCAGAAGAAGTAAAATTCATGGCACACTTTATTCCTTATGGAAATAGCATCTTCCTGGTGAATCTCAGAGATTCATTGCTAATTTATGTATGCTTCTGATCTGTTTTCTCATAAAGATAAGGCACATTTGCAAATCATCTCTTCCTTAATGCCAAAGGTCGCTATAGAAATAAAATGATCTGCTCATTTAATGTTTCTTCCCACAATATGATAATCAGGGGGAACATAAATTGCACAGTATGGCTATACATGACAACTGGTTCTATGTGTTATTCCAGCAACTTTCTAAGTTTATCAGAGCAATTTTTAAGATATGTCCCTATTTTGGCACCTTTGCCCCCTTATTATTTTTGGATTTGTCCAGTTTTCTTTCTCTAGGACGTTGAAAGGTATGAGGCACATTCCATCAGAGTTGTGTTTACAGCCATGATTTTCTTCCACAATGCATCTGCACACGACATTTAGTGAAGTTGCTACTTGGTCATTCCTGAATACATTTATATGCATACACTCTCATAGGACAGACATCCTAGTCTGTTGAAATGGTGGCTCTATCCTTTTTATTCTTACAACCTGCACTCCTTGACATCAGATAAAAGAGTTATGGGTATTCGTTATAATGCTGGATCTGTACAAAGACCTCTGGCTGCAGGTAAAATTCCTATTTTCCCTGCTTCATTTTTCTTCCTGTCTTTCAGTTGATGCAAAACTGAATTCATCTACACAGGTAGTGCACTATTGAAGTAAAGAGTGGAATGAGCAGCCTGGAAACATCTTGTGTGCTGAATGTTTCTAACCCCTGTAGTCTTGTCTTTTCCTGCAGCTGGAGTTCTTCTCAGAGATCCAGCATTGTGTTTAATACCAATAACTTTCTTATTTATTTATTTTACCATGTCTATATTTTATGTACCATAGGCAAGGCACGTGTAACAAAAAGGGGTCTATATCAGTTCGTCAAAATCTACTTACATCAAACTGCTATTCATAGAACCGACATCATCACATCATCGAACTTCCCTTCATTGAACGTTCAAATCAGCAAACATTTTTCCCAGATAAGAAAACTAGTTGGCCAACATATGGAAATTGTTTTTTTTCTCCACTGTAGTGAGATTTCGGAGTTGATATATATAAGTAGGGTGTCTGTGGGGGACATGGCCTCCCAGTTTGTTGGGTTTAATTTATTGTGTTTATGTGTCAGTTGGTGTGCTGGCCAACTAGTTTCCTTACCCAGGAAAACGTTCACTGATTTGAATGTTCATTCGATGTAAGTAGATCTGATGAAATAATATAGACCCAACAAAAAGCACATTTGAAATGGCAAAATCTAAAGGTTATTATATATGGCAATCCACAGGTAATATTTATCAGACAACAAATGTTTGTTTGGTGTGTGTGTGTGCGTGTTTAGGGGGGATTACATTATAGTTAAGATCTTTACCTCATAGACACAATGTACATGGTTTGATTATGATCTCTGGTTGTTTGCTAGGCTTGTAATAATCTACAGACTGATAATCCAATATTTACCTAATTTTCTTATACAGCTATCAGTCATCTGTTGCCATTGAGAAACTCCATCTTTCTCTCTTCCTTTCTCTAAGTACATTTCCTGACAGGTAAAGTCCCCACCATGTCGCAGAGAGGACTGTTCTTTGGAAGTTCTAGATTTGGAAGTGATCTTTTCTGAAGAGCTATTTTGAAATGAAGAAGGGAAGAAGCTGTGGAAACTGATAAGGGTCAGCCATCATATGACAAGTTGTGACATACTAGTTCTACTGTGTGTGTTTGCGCGTGTGCGCATGTGTGTGTGTGTGTGTGTGTGTGTGTGTGTGTGTGTGTGTGTGTGTGTGTGTGTGTGTGTGTGTGTGTGTGTGTGTGTGTGTGTGTGTGTGTGTGTGTGTGTGTGTGTGTGTGTGTGTGTGTGTGTGTGTGTGTGTGTGTTCAGTTTGTGGATATGCAGTGATAAGTGGACATGCATACTCCCATATAATATCCATAATATCCACCCCAAAACTCATTATGTTGGGTCTATATTATATTCTTGAAAGCTGACAATATTGAAGCTGATATTGTCGACAAGAGAATAGCGAAAGCGCACAACATCGAACGTGTAAACAGAAATCTCCGTAAGGGGAGATTTTTGTTTACTGCAATGTACTGCAGGCTCGGAGTTGGTATATTTAAGTAGCGGGGGATGTGGGGGGTGCAGGGGGGCTTGCCCCCCTGCTTAAACCCATCAGGGTACTTTTTTCTTTTTTTGTTGTTTTTATAAGTTCGATGTTTGAAGACATCCACCATATGGTGTTTGATGTTTTCAACCATCGATCTTATAATATAGACCCCATTATGTTATATGTGAGCTCAACAACTAGACCATGTTATATAATATAAAGTACATTACATAATATTGTATATATTATATTATACTAGTACTGTTTCTGTTAAGTTTCTGACTGTAGTTTTCCTATATTTTTGTGGAATGTGCATGCAAGAGTTCTCTCATCCAATTATCAATGAAATAAATAACTCTCCCTTTCTGCCCACTATCTAGGTAAGCTGTCATCATAAAAATGGGCAATCCCTGTATGAAATAAAGGTGTTTCAGCCTCTCCTTCCTCTATGGTGACTCTTTCTTTGTATACATTTTAATCCTCACTGCCAGCCAGCCATCAGCCATCCCATGATCTATTATTACATTCATTCTACCATGGAGAGAGAGCCAAACAAAGGCTTATGTCATCCAGGCAGCCATTAGGGTTTTCTTGTAATGACCCAGAGGAGTGACATGTGTGGTCACTATTCCTTCCCTTCCAAGGCATCATGCATGGTCTTGCACAAACTCCTCATGAAAGCTAATGCCCATCAGAAGCTTGGCAGAGGCAAGGGCCAGTCCTCAGTCCATAGTCAGTATATGAGCAGACTAAACTGCTTTCTTCCATGATGGGTAAGATGGCTTGGGCAATTACTCACATCCTCAGTGTTTTCAGTTATGCCAGTTCTTGGGCCATTAATCAAATCTGAGTCATCTGGGTCATAGTCAAGGCTGGAAACCACGGGACAAGAAAAACTAATAATAAATGAAAAGAATGCATAACTCATAACTTAAACCACAAAACGCACTTTTAATGAACAAATACAGTGGATTAGCACTAATCTCATTGCAATAACCAAGACTTCATCAGATAAAGAACATTTCCTAAAATCACTCCATTATATAACTTAGTAAGATAACTTGATTGCCAAGCCACCTAAAGCTGAATTTAAATCTTTAAATAAACACTAACCCATATGTATTACAAATACTTCACCTAAAACACTTTAATATACAAATATTTTAAAAGAATGAACTTTTTTCACAACTTCATATTTGACATAGATACATCACAAATACCTTTTTCACATCTAAAAATATACTTATAAGTACCACTGTAGTTCATCTAGAGGGTCTATATCATATGAGCAAATTGCAGAAATTGCGAACGCTCATAATATTGAACGTACCGGACCTTGAACTTCCTATTGTGGGGGGCTGTGCCCCCCACACCCCCTGCTAAATATATATTCCAACTCTGAGACTGCACTACAGTGAGGAGAGGGCAAATATCCCATTCTTCGCTGTACTGCAATCTCAGAAAAAGCACTTTGAGGTCCAGTACGTTTGATATTATGAACATTCGCAATTTATGCGATTTGCTCATATGATATAGACCCCATCTAGATTGTGTTTTTAACTTTAAAAGACAAGCAATTGAAGTTATTTCATTTAGACCTGGCCAGCACTCTGCATTTAAACGTAGCTGCCAATATAATTCCCCTTTTTCCAGAATTAATGTCCATGGTCCATCCCTCATGTTCGGTGTCACCTTTTCAAGAATTGCAAATTTAAAATCATGTCCTGGATTTTCTTGCATATCATTGGATGAATATTTCTTGGAAGAATGCAATCTCCTGAAAGAACTGTTTTTAAAAAGAGGTTACCCTTAAGGTCTAATGGATGATTTAATGTATGAAGTAGTAAGAACAAGGCAGAATAAATATTTCAGCTTTAGGAGGTTTGGCAATCAAGTGATCTTACTAAGTTATATAATACAGCGATTTTAGAAAATGTTGATTATCTGATGAAGTCTTGGTTATTGTAATAAGATGAAAGCACTTACGAACTGTATTTGTTCATTAAAAGTGCGTCTTGCAATTTAAGTTACAAGTTACATGTTCTTTTTGTTTATTCATAGTTAAGGCTTCATCCATCAATGCCATAGTGCCAAACTTTCCCAGGTAACTCTCTAAAACTGTTTAAAAACCCAGGCTGTTTCTCAATCATCCTTCACTGGTAGTCTCTACACACACCTTGCTTTTGTGGCTTTGGGTCGACCCATGGTTTTGTCTTTCATTCATACCAGCGGTGCGTAAAACAAACAAACAAAGCAACAAAAAGGCCAAATAGAGGCATTTTGAATGTTTAAATAGTTGCCCATTGTTAGTCAGGTAATTTCTTTTCTTTTTTTAGAATGCAAATGATAATATGAATTATAGCTGGCTGAATGAAATGTTTCATTATGTAATGTCATGTTATTTTCTCTCCTTAGCTTCCATTGGTTTATCTCCTATGTTTGTCATCATAATGATTGTCATTGTTGTTCTGGTGCTGGGAGCTGTGATGGGACTAACTCTCTACATTGTAAGTATAAATATTTGTCTTCATTGTCTCATTTGATTTTTTTAAAGCATTCATGTTTACTAGAGAATAAGAAAATACTTAGCAAAGCTGCACTGCTCCTACTTTGGGTTTATGAAACGTTTTAATAGTAACTAGCTTGATGTAGTAATCATCCAAATGGCAAACAGATCAGCTTCACTACCTATTTATGCCACAATATGAAGGCTGAGTTTGTGAAATCAGAAATGATAGAAATGATTACAGATGTAAGGTATTAAACCATGACTAATGCATTGTTTCTGTAATGCATAAAATCATATTTATCAGTGGAAACATTATTCAAAATGATGTCTGGCCTTTTAACCACATTGCTCAGTTCTTTTCAGTTTTTACTGGAGGCTCTATCTTCGTCATCTATAGTTTTGGATTTATTGCCAGAAAAAGGTTACCTGCTGTTTTGCTAACATCACACCACTCCACTGAGAGAAGTTATAATGTGACATGGTCATTATTGCAGGGTTTGTGGTACTTCTGTCCTCACATGTCTAAGTATTCCAAGCTGAATTCCTTCAGGACCTGTTGCCTTTCTACCGTCACCTGTTGAAGTCCCTCCATAATCACTTTCCATTTCATTTTGAGTGGTCTGGTATCAATTGTATTTTACTAGCCACTTGCGCTGACTGGATTTGGTGTCTTTGCCATTTTATCTTGTGGAAAGAAGAGAATTATTTAGCATCTTGCTCTTTCAGCATCTTTTTTTGCCAACTCGCATTCCTTTTCATAAGTTTCAAAGTCTCATTTGTTTTTTCTCCTGCTCTATTATGTTTCAGTAAAAAACAAAAATTAAAACATGATCAAACAATTGTGTACAAGCAAATGTACTGTTTTATTGATTTTTTAAAAAGAGAAATGTGCTTTTGTCTGCTCCTGTGTTTTTTTCAGACATTAACCACTTAGGTATATAAATTTTACATTTACAGGCATAATAAATAAAACAAATTTGAACAGACCAACAAATTAAAATGTTGGAATCCGCTCATGTCTTCAAAATTTTGAAGAACTGGACAATGCTGCACTAGTCAGAGGCTAAACCAAGCAGTAGGCAGAACAGGCTAGCCAATCTGCAATTAATAGGGGTGGAGAAGGCCAATCAGCAGTGGTCCAGGTAGAAAACAAAGCCGCAGAGATCTTGACCAGTCTGGATGCTGGCATAAAATCCTTCTGTGAATGAAAATGTATATAGGTGAGCAATCTAACCCAAGGAATTTTGAGGGGAAGAACATGGGGGGGGGGGTCTGTTCATAGAGAAGGATGAGCAATAGACTTTCTAACTTTGATAAAATACGTCAGGATATGGGTCCCATATGCACAAGGGCAGTTATTATACATATTATTGCATATTATATGCATATTATACATTGCTACTAGAGAACATTGATAATATAGGATGGACATCAAGTGCCATCTTTCTGATGGAAGGACAACTCTTAGGACCACCAGTGTTTCAGCTTATGTAATCTAGAAGGAGGAAGGTTGTGGCAAATGACAAACCAGCTAAGCAGTGTGAGTAGTTTATGAGTGGACACCCTTACAAAATAGCATACCTGGTCTTGGGAGTGAACTAGTAAACTAGGTTAAGTCCAAAGTCATGGAAAAGTGGAGACCCCCACAAGGATCCCGAAAGTGTCATGAGAAAGACTTTGTGATGCATCTACATAAAGTACTGAAGTAGCTATGCAACACCCTTGGAACTCTGCTGAATAAAAGGCTGCTAACTCTGCAACAGTAATGAACTGCTCATCTGTAAAGGGCTAAAAAGGGAACATCAATGAATTGCTCATCACTAAAGGCCAAAAGAATGCCCAGTTAATGAGATCACTGGAGGAAACCTAACCTCTGTTGTCAATTCACTTGCTGCAAAGGGAACAATATAAGGCGTGAATAAATGCAACTGAGTTGTTGGAAGTTTGCCACAGCCATGGTTTGAAGGATAATGAAAGGAAATGAGGGCTGACACACTGCTTACAGAAATGGACCCAATAATCAATCACTGGTGAGACAACATGCTCAGTTGGGAAGATGGTCTTCATCCAATCCTAATGCAGCTGGATGGTAGGAGCACCTGATGAGTGGACTCCAGAGTTATCCAATGATGCCTGGCCTAGGAGATATAATACAACTCAAACCCTGCTAGTATCCAGAAGCATGAGGTAAATGAATGGGTGTCTATTAGGGATGAGCAACGCAGAAAAATATGAAAAATTGCCAGCCTTTATGGGGCTATGGGGGAGGCAGAATAGAAAAGCAGCATAAAAATAAGTTATTTGGTAATTTTCCAGAGATTTTGGTGGGGCTGACCATGGCAAATATGAACTGGGAAGCCAAGGAATTCACAGACAGGGTTAGCTGCTGGAGTAATAAAAAAATCTGCAGGAAGGGTACATTAGGAGGGACTCCACAAAACAACAAAAAGTAGCAGAAATTAACATGCCAGAAGAGAATATGAGCCCAGAATACTACTTGGATTGAGATGTGCTGAGGTTGGAGTGCAGATAAATGAAATAGGACTCACTTCAAATCAGTACATAATAAGTTAAACAAAGAAAAGATGAAACGTTTGTGGTTAAAATATTGATAACATTTCATGTAGAATACCCACTGGAAAAAATGTAGGGAAGAAGCCTACATAAATTCAGACCATATGGATGCTTAGGGCCTAAAAGATGAGAATCAATCCATGCAACCATACAATGACTGATAATCATGTGACCCTGAAGAACAGAAGAAAGCGACTGCAAGCAGAAGAATAACAGATGGCCCAAGCAGACAGAAATGTGCAACAAATGCTGAAGATTTAGCCCTATTAATGTCTGGCATGGAAAAGTTTTGACCAATCAAATACCTCTGAGGGATGTGACTAAAAAATAGGCTCATTGGAATTGTTTTCCACAGGAAGGAAGAAAGTCGAGTCAAGTTGACTAAGTGGCCAAATATATCAACTGCCAATCATTTTCTGTTATTGGGTGTACTTTCACTAAGACGAGGGGCATGGCATGCATTGAGCCTGCCAGGTTAACTCTTGCTTTTTCCAGGACCAAATTATAGTCACCTCCCAGGGGGTTGACTGGCATAACCCGAAGGACATGGAAGGTGAAGCAGCTGAAAGAAGGGTAAACTAAGGTGGGTTTCTATTCTTTTGTTGGGAAGCTTCCTCCTAATTGTGTACTTTAGCTCATATAGCCTTTTGCAGTTTTTTGTTTTCCTATGTTGAAGAGGAAGGGAGAACATTGAGACAATATATGAAAGGACAGCAGTTAACACCTGGTACTGACCTTGTAGGTTTTGTTGTTACCTAAACATGTGGAATTATACTGGACACTGACTAGTGGACAAAAGCAAAATGGGATCCTGGGAAATGTTCCAGGTGCTTGGTCCATGACAGCTAATGTTCTTGAGGGATTTGCACATTCATTGAAGTCCCAAGTATTCTTGACTCACTTCTGGAGGGTTTTGTATCCTTGGATGATGTTCCAGTTGATCTTAGGGATAGCTGTATAGAGTCCAGTTTTCAGGTTAATGCCATCACATCTTGCTGTCCCAGTTGTATGCCACACGAGTAAATAATCTCATAATTTCAGGATGTCCATTTCACCACAATTGGCCATACAGGGAGGAATTAGGTAAAACAGTTTGCTGTTCCTCGGTCTTTGACAGTTATAATTGAATGCAGACTATTATCCACAACAATATTCCTTGTAACTTTTTGTAAGAAGTTGTTTCTTAGCTTAAGACTGTATCTGTTGAGAAAGGGCAACTGGGAAGTAGACCTGGCTACCATAAGCCCCTTGATTTTTATTATATTGGCCTTGGTATGTGTGACACCTATGCACTGACACAGCAATCAAAGAGCCTCAATCCTCACCATTAACATCAGTGAGGGGCGTCCACATAGGAGAGGATAACAAATACACACACAGTGACGTACAATTTCCCTTAAGAGCACACAGAGATCACAGTCAGTCTGGGGCTGGAATCTCCCTTTCTCTCCAGATCCCCAATAAGACTCCCTACTTGCACAGCTATAGGGTCCAGATCTCAGCCTAGTGGGCAAGCTAAAACCTCCAGCACCCTCTCTATCCAACCAGTGCTTTGTGTCCTTGCCCAAGTAGCTGACACATGCACACTTTGAGATGAGTTATATACAACCACACAGACACTCCTGGGGAAGGCTGGCACAGGTTCTCCAGCTGTGCCCCTTTTACCCAGCCTATAAGGTAGAAATCACTGCCACCACCCACTAATATTTATCAGCTACTAAAAAGACCCTTAACAAAGGGTGTCTAATTATTACTGTGCAATATTATTATCCAAATGGTATGTGTGACTGAACAGCAGAGCTTACTGGGGTGACCTGGACAGTATCACTATATATATATATATATGCAATGTACTCTAGAACTTAAATTATCTCTACACAAAACAGCCACATTTGAAAGGTTTAAAATATTTAATAATAAATAATAAAGATACAAGACAATACTTCTTACTACACAATGCTAGTCAAGAGTTCAGAGATCACAGAGAAAGTACTTAAAATAGTACAGTAGAAATGTTCTGACATCAATACAGAAAAAAAATCTAATCTTCCTATTTCCTAGCTATATCTAAGAAAAAACACAGTTCTAAAATAAACTTACATATAGAGCATAGGCAAAGTGTTGGTGATGTTGGATGTTCTCAAGACAAATGCAAAAAATGCTCTCTGAGTCTGTCTCCTTAAATTGGTAACACATTACATCATTCTTAACAATTTCCTGGTTTTCCCAGGCTAACAGAATCTCAGAGGTTAATAGCCCTTTTGATCTTGCAGCTGGTCAGGAAGCCAGAGCAATAAAAAATATATACATGTAAATTCTAGCCATTAACTCTGGCCTCAAAACAATAGACAGAATGCCTTTATCTAGACATATCGGCTCCGAGTTTTGACATCAAAAAATTACACAATGCTTGACTTATCAGGTTTCCTACAGCAGAGTACACTGTTGTTACATTTTTGGAGTTCCACATTTAACATCATTTTTTTCCATTTAAGAGAACAAGCCTGTGGCTTATATTAATATTTACAAATGACAGCATTATCTACAAAATTCTATCTGGCTAGGCTGGCAGCCTTCAACTATCTTCATAGTATGTTTGGGGTATATCCAGTGGTTATGTAGGTATTTATTGGCCCTTGTGAGATTCTGCTGGAGGTTGGTCAAAAGTTAGGGGAACCTTGTCTTCTTGTACAGTGGCACATTCAGAAAAGATGGTCTCTCTCCAAATTAGAGTGGACTGTGAATCTGAAGAAATCTATCATGTGGCTGATGCACTGGCTCTGTTTATCTGAGGAAATCTGCCATGTTACTCATAAGAGCAATATCTTCAGTAAAGTGCTGGTAGCCCAGATACATTGCAAGTTTTACATGTGAGTGTCCTCCCAATAAGCCAACACTGCTTTCTGCAAAACTAGGTGCCAAGGCTGCAACCACATTCTCTCCACTTGTCTGTCAGTCTGTCTGTCTAAAGAACTTTGAATTTAAGCTGAACAAATTGTTGCTTACAGCAAGACAGAACAAAATGCCAGTGGTATCTGTATCTTGTAGTAGGTGTTGGAGAGAGCTAGACAGAAGATGCTGCACTGCCCTGACACTGTACTGCAGTGGAAGCACAGTGTATGAGGATGCTACATCTGTGCTGATTAGCTTTTTTGCACGTGGAACTTGCTGATCTTCTTGAAGCCTTAACTGCCCAAAGTGAGGAACCTCAATTTTACCACCAAAGGCTTAAGTTTAACCTCCAAGGACATGGCTGAAAACTCAGTTATGAAACTGGCATTGGCTAATAGAGGAGAAAGAGATGGGCAAAGTTTATTCTTCTTTGCCTCTATAATTTCAAAAAGAGTTGAGACCCTTATGTTCTCTACTTCTAGAAAAGAGTGCAGGTCACCATTAATGCCACTGTTGACAAGTAAGCCATTACAAGCCTCTCTTATCTTCTTATAGGACCTGTGGATAACATCTAGTATCATGGCTGAATAGAATCTGGAGTCTTTCAACATGACCTCTATATTGTGGTTATAATCCTCCAATATCAGCAGCACGATGCACTCAGCTTTGTCAGCTCTCATTACTCTGTTGCTAGAGGATGACCTCAAGCCATTAAGAACTTTAGCCTTAACAGCTGTAAGACTGAAAAAAATCCTCATTGTGATTGCCTGGATAGCAATTTCCCTATAACTTGCTCACAAAAATGGATTCACACTCCATCAGGATAGAGTCTGTAGCTGGGGTAAAACTATTGGGCATGCTCCATTTTTTCCTGCTTATTTTTACTTTAGTGCCATTGATCCAAGCTGAGACCTGCAATACTCCATATGATTGCTACTGGATCTGTTCTTCTTGAGGGAATGTATAGTAAGCTTTTGTTTTGGACTCTTCCTTCATTAGTGAGCCTCTTATATGAGAGAACCAGGATTTGGAAATGGGAAACTGGTGGAGGGATGATCTCCAGATGATCCACTGCAGTACTATTGGAGTTGATCTTTTCTTACACTTGTTTTACTGTTTCATCCTCCTTCTTATTCGTGTTGAATGACATTAGGATTAGGTGTGCTCCCTGATTTAGGAGTTATAGGAATGATAAGAAATACAGGGCTTTTAGACCAGAGGTCATGCGTGCCTTGCAGATTGCTACCCTCAAGCTCTGCCAGACTTTTCAAGGATGGTAAAATCTGTAATTCCCATAAGGTTATTAGATTAGATGCCTACTGTGTCCTGTCAATATCCAGCCTCAAGATCTACCAACCTTTTCAAGTCGGGCAAGTTCTGTAAGTCCTGGGGATATATGTTAAGGTACCATTCCAACTGTCTACACTATGTTTGAAGGCATACAGGGAGTGACTGGGTGATGAACCTAGCTTTCCATTTAGTTTTATTTATTCTCTGCTGTAGATTGGGATCTCTTGTTTTAGTGTTGGCTATACCATTTGACACATCAAGAAAAATGTAGTGCCAGATAATGGGATCCCTGAGGGTATGAAAAGCAAGGCATGGATCTTTCCTCAAGACTCTAAATGACCCCGAGTACAAGGAGACTGATTCCAGCCTTCCTTGATAACTAAGATTTTTGAGCCTTGAGAATCTTTTTGTTAGGAATCTCTGCATGCCAAACTTAAAGAGTGCTTTAAATTCAATAATACATCTAACCAGAACAGAGTAAAGGGAATCAGCGACTTGCTTGGTTTTGGCAGATATGCCTTTGGTGATTATTTCTAACAGAGAGAATGATTTACTGACTATGGCTGCTTCATGATGAGAAAAGAAGTTGGAGTCATCTATGAACACATGACTTGTTCTTTCAGTCGATGGTTTGCTCAGAGCTGTTCTCAAGGAGTTATTCTGATGGAGTACCTACCAGGAGGTAACCCAGAGGAAGGAGAGGGTTTGTTTGCTAATGATGCTAATCACCTTGGAGGCTGTTAAATAGCCCAGGGTTCTCCCACTAGTATGACTGTACTTTGGAGTTGAGACTGATCTAGACCTTGCCTTAAAATGAGACAACAAAAGCTGGGTGATAGCTTGGCAAATCAAGGGGTAAGCAGGGAATTAGTCAGTCAAAGATTTTAATCATTGCGATCTATAACATGCTTCACCCTGCTATTATCACAAACATTAGAAGCTCAACAAACTAGTGTGTTGAATGTGGGTTGGCACCAAGAATCCAGTGTACACAGTGAATTCCATAATCCCAACAGTAATGAAACATACCATAAATGCTTTTAACTACAGTGTGTGTGTGTGTGTGTGTGTGTGTGTGTGTGTGTGTGTGTGTGTGTGTGTGTGTGTGTGTGTGTGTGTGTGTGTGTGTGTGTGTGTGTGTGTGTGTGTGTGTGTGTGTGTGTGTGCGGCTCCTCATATTCTTTTGTATTTGCTATTTTAGAACTTATAAAAAGATCCCAAGGGGAGTGCAGTGGGAAACCACTAAAAAATGCAGAGAATTAGTTTGGCAATTGAGATCACAAACCATCACACCTCCTATGTCTGCATAAATTGTGCTTTAAAATAATTTGCTGCAAAACTGTAGTAATTGAATTTAAATAAATACCCTTAATTTAAATAAGCATTATCCATTAAATATGTTTTACCAGGTAATTGCCACTTGTCAAGACTGTCCAAATATGTTTCTGTACTTGTGTTTTTTTTTTTAATAAAAACATATTATTTGGCTTTCCTGAGGTGTTTATTGTAGGCGTTTTATTGGAAATGAGTCTACTGAGAATAATTTTACATCATGTATGTATATGTAAGTGTATATATTTTTTGAGAATTTATAAAACTTTATTGCTTTAATTTATACATTTTAATTCATGCAACTTATATGTTCAGAGATTAGGGGTCTATATTAAATCATCAAACACTTAGAAAAGCGAACAATGATTTATCGATCCCATGTAAGCAAAAGCTTACAAACTCGAACGCTTAGAACAGCAATTTTTTTCAAGGAAAAAAAAAATCGCTGTTCCAAAAAAAAAAAAAATAAATAAAAATAAAAAACACAAAACATAACATAAAGTGGGGGGTTTCGCTGTGCACCCCACACCCCCCTACTTAAATATACCAACTCCGAGATCGCACTACAGTGACGAAAATGGCAAAGAAACGGATGCGGCCAAGCGATTTCTTTCCCAGGGAACAAATTTGCTAATATGCCGCTTCGTCATTTTGCCTTTTCGTCTTTTCAAGTTCGACCAAGATGCATTCGAAAGAATGCTTCTTCAGTCATCTAATAGGAACCCGAGATTAGTACTAGGCTAACTTTCCTTGTGGCCATTTCAAGCCTAGACAGTTATCCAATGTGAGAATTGAGCCTGCACCTTGTGTCTGCAAGGTAAACACCTTAACCATTATGCCAGCCCCCAACACCAAATCTTACTTAATATTTCATATTTATTATTATTATTATTATTTAATGTGATTTTACATGCACGATTGAATGAACTGGTGTCACATGGTTTAGTGACTATTTAAGTGATCATAAGAGGCAGAGTTTTTTTGTTCTGATGAAGACCACTGTAAAAATTTACTTAGGATGAAAGTGCTTAAACTATATAATAAATACTTAAAAGCATTTAAAAGTATTTATGGTCTGTTTCATTTCTCCTTGGACTGCGGAATTGGTTGTGAATGTTGCATTATAATCATGCTTATTAGAGGGGGGTCTCCCAGGGTGCAGTATGTACAGTGAAGAATATATCTCATTTGGAGTCTGCCTGATCTGTAAGAAATGAGTTTTTATCTTGGCCATTTGGACCTTCTTGTGCTTCTTGATCTGTTCCCCAATAGTCTTTACAAAATTGAGGGAATGTTTAAACTCCTTGTCTTCAGCCAATTCAGTGTGCAGGCCTTAGATCTCTGCTGTTGTGAGGAATAAAGAGTGCTTGTTTTGCTTAATGAGAAGTTTAAGATATAGCAGACTGGTTTCTTCACCTACTCTGTTCTATTCTTCCAGTAAGTCTTTTTCCATCTCCCCATGTGGGTTTCATTGCAATCCTTCAACCTTGGTGTATCCTTCTAGTTTCCAAGCTAGCTGACAAGAAGACTTTACTTTCTTCTTCTTTTTCTTCAAGATTCCTTAGCTGTTAGAGACTTCCAAGATGGCTGCACATTGAGTGACAGCTTAATTCTAGCTCTCCCAGTGTGAAAACAGAAACTAAGCAGAGAAAGCCAGAGGACTTATATTTCTGGGTAATGTTAAGTAACTGGCTAGTAAGTGCACTGCTTGGATGCCAGGAAAAAAGAAATATAGAGGACCTGAAAGAAAATCAGCTACAAAATGTGAGGAAGAATAATGACTGAGAAAAGTCTGCAGCTGTTCAACAAAAAGTAGTACAAGCTCCAGACATGACTTCCAGTAACCTAGAGGAAAGTATAAGACAACTGCACACGGACCTTATCAAAATAAACAAAACACTGATGGAGTATATCAACTCAAACAACAAAAGGCTGGAAAAAATGGTAGAAGCTTTAAATACTTATTCAGATGAGGTGATAAAATGGGTCTATATTACCAGAGTGAATGTTTAGGTTATCGAACACCTAAACATCGAACTGGTAATATCGAAAGCAAAAAAAAAAAATGTGAAAAGCTGATTTAACGCAGGGAATGAATTCCCTCGGCCGTTAGCCGGATTTTGCCATTTTGTTTACTATAGAGTGATCTCACAGTTAGTATATTTAGTTAGGGTTTAAAGTTGTTTTTTTTTTTTTTTTTTTGAGGCCACCGGAAGTCTTTCCCTATGCCATTCGCAGTTTTTAGTTTCGATATTACCAGTTCAATGTTTAGGTGTTCCATAACCTAAACAGTCGATCTGGTAATATAGACCCGATAAAACTGTAAAAATCAGAGGTCAAAATGAAGAAAAGGCTGGCTGAATATGAGACTGCTCAAGAACAGATGTTTCAGAAAATAACATAATTAGAGGCTAGGGAACGTAGGTAAAACCTGAGATTTTCTGCTGTACCATTAAAGCTGGAAGGAACGGACTGCATTAATTTAATGAAAGCACAAATAAGCAATTGATCTGGTATTCCACAGCAGGAGTTGTTAATTCAAAGGGCACATCATGTGTATGTTCCAAACTATGAGAAAGCAACCTAGATGTTTAATAGTAAAAATGCAATCCTACCAGCAGAATGAGTTGATTCTGACAAAACTGTGACAGAAGGGCAAAGTACTATAAGTGGGAGTCAGAAGAGTGTTTGTGGAAAATGATTACTTATTGTACACCAGGCAGAAGAGTAAATGTATACCACTATTCAGAGAATGACAAGAAGCAGGAATGAGATTCAAACTGCTGTACCCAGCTATTTTCAAAATATTCTTCCCTGGATGGGCAAAATCATTTTTGATGAAGTATATGCTAAGGAGGGAACACAAAATTTTGTCCAACAAAAACTGAGTTGTGAAAAAGAAGGAAATTCTGCTACATGTTCTTCTGGTTATAAAGACTACAGAGAGACTGTGCCAGTAAAACTTTTTTTAATGTTTCAATGGAAAATGCTTCAGAGAAGGAAAAAAGTACAAGAGTCAACTAAAAGAAATTAGACTACTTTGGAAATGTAGCAGAGACAGGAATTGGGAGATGGAGGTCAACAAGAATAAAACCAATAACTTGGAAACTGGCAAATGTGGGATTACAAAGCAATAATTATATTTGTGAAACATGACAGAGCAAAAAAATACAAAAATATTGGACTTTTTTGTACTTTGTTAAACTTGTAAAGAACTCTAAAGCATATACCCTACTTCATGTCATTAATGTTCGTAAAATAATTAGGAGAAGGGAAGAGGAGGGAGAACATTAACTGTAAGTAAAACATTTTTTTAATGACACTATTTTATAGTGCATGATTTTCCTTGCATGCTATAAAGAGAAGTTTTCTCAGTTATGTTTAAATTTAATAGGGATACTAATGTAAATAGGTGCTCCTGTTTTTTTTTTTTTTTTTTTTTTTTTTTTTTCCTCTCTATCTCCTTGTTCAGTTTTAAGAAATGTAGGCACTGCAATGCAATGTGAAAAGGTCTGGTTAGAAGAGCAAGACAAAAGAAAAATTAATGTGTTTTTTCTCATTCTTGCATAGAAAAATGATTGCATTAAGACCCTTAGGGTGATCTAGTAGCAAGTTTTAAGAGAAAGCAAGTAAATGAAAAAGAATATTGAATATTATAAGGCATTTTGTTCTAGTTAATGTATGCCTAGTAGCAATTCTGTATCTGCTTCTAATGTCTCTGGGAGACAATCTGATAAACAGAAATGGCTATGGGATAATTTTCTCTGAAAGCATTCAAGTGTTTTCCTAGCTGGCAGAGCTGTAAAGATAAGACAGAACCAGACAGCATTTAGTAGAAGCACATGTTGCACCATGCTTCTTAGCATGGATAACCTTTCTTTTAGGTTAGCTCAAGTCTATGAGTGTGGCTGTCAGTTTGGAACATTTGTTCCTATTAAGAGGGTGAAACTTCAATATTTGTAGATGTACATAGTTGTGTGTTATTATTAAGTTAATAGGTTTTAGGGGGTATTGGGGGTGTGTTTGTTTTTTGTTTGAGGGCTTTCAATAAAACAGACAAAAAAACAAAACATTTTCTAAGATGTGACATAGGCTGAAATGGATATGACAAGACATTGTATAAAAGATCAACCTGCCAAACAGTTTATGCATATAACACAGCAGCTGGAACTAGACATTTAACAAAAAAAGCTTTTATACATAAAAGGTGGGAATAATACCTTTTTAATACATTGATGCATTCTGTAATGTGTAAATGTCAATGGTCTCAAAGATAAATACAAAAATGAACAGTGAACTATACTAAAAATGTAGAGTGCAAATAGCTATGCTACAGGAGACACACTTGGAAAGAAATAAACGTGAATTTGGTAAAGAAAGGTTTTCAGGATCATTATTCAACAGAATACCTGGGAAAAAAAAACAGGAGTGTGCATATTAATTGCACAAGGAGCTCCAATTTTGATAGAATAGGATAAGAAAGATAATAATGGTAGTTTTGTAGTACTAAGGGGTATGGGACATCACAATGATGGGGCAGCACAGTGGTTTGGGCAGCACAGTGGTGCAGCAGTTAGCGCTGTCATCTCACAGCAAGAGGTTCATTGGTTCAATTCTCAGCTGGAGTACCTTTTGTGTGGAGTCTGCATGTACTCCCTGTGTTCGCATGGCTTTCCTTTGGCTGCTCTGGTTTTCTCCTACATTCTAAAGACATACAGCTGGTGGATTGGATACTCTAAAATGGCTGTAGGTGTGACTGTACATATCAGTGGGTTGTACAGTTGAACTACGGCAGCAGGGCTAGCCAACCTGTGGTGTAAACCTTGGCTCTAGATGATTGCCACTACTGAAGTAACACCCCAACCCCATGTGCAAAAATGGGAAAAGGGGGCTGTGGATGGATGGATGTGCAACTAAGGGGCTACTGGTAGGGGAGGAGGATTACACTGCATGTACTCATATTCTACCTAAAACTGCTATAATGGAGCTTAAGAAATTCTGGGAGAAATAGTCAGCTTTTAGCAAGGAATATTATTTATAGGTGGGGATTGGAATTTGATTTAAAACAGTGAAGATGTGTCTGGGGCCCAGCAGGGAAAATATAACAAAGGAGGGTGGATTTTGAAGAGGTTTATGAAAATATTTGGCATAGAAGATGTGAATTCAGTACTAGGAGTTTGGAGTGAGTTTGTGTACTATTCCCCAAGATACAAACACTGGGCTAGGCTACACAGAATTTATATTTCACAGGAACATGTGCATTTAATTGAAGGTCTTGTTACACACCCAATAACTATTTCAGACCATATGCCAATAATAACTAATATAAAAATACAGGGTAATAAAATAAAAATGAGACACTGGTGCTTTCCCACCTATTTGATGAAAAGAGAGGAGCTACTACAGAAGATAGAAATGTCTTCTGAAAATATAGCTAGGGAGTGGGGTAAAATTAAAGTGGAATTTAAAAATAGGGTGGAAATAATAGAAAGAGAGATATGGTTATAATAGAAAGAGAGATATGGTTAAGAAGTAACAAGAATTATTTACAGGGACTGAGAAATGAAGTATTGCAAAATAGGGGAATCACACAGAACAAGAAGAGGAGCAATTGCAGAATGCTAAACAAAAAATAAGGGGTTACCTCAATAATATACATGAGGTTAGAAAGATTGCTGTTAAGCAACTGATTTTTGATAATTTTTCTAGAGCACAAAAACCTTTAGCACAATGACTCAGGCAGCAGAAAGTAGAAATGGGTTTCACCAAGCTTTGGGAGCCTATAACAAGGAACATAACAAGAGCTGCTGTAGAAGTATTAGAAATACGTGCACAGAGTCCTCTCTAGGCACAAAACTTTCAGTGGAAAATAAGGAACTACAAACGTAAAGATGCACCGACAGTACCACAGCTAGGAAATTTATTTAAGTAAGTTAAACAGTACAAACAGTACACAGGTTAGCGCTTTCAGGGATCTACCCCTTCATCAGACAACTGTTGAAATTCCACACTCCCTTAAATACTTGAGTCTGTCACATGATGATACAAGCAATTACCCTAATCACTGTTAATTGAAAAGAAACACAGTTGCCAATGCGGAATAAAAATATAAAAATAAATAATGCAATAAGAATATCTTACATCACACCTTCCTTGTCAAAGCTAATGATACTGTTAAAACACGCATAGAAAAAAATACATACAAAAAACATATAAAAAAATATATAAAATATATCTATGAAAAATGTGTACAAAATACATCTGACGATACCAGTGAGTATATGTACTAATTCATGTGCCTTGCTAAGAGTATATAGGCATAATATAAATAGTGAAAAATATATAAATTAATGCTAGAATACACTTGTGTATTTACATACACATAAAAGCAGCATATAGACATGCATAAGTATAAAAATATAAAAATATAAAAAATATATATATTTATACTGGATGTGCCATTCAAAAAAACTCAATGCCTCAATGGTCGAGCTTTTAAAAACGGTTTACACGATACCATTTGATTCAAACCTGGAGGTTTATCTGCATTAAATCATATGATCCATTTGTGTTCGGCAGCTTCTGTATCATTGGATAAATTAACCCATCTCTGTTTCTCCGACAATATCTGTAAAACTAAAAATTTGTAGATATGTTCTGGTCCTGTATTCTTAGTGTGCATGGCAATAGCACTACTTTCTTTAACATTTCTGATGTCTCTATAGTGTTCAAGGATCCTATCCTTTAGGCGTCTATTAGTCTTGCCTATATAGAAACTGTAGCATGCTATGCAATATGCAAAATAGACCACGTTATATGTAGTGCAGTCAGCATAAAAATTACTACTGTAGCTAAAATTCCTAAAGGGATGTGTAAATGTGCTGCCATTATGTATGTGCTTACAGGCTGTACAGTCCCTGCACATATATGTACCCAATCTAGCAGACTTGTTAGTGGTATTGATTGGGGCACTTCTATAGCATAATTCATTTCTCAATCTACCCGCCCTATTACTCCAACCATCAACGATACACCTATCAATAGTTTTTGCATCATAACCCCTATCTAGAAAATCTAGTTTAAGCTGATGTAGTGCTGTCTGTAATTCATCATCATCATCATCATCATCATCATTAAACAGTCGCATGATCCTATATACTTGGATCCTATATACTTGGACTTTAATAATGTTTACCTTCGTGTGGTTAGGATGCATACTAGTATTGTGTAGGAACGTATTCTTCTGACCTACTTCCTAAATAGACTAGTTCTAATGTGGTTCAGGTCATCTCTCCTCATTTTGATGCCCAAGAAGTCAATTTCAGTACTAGAGTACTTGGAAGTAACTCTAAGAAATCCACTGATGTTACTGAGGTAGGTAAAAAATGCATTCAGCTCTGCCTCTGGACCATTCCACAACAAAAAAACATTATCCACATATCTAATGTACCAGTCAATATATGTACCATACATACAATTAGTTAATATGTAAGTACATTCCCATTGGACCAAAGAAAGGTTGGCATAGCTATTGGCACAGGCCGTGCCCATAGCCACGCCAACCCTCTGTAAGTACTTCTGTTGTTGAAACAGAAAAGCATTGTTATTCAGCACTTTGTCTAGCAGGCTACAAGTAAGATCCCTTTTGTTCTTGTTAAAATCAACACTATGTAGTAGTTCCCTTATAGTCTCAATCCCCCATTCATTGGGGATTACAGTAAACAATGATTCTATGTCCATCGTTACTAGAAAACTGCAGTGGTTTGTGTTAGCCTCTGTCCATTTCAACCTAAGGGCTTCCAAGAAAACTTTAGAGTCCCTTAACACACTCAACAATTAATTAAAAGTGGCTGCAGGCTCTTTTCAATATAGATGGATAACGGTTCAGTAACTCATCCCTTTCCTGAGACTATGGGACGCATGGATGGCACTAAAATATTCTTGTGTATCTCAGGGAGACCATAAATCTCAGGAATGGTAGGATTACTGACCGAAAAGTACTCAAATAACTCTTCATTGATCATACCCGTGATTAACAAATCAAAAATAAGAAAGGAAACCTTGTCAATAACACTTTTTGCAACATTGTTAGAAGTAGTCTGATAGGTAAAATCATCGTTCAATAGTCATAGCATCTGATCTACATACACTTGCTTATCTATCACGACAATGCCTCCTCCCTTGTCAGCAGGTCTTATCTCAATTGAATGCATTTGCTTTAATTCTGACAAAGCATAATATTCCTCTCCTAGCATTTCCCTCAGTTCTCTATCACACACATCAATAAAAGTGTCAATAACCGCATTGCAAATATGCTAGGTTTTTTAAAAACATTCATAATCTTTTGGGAGCTACTGCCAAAAATAGTTTTTAGTGTCAAAGTCTGACCAAAAAGTTTAAAGTCTTTAATAACTTCAGTTAAATCAGCCTTCCTTGCTGGAACAAAGCATAGCCCTTTATTCAAAAGTCTCACCTGGTTTTCTGAGTGAGACGAAATGTTGAAAATTAGACCTTCCTGAATCTTATCCTGTCCTGGCCCTCTGCACTCAGCGGTCTCCGCTGACTGTGGTTCACGGAACGTCCTCTGATGGGCAGAGGTTCCTGCAATAAAAAACGATTCACATTATCCACTAGACCAAGTCTAGTACTAGTATTAGAAATATTTTGGAAAATCTATGAAAGTCCGTATAAAGCAAAGAAATATGGAAATCAATAAACAGTACAAATGAAAGTGTTTATGAAAGAATTAAATATGCCAAAGTTAGAGGTACATGAGGCTCAATTATTACCAGTTAGGCTAGGAGGAGATGAGATAAAAATGGTGATGTATAACCAATCTACAGGAAAGTCCCCAGGAATAGATGATATTCCTGTGCAAGTTTGGAGGCTAGGAGGGAAAAAAAATGATAAAGATCTAGAAGGATTTCTTTAACAGTATTTTAAGTGGTGAAGAAGTGCCAACACCCTTGGAGGAAGCAGCAGTTGCTATAATACCTAAACAGGGTAAAAATCCATCAGATCCAGTTTCATACAGACCCATTTCAATACTAAACCATGATTATAAAGTGTTTATGTCTATAATGCGTACAAGAATGGCAAAAGTGATGCCGAAATTGATAGATATGGATCAATGTGGTTTTGTGGAGGGGAGGAAAACATTTGACAACATTAACAGAACACTGATGATCCAGAGGGAAGCAGAATGTAAGAAAATACCACTGTTGTTGGTGGATCTTGATGCAGAGAAATATTTTTGACAGAGTAAGCTGGGACATTATGAGCAGCCCAATAGAAGCATTTACGTTTTCTGAAAAAATTCAGAATCAGATTACTGTGGGTAAGACCCCCATTCAATTCATAGCTGGTTATAGATCCCCCTCCATGGATCATGATGTGCAGGAGGCCTACTTGACCAAACTGGTCAATCCAAATTTGCCAAACACTCTGGTCATGGGAGATTTCAATTATCCCACCACCAACTGGGAAAACTACTGTAGCCCTAATTCACTAGCGTAAAAGTGCCCTGACTTTGTTAACACCAATGCCCTGGAACACACTGTTCAAACCCCAACAAGAGGACCAAACGGTTTACTATCAAAAGACTGTAAGTCATATGGTCGACAGTTATAACATCGAAAGTTATTTATGAGAACATCATAAATACTGGAAAAAAAAATCAAAGTTTAAATAGTCAAAAAATACCTGCAGCACTGACAGTATTGTTTTTGCAGGGGGGCAAGCCCCCTGCACCCCCTGTGTAGGGTGTGCCCCCCACACCCCCTGCTACTTTTATATTACAGCTTTGAGATCACACTACAGTGTTGACAAGGGTATATCCTTGCCCTGTTGTCGACATTTTTTGACAGGTAATTTGCATGCATTAACTGTCGATGAAATGAACCAATTAATATTCATGTGTCAATGATATGGGTCGCTCAAATGAATGTTAGATCTTTTGAATTTCAAACATTTGATAGTAAACCGGAACAAACATCCTAGATCTGGTCCTCACTAACATGACAAACAGATGCACCACCACAACTGTTGGGCCCTCATTAGTTAAATCTGACCGCAATTAATCCCCTTTAAACTGGCACTAACACCAGAACTCAGAAAAGGTGAAGTCAGACTAAAAGACTTCACCAATGCAAACTATGCCCTCCTAGGAGAAGGTATAAATGCATTCCAAGCCCACCCCCAGCTAGAAGTGGTAACTATACCAAAGCTTACACAAAAGCCCTGTACAGTCACTTGTATAAGTATATAGATTCATCTCTTTCAGAGAGAATCAAAACCAGAGCCCCAAGTAAAAAAAGGCCACACTGGTGGGCATCCAGCATTGTCAAACTTTACAACATATGCAACATGTTGCTGTCTAAGAAAACTAAGGTGAGGCCCCAACAATGGAAAAGCACCTTCCTCAGCCTCAACAGACAAACAGGAGAACATGCCAAATCCTAAAAGGGTAACTTTGAGGAAAAACATAGCAATCACAGCCAAGGATAACTATAAGGCCTTTTACAGCTACAGGCATTGCCTAAAGGTAGGGCCAAAGCATGCGCCGAACTAGTGACTAATGATATCACACACACTGATCCCGCAGAGATAGCAAACCTGCCAGAGGACAGATTTGGTGAAAATTTCACTCCCTTATCCCCTCCAAACTTATCACAAACCTTTCCCTCAACCCCATCCAACCTACATATCCAAAGAGCAGGTCATTAAAGCCTTGTCTAAGGCAAAAAACACAGTCGCCATGGGACCAGATGGCATCCCAGGCTGTCTTCTAAACAAATGAAAACATGCACTAGTATCACTATTAAGTACCTTATTCAATCAAAGCCTAACCACAGGCTTTGTTCCTGCAGAATGGAGAACAGCAACAGTTATTCCCCTCCACAAGGTGGCTTAGCAATAGACCCAGGGAATTATAGACTCATAAGTCTGTCCAGCCTTATCTGTAAAGCCATGGAATGTGTCATCATGTACCTCATAAATAAAGACATGGGATACCTCCAAACCCTGGATCTGACCCAATTTGGCTTCATTAAGGCAGCTCCTGCATGTTAAACCTGGTGTATTTCTTCAAAAATGTGACTAGGGCCATTAACAAGGCCAAATCTGTGCACATGGCATACCTCGACTTGGCAAAGGCATTTGACACAATCCCACACTCATGCATTACCAATAAATTTAGCAAACTGAATGTAAACCCCTTTGTTGTAAGGTGGTTTGCCTACTGGCTCACAAAACAGTCACACACTATCAAAGTGGGTGACTCCACATCAACCAGCAGACGTGTTGCTAGCGGGGTTCCACAAGGATCAGTGTTGTGTCCCCTACTGTTTAGTATATACTTCTCAGAAGTTCAGGCAAAAACTAAAGGGGCTGTTGCTGACCATGTTTGCAGATGACTGCACACTGGGTGCAATTACTGAATCCCCAAAAGATGGCAGTATACTTCAGGAGGGTCTTATGCAGACCAACAACTGGTGTCTTAGTCACAGTCTCAAACTGAATGCAAAGAAATGCATTATCATTCCTGTGATGATAGTAGGTATGATCAGCACAGATAGCTGGAATTTTGTAAATAATTATATGTCATTTGTGAATATCAAACTGATTTATACAAGATGCTTGTGTTATAAATGTATTAGAACTGTATGTCATGTGTATATCAAACTGATTTGTACAGATGTTTGTGTTGAAAAGGTATTTGTAAAGTGCTTGTGTTTGAAATGTATCCACAGTGTGTCCTACTGGAGAGAACAGAAATATACATACACTATTGTAATTGTTCAAATGTATATATTTTAATAGAGGAAACTGGAAGGTTAACCTCACTCCAGCAAACTTTAAAATATATCTGAAATCAAATCACTTTACGGGCTAGGCTATAAAGATGCTATCTCACAGGTTTCAATGGAGCCAGAGACAGAAAGTCTATACTAGGAAGCTTTCTGTATTGTCTTTGGGGTGAACTAATTACTACTCTAGAAGCATGGAGGTATGGAATTGTTTTATGACTTCCAACACCTGCCACACATCTGAGAAAAAGCCCTTGTGTGTGTATTTTTACAGGGAGGTGGTAAATCCTGACAGCTTCTAGCAATGGGGGGGGAGTTGCTTGGGAACTAGACGTCAGATGACCATACATGATGTAATTCTGCAAGCTATCGCAGAAGTAATATTTTAGATATTATTTTGAGAAGTCTCTCAGTGAGACAGAGCATTCTGTCTTGGGCCTGACAACAAGAAGGACCATTCACCACATCATCTGCCTTGCTCTATTAAGTAAGTAGGGAATAGTGATTCTCTTAGATTCCGTCAGGAATATAGTGAAGTTTAGTTTAAATGTTCTTTTTTTATTTGTCTGAGCCTGTCCTTCAATGTTATTTTAAACATTTTCTGTAATTTGAACTCTGATGTCACTGTGAATATATATTTAGTATTGTCTTGTTCTTTTATTATTTATTATCAGATATATTTAAACCTCTCATTGTGGCTGATCTTTGTAGAGATATTTAATTTTTGAGAGTATTTGCATATTGATTTGGTGACACTGTGTGGGTCACTCCTAGTAGCCTTGATCTTGGTCAAACTGCCATTTATATTAATATTAATTTCACTCAGTATATTGGGTACCCTTGTAAGGGCCTTAAGGTAGCTGGCACAACTGTTTGTTGGTGGTGGTAACTAACTTATAGTCTGGGTGGGAGGGGGCATAACTATTAAATCTGTGCCGGTCTTTCCCAGGTGTGTGTGTGTGTGTGTGTGTGTGTGTGTGTGTGTGTGTGTGTGTGTGTGTGTGTGTATGTATGTGTGTGTGTGTGTGTGTGTGTGTGTGTGTGTGTGTGTGTGTGTGTGTGTGTGTGTGTGTGTGTGTGTGTGTGTGTGTGTGTGTATGTATGTGTGTGTGCTCTCATGTGTGTGTGTAAATCAAATCTCCAAGAGTGTGTGTGTGTGTCAGCTACTTGGGCAGGGACAGGAAGCACTGGTTGGACAGACAGGGTGCTGGAGGTCTTGGCTTGGACACTCAGCTGAGACCTCAACTTTATAGCTGTGCCAGTGGGGAGTCTTACTGGGGATCTGGAGAAAGAGGGAGAAACCAGCCCTGGACTGACTGTGTTCCCCATGTGTTTTTAAGGGAAATTGTGCTTGATTGTGCTTAATGCAGAGAGCTGCATCTGGAGATACTGTGTGTGTACCTGTTATCCTCCCAGTGAATGTCACCCACTGGTGCCAGTGATGAGAACTGAGGCTCCTTAATTACCAGCCCAGAGGTGAAGGGTCATCACAATTCCCTTCAGTAAAAACAATACCCCTTAACACTATACAATTAACAACAATACCCTATGTACCTATGAAGTGGTAAGAGATCTGGGATCACAAGTAGACTGCGACTTTAACTTTAACCACCATGTGTCTACTGTAGTAACGAAGGCTTTCTATGTAGCACACATGATTAGCAAAGGCACCATCTCTAGAACAAAGGAGATTATAACCCCTCTATACTCGTCATTAATCAGGCCCATGATTGAGTTTAACGCCTCTTTCAGCATGTACCGTACAAAGCACCTTCAGTAATTGGAGAGACCTCAGGGGTTTCTAACTAAGAAGCTCAAGGGACTCCAGCACATGCCACACACAGACCGACTAAAGTCCCTGTCAGTATCATCTAGACTTCTTCAGGAAGACTTATGCCTGGCTTACAGAGCAATCTCCAAGCCAGACAGACACTACCCAGTTAATAAATAAAATAAATAAATAAATAAATTTGCTGCACATCCATAAATCAAATGGGACTAGAGCTACCTATTGCAGGGACCTAAATATGGCCTGCAACTTGAATAGGATGTGCTGGAGGGACAGAATGTCTCCCAGTGACTGCCGCATCTTTGGAATAGGCTGCCAATTCATGTGAATCATAGCACCTCTATGACACTGTTCAAAAGGAACCTGAACGAGTGAATGGGGCATTGTAAACTCTTACCAGGGATAGCACCTACAACCCTCTTGGACATGGGCAGTCATTACTAAATACAATCCTGGGTATTGACTAGAGTATCTATGGTATTACATTGGGATGAAACATCTAGGCTTGAAATTACCTCCAGTCGATAGCCTAGTAACCCTTATGATCCTATGATGCTATAAAATTATAAGGTTGATTAGGAGGGTATATGAGGGATCAGAGGCAAAAATTAAAGTGGGTGGGTTCCTCTCTGATAATTTCTGCTTGAGCAGAGGAATCAGGAAGGGGTATCATCTTTCCCCTTTGTTATTTACATTATATTTAGAACCATTGGCAAAGAAAATAAGGGACTCAGAAATTCAAGGATATAATTGATATGGTAGTCAAGAAAGGCTGGCTCTATTTGCAGATAATATTATTTTATACTTGATAAAACCAGAAAAAGGCATTTCAGTGTTGTGGAACATTTTGAGATAGTTTCAAACCTTTTCAGGATACAAAATTAATGAAACTAATGAACCCACACACAGATTGTTTAAGCAATATCCATATTTATGGGGACATGATAAAATGAAGTATTTAGGATGGATTAAAAATAAGTTTGTAGTTTCATAAGATGTTACTAGGCTATTGACCCAAGGTTCTTTACAAGCTTAGCCATTATATCCCGATATAATATTAGATGAGAGATATCATCTGTGCCCAAGATTTTTCTAGCAAAGACTGCCCAAGTCCAGATGAGAAGCAGGGGCAATCCTGGCAGAAATTTACAGTTTCCCATCCAGTTGTCCAGGTTGCTCTTAAAAAGGGTCATGGAGGTGCTCTGCTTGACATGGATTAGAAGCCTATTCCGTAGGAGTGGCAACCTCTGAGAAATGTATCTGTCTCGCCAGCAGGTCCTATTTATGCCAAAGGCTAGACTGAGGTCTTTGGAATGGGTGACTATAGCCCAATTTGACTTACGGATGTGCAGTATTTTCATAAGATTTGGGTCAGAGATTGTCCTGTAAGCCAGACATATGTCACCTCTAAGTAGTCTATATGCTACTGAGTATAGTGATAGTGACTTCAATCTGTCCATTGCTGGAGACCCTGAATTTTCTTAGTTAGAAATGTCTAGGGTCCCTGAAGTTGCTGCAGGTGTCTGGTATGGTACATTCCAAAGGGAGCATTATATTCAATAATAGGCCTGAGGAGGGATGAGTACAGGCCAGTTATAACCTCTTTTGTTCTTGAGGTGATGCCTTTGCTAATCAGGTGAGTGAAGTGGAATGCCTTCCTCACCACAGTAGACACATGGTGGTCAAAGCTGAGGTGACAGTCAACTTGTGTTCTAAAGTATCTCACTGCAAAATTGGTACTTACTGTTTATTTTATAATCAGCAGGCACACTGTTTTTACCTAAGGGAATGATGATTTTTAGCATTTAGTTTAAGACCATGGCTTTAGCAGCAATCATTGATCTGTGTAAGTTATTTTAAAAGAATGCTGACATCACTAAGGGATTCAATGATAGCACCTAATTTGCAGTCATCCACAAACCTGGTTAGCCACAGACCCTCTTTTTTGGCTCGGACGTCTCAGAAGTATATGGCAAACAAGAGGGGGCTCAACACTGACCACTGTGAGACCCCACTGATGATAGGTCTGCTGGTAGTGGTGAAGTCTCCCACTTTGACTGAGCATTGTCAATCTGTGAGGCAGTTTGCAACACACCTGACAACATAGGAGTCCATATTCAACTAGGTTAGTTTGTCAGTGATGCTCGAATGTGGGATTGTGTCGAAGGCCTTGGCCAAGTCAAGATAAGCTGTGTGTACTACCTTGCCTTTGTCTATGGCACTGGTCACATTCACAAAGAAATCCACCAGATTTAGTAGGCATGACCTACCCTTGACAAATTTGAACTGGGATGGATCTAGGGTTTGGAGGTCACCTATATCCTTATTTATGAGATCCACGATGATTCATTCCATTGTCTTACAGATGAGGCTGGTTAAACTTATGGGTCTGTAGTTACCTGGGTCTGTTGCTGGGCTGCTCTTGTAGAGGGGGATAACAGTTCCTGTTTTCCATTCAGTGAGGACAAAGCCAGTACTCAGGCTGTGGTTGAATAGAGTGCCTAATGGAGTAACTACCTCTTGTTTTAGAACATTAAGAATGCAGCCCGGAATGCCATCTGGTCCCATGAAGACTGTGTTCCTAGACTTGGAGAGACCATTTATGACTTGCTCTTTGAAGATGCAGGTAGGATGAGATGATGAATTCGTGGTTTGTGATATGCTTGTGGGGGATGGGGGGTGAAGTGTTCACCAAAGCTGCCTGCTACAAGGTTTACAATTTCCACAGGGTCAGTGTGTGCAATGCCATCCACAATTAGTTCAGCACACATCTGAGTTCTATCTTTTAGGTTGTGGATGCAGCTGAAGAAATCCTTATGGTTATCTTTGGCTATGGTTGCCAAATTTTTCTTATAGTTGCTCTTTGGCGATTTTACAAGTTGTCTTATTTGCTTGTTTAGGCTGAGGAGGGTGCTCTTCCAGTTCTGGGATCTCACTTTTATATTTTTAGACAGTAGCTTCTTTCACTTATTGTATAATCTGTTAATGCTAGACATCCACCAGGATGGTTTATTTTTTCTTGAAGATCTTGTTTTAATCCTATCAGGCATGGCTGTGTCTATACATTTGTGTAGATGTTTATGGAGGGCATCCGTGTATACCTTAGTATAGCTGTCAATGCCATTGTGGGAACTAGAGCTTGGAAGTCAACTATACCATCCCTTCAGATTCCAGAGGGGCAGCTAAGGATAGTTGGGAAGAGAAAAACAAAAAAATACAAAAGTGAGAAATTGGAAGCTCTGCTATATGGATATAGATAGCAAGATGCAAGCAGTTAAAATATTTTTAGTCCCTTTATTCTTATACACAGGTCAGGCATATTTTTATTAACCAGAGGAGAAATTGTGGATAGCAATTAATAAAGAGCTGAAGGATTTTATCTGGGTGGGAAAATGACAAGAGTTAAGTCGGATAAGCTAATTCTTTCAGTATAACAGGTTGAATTGGGATTACCAACTTGAAGGGGTATTCCAGAGCTACAAAGTTAAGGCTCCTATACATAGCACAAGCAGAAAATTATAATTCAAAGTGGAAAAAGTTGACAATGAAATGGGGAGAGGGGTTCAACAAACAAGGAGAGACTGGGATTTTGGATGAAGACCTTTAAGGAGAATAACAATAATCATACAGAATATTATATTCATAAAGTAAAAGAGAGTGTTCTAGGAAGTGAGACAACATGGGAATGGAGAAATGAGATTCCATTGATAAGGATGACTGTATTTAGGGATACAGACAATAGACAAGAGGGGAATGGAATTTATTGGAGAAAACTGGCAAAGAAACCAAGGTACTGGGAGCAGGTGAGTAGAGAGGGAAAGTTAATGAAATTGGAGGATGTCAAGAATTAATTTGGACTGTGGGTTGAAGATTGCCTTCCCTGTCAGGGATTGATATCAGAGTACAGGCAAAGAGGAATAAATAGGGGGTTCCTACATGAAAGTCCAGCACTTGCAGAGTTTTTAGTAGAATCTAGAACAGAAGCTGCTGTTAAAAAGGACTAAGTAGAGCATATAAAATATTGCACGATAACTATAAGAATCAATCAGAGGATGTTAGAATGGAATGAGAGGAGAGATTGGATAAACAATTCACAAAGAAACAATGGGAGATATATCTATGTCTCCCAAATCTGCAAGAAAATATAGAAGATTTAGGATTTTTGCTTGGAAATGCTTACATAGATATTTATACCCTAAATAGACTCCAGATAATTTTTGCTTAGGTAGACAGCAAATGTTGGAAGTGTGATGGGGAAGTAGAGGTAATTGGGAACATATTTTCTGGGAGTGTAACGAGTTGGCAGACTTTAAAGATTCCCTGCAGACTACTCTATCAGAGATACTGAGTGAGCAAATTGGTGTAACTAGGGAAATAATTTTTCTGAGCTATGATACAGAATCGGACTTGCCTAGACTTAGTAAGACCTTGCTGAGTCTAATTATGGAGCCCATCAAAAAAGCAGTTACTAGAAAATGGAAATCAGAGTATAAACCAACTGTATTAGAAGAAGAGAATATAGCAACACAGATAAAACAATTGGAATTGGGAGGTTTAGAAAAGAGAAGGAGCAAACTACATAGGAAAAATGGGAATTATAGGAACAATGCATACAGGGGAGGAATAAGGATTAAAAGAAGTTACGATTTGAATGAGCTATGTAATGCTTGACTGACAATGATTGAGTAGATTATATGTGATATATAATGTTTGCAACTAGGATTGTGTCAATATGGTATGCGATGTAAAATGCTTGCAGCTAGGATTGTGTCAGTATGGTTTGTTTTCATTTATATAAATGTATGATTGCCCATGTCATTAATGATAATTCAATAAAGATGTTTCTTGTTTAAAAAAAGATTCCTTAGCTGTTTGAGCATATTCAATGAGGGCCCCCTTGTCCCTTCATCCAGTAGAAAGAATTTTCTGTAGTGGCCATTAACTGATCCAACAAGGCATAATGATCTGAAATGTAGTTAAGTAATTCATCTCTATAAATGTGATCCATTTGTGTTTTATGGAAACAATTTTCCAAAATTATGTGGATTATACACATAAGGGGGGGCTGCTGCTTACAAACGATCAGTATCTAAAGCAATTCACATGTTTGACCCCATGTTAAACTTAACTCAACTTTCTTCTATCTTGTGGGAAGCAACTCTAGTAAGCCTAACGTTTTTAGGCACACCAGAGATTTTTGATTTTTTGGAAATTTATCATGTACAACATTTAGAAGACCAAATCTCCAACATTTGTTCCACATACTGGCTGCTTATGATCTTTTTTATTCTTATACAACATAATATGTATTTATTCCATAATGGTGTTCTCCAGTGTCTCATGATTACCATGAATTATGTGTTTGCATGTATTAATTCTCATCTTTTAGAGTTTATGACTACATTTTTTGGTATTCCTCAGTGGAAATGGTCTAACTTTCTGTATGCTTCTTATTTACACATGCTTTTGAGAGGGTAGTCTATAATTGCTTTTCAACTGGCAGTTACAAAGGTTTCTTTGTTTTTTAGTTTAGTATATTATGTCCTGGAGTTAGGCTGAATGCTGCTTTATTTATCTGGCGAGTTTTATTGCTCATTCTAGGCTTAGTCAGTGTCTCGTAAAGTTAAATTCTCAGATCATATTCCCTTCTGACCTGCTCATTTCAGTTTCTGTTGTTGCTTGTGAAGTTCCCCATCTGAAATTCTCTTACGATGGATAATGATGATGATGGTTATTATGATGATGATGATGATGATGATGATTATTATTATTATTATTATTATTATTATTATTATTATTATTATTATTATTATTATCCAGTGACTGTCCCTGCCTTGTATTCCTCTTTTCCCTTATTTTATACTTACACCTATCAACCTCCCAAGCATTTTGGCAGAATACCATCTAGCTTTTTTCTTAATCTGTTTTCCCTTCATTCTTCCCAGCAATTAGCAAGGTAGAATATTTTTCCAAACCACTCATCCCTGTCACTCATCTCCTCCATTCCTTTAATGTTCCTACCCATGGTTCGGACCCAGTTTATGGTATTTATACTTGGCCAGGTGCCATTGGGTAGGTTTGGGAACCCCTCATTTATTGCCTTCATCTTACATTTCTGTTAAAATTGGTTGCAGCCCCTCTTCCCTACTGGGAATGATGTGCCCCCAGCACCCTTTAGCTTGGTCCATCTTTGTAAAGAGTCTGTGAACTCACCTTCCTCTTCATCATATTTTAAAACCTGGCTGCAGTTTATCACATCAACTCATTTGTTCCCAGTGACCCTCCACCCTGAATTATCTTTATAAACAGTTATGTTGCCCAGTACAGGCCAGGAATTCTCTGATGCTTTCAATAACTGGATGTTATTTTCCCCTTAAGAATGAGTGATTCATTAATGCTCCACAGTTAACAGCCTTTATCCAGTAGCACTCATTGGCTACTACATGTGTACATCAATACCTGGCATAAACACAGCATGATGTTCTGTATATGACTTATTCCCAGACCTCCAAACCCTAGATCCATCCTGCTCGATTCCCTACCATTCCATGGTTGGAGACCTGGCCTTATTTCCTACATTACTCCTTAGCCTGCATACATTATTTGAGAAAGTAGTTCCCTCATAAGTCCATCCTGGCTATAATATGGATTACCATTTAACAGCCTCCTTTCTTTCAGACAGAGTAAGCTGAAGCACTGGCAACCTTGAGATCAGTCCTTCCTTTAGTAGGATGGTATTTGATATCCCTGTTATATCATCAGGACCCCCTTTTGACAGTGTCCCCAACAAGGCTCTCCCCATGTGTATGTGTATCTTATATCCTAACTAGTTTTTCCTAAGTCACAGGCCCCTTTGCTCCTCCATTTCAACCAACAGACTCCAGTTCTACCCATTGAGGTTTTATTCATTGGGCAAATAGCTCATCTGAGTTTTTGTTCTTGGTTTCTAGATGGACTGTACTCCTGTAACCAAGGTCCCTATGGTTTTGACTTCTGATTGAACTGCTGCTTATTTGTTTGCTATTTGCAAACTGGCTGGCTCATTCTGCTTGCCTGGTCTAGTTTAGACATTTGCTAGCTCCTGATTGGTAGACGGAAGAATTTTAAGTTCTCCAACATTTTAATGATCTACAGTAGTTCCAACATTTTAAATTCATTGGACTGTTCAAAATTCTCTCTTTTATTATGTTATTTGTATACTAGTGTAAATGTGAGAGTCATATGCTTTGGTAGTTAATGATCTGAAGAAGTCTGCAGGACTGGAGAAAAGCACTTATCTCATTTAGCAAAATCAACAAAAACTGTTTTTCTTAAATGTTGTTTGCTTATGTTGTATTTCTACTGCAGTATTTCCTTAACACTGGTCATTCAGAGCTTTTTTATTTGATTTTTGAATCCAAATTACATTTATAAAATGTTTTATCATCTTTCTTAACAGAAAAAAAGTATAACTTTCCTTCATGATTATGGGCCTTTATTTTTAGGGTATTCCTTATTAGACATTTTCTACATTTTTTTAATTCAGTCTATCTATCTATAGATTGTGTATGTGTATGTATCTGTCTATAGATACATTTATATACCCATACACTCTGGAAAAATAAACCACACCAAAAGTAGATGGATAGGAGAAAATTTTCCTTTATTTGTGACCAAACACCATACAAGATTAACTGCCACAAATAAAGACAAATTTTCCCAATTTGCCTGGTTTTAGTGCTGTTTATGTTTTCAGAGTGGGTATTTTCCTAAATGTACACCTTAGCCTGCTTTCCTTTCATGCACTAGCTTTGGACTCTCACTCTCTCTTTGGTGTGTGTGTGTGTGTGTGTGTGTGTGTGTGTGTGTGTGTGTGTGTGTGTGTGTGTATGTGTACACACACACACACACACACACACACACACACACACACACACACACACACACACACACACACACACACACATATATATACATGCATCAAAAAAACAAAATATAAAACAGAAAGCAATCGAACACACCTGGTTGATCAACCAATTGAAAAACAGCAGGGGACAAGCACCCCTGTACCCTCACAGCACCTGTTAATTATATAAAAAATCTCCAAGATCACAGTACAGTGGGAAAAGGACAAATTCTCCAATTCCCACCATACCACAGTCTGGCACACATTTAAAAAAGCTTGTATCTGTGATCTGCTGATTTTTGATCACATGTACTGGCTTTTATTCTTGTCACTAAAATGAGCTTTTGATCAACTGCCTGTCTGCTAACTATATATTCATATATATATATATATATATATATATATACACACACACACACACACACATACATATACATATATATATATATATATATATATATATATATATATATATATATATATATATATATATATATATATATATATATTCCCTCAGATGTGACTTTATTTCATATTTTTCTTTCTTTTCACTTTGTCTCAAAGTCTTGTTGCATCTGAGGTGCCACCTTTTAATATATCTCCATTGTACACCCACACAGCCTTCATTTTTGCTGTCTCAGTTTGTCGGTCTGCTCTCATGAAATCTAAAACCCTCATGTTTTTTTGTTCTATCTCTGCACTACTGCTTGATGATCACTTGTTCCCAAATGTAAGCAAAGCAAAATATAATTCCAACAGTAACCAGGTACCTCTGCAAAAACACAAAACAAATCCAAAGAATAAAAGCAGGCAGAGGCAAGGCTCCAGTTTCTTCAGCTGATTTATTACAAGACACACAAGCGCTTTCACCACAAGGCTTCTTCAGGTGTATAAAAAGCAGCACTCAACACACCCATTCTTATACTAAGCATTAGCTAGTCACATGATTAAAAAGAAAACTCTTAAAGGCACAAAGAACAATTGTATTCAGCCCACAGTAAAATGCATGGTAAAATATATAAAAACTTCATTACAAAAAACACATTTCATAAAAGCAATATTACAAAAAATGCATATTACAAATACATGTAAACCACATAAACGTAACAGATTCTACCTACGTAATGGTCTATTTTTCAGGATGGGTCTCAATGGCACATGGTCATTAAGACCATGTCCTGTGTTAGCTCTTAATCTCACAATCCATTTAGCCTCCAGGTTCTCAGTTTGAACTCTGGTGTCACCACCCCTCAAGTTCTCATAACATTTACCTAATACCATAAATGTAAAGGTGTGTTGATCATTCATTTCTTTAATGTGTTTTGCTAAAGCATTGAACACACTACCCTTCTTAATATGGTATAGGTGTTCCCTGATCCTATCCCTTAATAGTCTATCTGTCTTTCCCACATAGAATACACTTATACACTAAGAACCAGTGCAAGGTGTGATACTTTACATGTGGTTTACCTTGCTACTTGCAAAGTATGCAGTAAATTCTATGTGGGAAAGCCAGACAGACTATTAAGGGATAGGATCAGGGAACACCTATACCATATTAAGAAGGGTAGTGTGTCCAATGCTTTAGCAAAACACATTAAAGAAACAAATGATCAACACACCTTTACATTTATGGTATTACGTAAATGTTATGAGAACTTGAGGGGTGGTGACACCAGAGTTCAAACTGAGAACCTGGAGGCTAAATGGATTGTGAGATTAAGAGCTAACACAGGACATGGTCTTAATGACCATGTGCCATTGAGATCCATCCTGGAAAATAGACCATTACGTAGGTAGAATCTGTTACATTTATGTGGTTTACATGTATTTGTAATATGCATTTTTTGTAATATTGCTTTTATCAACTGAGTGCAGTGAGATCATATTCTGATTTCAGACACTCCTACTGTGTACAAAGAGAGCATCTGGGAAACAGAAAAAAAAAAAAAAAATTTAAGCTTGTTTCCTGCCTTTCCTGTTAAGTGGTATAGACTATTTGTAGGCTTCTGAGCCCCCAAGCCCTTCTGTGTTGGAGGGAAGCCTTCTAGCTTAGTTTTTTTTCCTTATAACTAGCCAGTTTTCTAGTTTCAGCACTCAAATCTGTTTCTTTGATCTCAGCACTTATTCAGAAAAAAAAATTCATCTGCTTTTACTGTACTTGTGTTTCTACCTACTTTTTTACTTTTGCATCATCTTAAAAGTACTCAATTGTATTTATTACTGCTTGGTGTAACTCATTCTAAGCCTTTTGGTTTAAACACTTGGGCTTCGGACCAGTTGTTTTGCACTGAGAGGGTTTGTGGTCTGCACTGTAGTGGCAGAACAGGTAGCTTACATCCTTCTAAGTTGGGAACTGCTGATTGAGGGCTCAGTGTCTGTTATTCTAAAAGTGTATTAATTCTGGTTTAAGCACTTGGGCTTTCAGGCCAGTTATTTTACATTAAGAGGGTTAGTGGTCTGCACTCTTGTGGGAGGAGAGGCTGGACTCTGCCCTTCTGAGCTGGGAATTTCTGGTTAAAGGCTTATAGTACATGCATATCTGAACTGCTTCTTACTGAAGTTGGTGCGCCTTGTTTGCTGTGGCATAGACTGGATTCGGGCCTGCTGGATCTAGCTTTGTTTGTGTAACTTGAGCACTAATCCAGGCATTCTCTAAAGTATTCAATTGTATTTATTACTGCTTGGTAGTAACTTGATTCATAGGTTCATAGGTTCATAGGTTCATACTAGGCTATCTGCCCGAGGGCATTTACAAGCCTAGCCCATCGTTTTGTGGCTTACGCCACCCCTTTAGTATGGGGAACTATACCCATTATTTTGCTGTGCCTCTGTCGAGCAGTGACACTGAGGTAATCCCTGGGGTATATCTGCGATCTCCCATCCATTGGTCAAGATTTCTCTTGAACAAGGCCAGCGAGGTGCTCTGCCTCACATGTACCGGGATTTTGTTCCACAGCATAGGGAGTCTTTGGGTGATGAATCTATCCCTCCAGCACGTCCTATTAATAGCCGTGTCAAGGTTTAAGTCTCCCGCCCTTGTGGCTCTGATGGATCTAGATTTTTGAGGTGAAGCATATTCATCAAATCTGGGTTTGACATGGCCTTGTATGTCAGGCAAAGGTCACCTCTGAGCAAGCGGTAAGTGACTGAATAGAGCTGGAGTTCTTTCAGTCGGGCAGCATAGGACAGATTTTGAGACCCTTTATCCTTTTGGTGAGGAACTTTTGTGGCCTCTCCAGCTGCTGCAAGTGTCGGGTCAGATACATTCGAATGGGGCATTGTACTCAATCATTGGTCTGATGAGTGATGAGTAAAGGGAGACTATGACCTCCCTTGATCTAGATGAGAATCCCTTCATGATAAGGTGGGCAATGTAGAAGGTCTTCCTAACTACTTTAGCTACATGGGTGTCGAATGACAGACTACTATCAACCTGGGTCCCCAGGTCCCTGATAACTTCTTCTGTGCTCAGTGGATTGCCACCTATTTGGTAGCTAGGGTAACCTTGTTTTTCCCGAAGGGTATGACTATGCATTTTTGGCATTTAACTTTAGGCCGTGGCTCTGGCACCAGTTATCCGTTTCTGTGAGACCCTTCTGAAGGATATCTGTGTCAGATGTGTTTTCTACTATGGCGCCCAGTTTGCAGTCATCTGCAAACTTTGTCAGCCATAACCCTCCTGTGTTTGCTTGTACTTCGGAAAAGTAGATGCCAAACAAGAGTGGGCCCAGGACTGAGCCCTGTGGGACACCACTTGTGACAGGCTTTGAGTCTGACATGGCGCCAGCAACTCTAACCCTGTGGGTTCTGTCACTCAGCCAGTTTGCAACCCATCTTGTGATGTATGGGTTGACATTTAAGCTGATGAGTTTTTCAATGATACCCAAGTGGGGTATTGTATCGAAGGCCTTAGCCAGATCGAGGTAGGCTGTATGGACTGCCTTTCCCTCATCAATGGCTTTGGTGACTGTTTCGAAAAAGTCAACCAAGTTTAAAAGGCATGATCTGCCTTTGACAAAGCCAAACTGGGTTGGATCCAAAGTCTGCAAATTCCCTATGTCTTTATTTATGAGGTCCATTATGATCCTCTCCATGGCTTTGCAGATAAGGCTTGTCAAGCTAATGGGCCGGTAATTTCCAGGGTCGTTGGAGGCACCGCCTTTGTGAAGTGGTACCACAGTTGCAGTGCGCCACTCCCTGGGTGCGTATCCAGAGGTAAGACTTTGATTAAACAGCTGTCCTAGCTGTGGGTTTAATTCCTCATTGAGTTCATGGAGCACACAGCCGGGGACACCATCAGGTCCCATGGATGCTGTGTTTTTTGCTTTGGAGAGAGCAGTTCTCACTTGGGCTGGAGATGTTTGGGGGCTGCAATCGTTTGGTATAGATATCTCTCCTTTTGGGGAGGAGAGAAGTTTGCACTGAACCTGTCAGCCAGTATGTTGGCAATGTCTGTAGGATCAGTAATCTTCACATCATTTTGAACTAGCTCTGAGCATATCTGGGAGTTTCCTCCCAGGTTTCTAACATAGCTAAAGAAGGCCTTATGATTGTCTTTTGAGTCTTTAGCTATTTTTCTCTCGAAATTTGCTTTGGATGATTTTATGAGAGCTCTTAGTTTTTACTTATAGTGATCAAGGGTGTCTTACCTTTTAAGGATTTTGCTCTATCTTGTAGTAGCTTCCTCCTTTTGTTGTAGAGTTTGTTTATGGCTGGGGTCCACCAGACTGGACGCTTGCCTTTGGTACAAAGAGTCTTTGTTTTGCTTGGGATTGCCTTATCCATGCAGTCCTGCAGGTGCTGGTAGAAGGCATTTGTAAGTGATTCAGCGGCTTGAGTACTGTTTTCCATGAGCTCGGGGCCTTAAAGGAGACCACACTAGTCTTTAGAAGTGTGAAGTCGGCTTTTGAGAAGTTCTTTACTGTGGTCTTTTTATTTCAGGTGGGGGTGGGATGAGGACCTCCAGCTAGATTAGTTTGTGATCTGGTCTCACCAGTGTAGGGTACACCTCCGGTGTTGAACATTGTGCTCCCATGTTCGTGATGATGAGATCAAGTATGTTATCTCCTCTTGTGGGGATGGTGACTAGTTGTTCCATGGCATTTGAGTTTATGAATTCCAGGAACTTTTGGGCTAGGGTGTTTGGGCTTGAGTAGTGTTCCCAGTCTATATTAGGGTAATTGAAGTCACCTAGTATGATGGTGTTTGGTGATACATTTATCCCCTCTAGTGTTTTCAGGAAGGCCATGTGAGGTTCCTGAGTTTGTGAGGGTGGCCTGTAACATGCTACAATTTGCAGAGCAGTCTTGCCTATGGTTAATTGCACCTGGATGGTCTCCGATGCATCGTGCGTTGCCACCAGTCTTGAGGTGTGGGTGTCCTTGATGAATATGGATACCCCCCCCTCCTTTTATGGTATTGTCCGGATTTTGGGGCCGGAACGCATGATATGAGGTAAAACCCGATAGCGCTGGGGTGCTCTCAGGAGCCTTGAACCAGGTTTCTGTCACAGCACAGACATCGATGTTCTCCATACTGAGAAGGGCCTCGAGTGCGTGCATTTTGAGATTTAGACTTCTGGCATTGAGCAGCATTACCCTTAGTTTTTCCTTTTTGTGTTCTAGGGTGGTAGGTTTAGAATGTGAGCGTTGCCTAAAAAGGCACTATGGGGCTGGCAAGAGCCTTTGCCAATATCCGGAATCCCAGGGGTGACAGGTGCAAGCCGTCCCTTGAGCAGCGTGGCTTGTCCAGCATGTCATCCCAGGCAGACAGATACTGGATCCCCTTTGAATGACACCAGTGTTTAAGCCAATTGTTAAAGCTGATCATCTTATCTCTGTATTGTGGCATCATTCTTGGTGAAGGTAGGATACTGCTCAAGGTCAGGGTCATACCTGCCTGGGCTACATAATCAGAGAGCTCCTCAATGTCTCTTTTCATGTAGTCCAAGGAGGTACGTCTCAGGTCGTTTACATCAGCGTGGACAATGACTGAGTCATATTTGTACCTGCTGTTGAGAGACCTGAGTGCTTGCGTTATGTGGCGGATTCTAGCGCCCGACAGGCAGCTTACTGTGACCTTCTCCTTACTCAGTCTGGTGGCGGACGTCAGTGTGTCTGACTATGGAGTCACCAATGACTAGTGTGTCTGGCATTGTGTTTGGCCTTAAGGGCTGTGACTGTTTGACACTCTGACTGTGAGGTCTATGTGTTGCAGGTGTTGTGTTCTGAGGTGGTGGTTGTTTGGGTGTCTGCTTTGGTGGCCTCTGATGTTTTGGTAGATTTTTGATCAGAGCCTCCGAGTATGTCTTTGTGTGTTTATGTGTATGATTTGAGGTTGTAATGGTACTATGTGAGACTGGGTCTATAGTGTGTGTGGTAACCTTCTCCTCCTGACTGGTCTTGCCAGTCCTATGTTGAGAGAGCTCAGCTCAGATTAAAGTGTAGCTATCATTCTAAGTCTTTTGGATTAAGCACTTGGGCTTCAGACCAGTTGCTTTACATTAGGAAGGTTTGTGGCATGCACTGTGGTGGTAGGACAGGTAGCTTTCATCCTTCTAAGTTGGGAACTGCTGATTGAGAGCCCAGTGTCTGTTATTCTTAAAGTGTATTAGTTCTTGTTTAAGCACTTGGGCTTCAGGCCAGTTATTTTACATTAAGAAGGTTTGTGGTCTGCACTCTTGTGGGAGAAGAGGCTGGACTCTGCCCTTCTGAGCTGGGAATTTCTGGTTAAAGGTTTATAGTGCCTGAATATTTGAACTGTATCTTACTGAAATTGGTACACCTTGTTTGCTGTAGCATAGACTAGATCCAGGCCTGCTGAATCTAGCTTTGTTTATATGCTTGTTGTTTGTTTGCTTGTTATTTCCCTGGAACGCTAATTCCACCTAATATCGGCTTCTCAGCTTCTGTGGATCACTAGTGATATCTGCATTGCTTACTGTACTTATTTCCTTGTTTCACTTGAAAGAAAGTTACTGTTTGTCATTTTGCATTTAAGTTACCTGTAACACATTGCACTTAAGTTACCTGGCATTTGCTCACTAAAGCAATTATATAAGTCAGCACTAAAAATTAAAAGCACTACACCCTCACTCCCCACTGGCCCTGGTTTTCAATTATTAAGGAATTCCCAATATTATTCTAGCATGTCCAAAGGTCAGTTGTCAATCTCCTCTCCGGTCCAGCTGGTGAATCTGGGAATCTTGAGGCAATGTTACAACTGCCTCATGTACACAGACAACCCTCTCCTCCTCCCAACAAATTCCAACACATGTGAGAGATGCAACCATATAGCCAAACTGGAGGCTAAGCTCTCTCAACTCAGTACTGGCATAACCAGTCAGGAGGAGAAGGAAACCACACTCACTACAATTCTAGTCTCACATAGACCTACCACGACAGCAAACCAAACACATAATCACAGAAAAACATACTCAGAGGCTCTAAATAAAGATCTGCCGAAGCAGCAGAGACCTCCAAAGCAGACACCCAAGCAGCCGCTACCCCAAAACAAAGCATGTGCAACACATATCTCACAAAGCCAGTGTGCCGAACAGTCATAGCCCTTAAGACTAAACAACACACCTGATACACTTGTAATAGGTGACTCTATCGTCAGGCACACTGACGTCCCGCTCACCTGGCTGAACAAGGAGAGGGTCATGGTGAGCAGCCTGTCGGGCGCTAGGATCCGCCACATAACACAAGCACTCAGGTCACTCCAAGGCAAGGACAAATATGACTCAGTCATTGTCCATGCTGGTGTGAATGACCTGAGACGTACCTCCCTGGACTACATGAAAAGAGACATAAAGGAGCTCTCTGAGCATGCAGCCCAGGCCGGTATGACCCTGACCTTGAGTAGCATCTTACCCTCACCAAGAATGATGCCACAATATGAAGACAAGATGATCAATTTCAACAATTGGCTTAAGTACTGGTGTCATTCAAAGGGGATCCAATGCCTGTCAGCTTGGGATGATATGCTCGACAAGCCACGATGCTTCGCTAGGGACGGCTTGCACCTGTCACCCCTGGGCTTTCGGATATTGGCAAAGGCTCTTGCTACCCCATATTGCCTTTTTAGGCAAGGCTCAAAAGACAAACCCACCTCCATAGGTATCACAAGGGATAAGAAACTAAGAGTAATGCTACTCAACGCCAGAAGTCTAAACCTCAAGATGCACGCACTCGAAACTCTCCTTAGCATGGAGAACATCGATATCTGTGCAGTAACAGAAACCTGGTTCAGGGCTCCCGAGAGCACCCCAGCACTACCAGGTTATACCTCATACCATGCTTTTCAGCCCCAAAACTTAGACCGAACCACAAAAGGAGGGGGAGTATCGATATTCATCAAAGATATCCACACCTCCAGGTTGGTGGCAAAGCACAAAGCATCAGAGACTATCCATGTGCAACTAACAGTGGGTAAAACTGCCCTCCAGTTTATAGCCTGCTACAGACCACCCTCCCAAACCCAGGAACCCCACTCGGCCTTCCTGAGAACACTGGAAAATATGAAGGTCTCTCCAAACACCATTATATTGGGCGACTTCAACTACCCAAACATAGACTGGGAGCATTACTCTAGCTCCAACACCCTAGCCCAAAGGTACCTAGAATTTATAAACTCAAATGCTATGGAACAACTTGTTACCACTCCCACAAGAGGGGAAAACATACTGGACCTGATCATCACCAACATGGGGACTCTATGCTCCAGACCAGAAGTGTATCCCTCACTGGTAAGATCAGACCATAAACTAATCTCACTGGATATTCACATCCCGACCCCACCCCCTGCCTGGAAAACCACAGTGAAAAACTTCTCTAAAGCAAATTTCACACTCCTCAAAACTGAGGTGGAATCCTTCAAAGCCCCCGGGCCTGTGGAAAATATGGCCAGACCGCAGAATCCTTTATAAATGCATTCTATGAACACCTTCAGGAATGCATGGATCATGCGATCCCAAATAAAACCAAGACCCAATCCTCCAAAGGCAGACGTCCTGTCTGGTGGACCCCAGCCATAAACAAATTATACAATAGAAGGAGGAAGCTGTTAATGATAGAGCAAAATCCCAAAAAGGGAAGGCATCACTGATCAGTATTAGCAAAACACTACGGGCACACATAAAATTGTCTAAGGCCAGCTTCGAGAGAAAAATTGCACAGGACGCTAAGGATAATCACAAGGCTTTCTTTAGTTATGTTAGGAACCTGGGTGGTAATTCCCAGATATGCTCAGAATTAGTCCAAAATGACAAAAAATACACCGAACCCACAGACATTGCCAACATCCTAGCTGACAGGTTCAGTGCAAACTTCTCCCCCCCCTCCCCACCAAAAGGGCAAATATCTATCCCAGCAGAGTGTTGCCCCCCTGACATCTCAGATGCTCAGGTAAGAGCCGCCCTCTCCAAAGCAAAAAACATAGCATCAATGGGACCAGACGGTGTCCCGGGCTGCGTCCTACATGAACTCCAAGAAGAGCTAAACCCAAACATAAAACTACTGTCCAATCTCAGCCTTACTACAGGATATGTGCCCAAAGAGTGGCGTACAGCAACAGTGGTCCCTCTCCATAAAGGTGGTGCCTCAACGGATCCTGGAAACTATCGCCCCATAAGCCTGACTAGCTTGGTCTGCAAAGCTATGGAAAGGATCATCATGGACCTCATAAATAAAGATATTGGGGACCTACAAACACTGGATCCTACCCAGTTCAGCTTTGTTAAGGACAGATCCTGCCTCTTAAACCTGGTTGATTTCTTTGAAACAGTCACCAAGGCCATTGACGAGGGGAAGGTGGTCCACACAGCCTACCTGGACCTCGCAAAAGCCTTCGATACAATACCCCACTCGGACATTATAGATAAGCTCACCAGCTTAAATATAAACCCCTATGTCACTAGATGGATTGCAAATTGGGTCAAGGACAGAACCCACATGGTTAGAATTGCTGGAGCTATGTCAGACTCCAAACCAGTTACAAGTGGTGTCCCACAAGGCTCAGTCCTGGGACCTCTCTTATTTGGTATATATTTCTCGGAGGTACAGGCCAACACGGAAGGACTGTGGCTGACCAAGTTCACAGATGACTGCAAACTGGGTGCCATAATCGACTCTCCAGCCGACACAAGCATCCTCCAAAAGGGCCTCATAGAAACAGACAACTGGTGCCAGAGCCATGGCCTCAAGCTAAATGCCAAAAAGTGTATAGTCATCCCCTTTGGCAAAAACAAAGTGCCCACAAATTACCACATAGGTGGTAATCCATTAAGTACAGAAGAAGTAATTAGGGACCTGGGGACCCATGTTGATAGCAATCTCTCATTTGACAACCACGTGGCCAAAGTGGTTAGAAAAACATTTTATATAGCCCACCTAGTCATGAAGGGATTCACATCTAGATCAGGGGACGTCATCGTGCCTCTTTACTCATCCCTTATCAGGCCCATAATTGAGTACAATGCCCCTTTTGGGATGTACCTTACCAGACACCTGCAGCAACTGGAAAGACCCCAAAAGTACCTCACCAAGAGGATCAAAGGGCTCAAACAGATGCCATATGCTGCCCGGTTAAAGAAACTCCAGCTCTACTCAGTGGCATACCGCCTGTTCAGAGGCGATCTGTGCCTGACGTATAAAGCCATGTCTAACCCGGAATTAATGGACATGCTGCACCTCAGAAAATCCAAATCCCATCGAGCTACGCTCGAGAGACTTGAACTTCAGCACTGAAATAAATAGGACATGCTGGAGGGACAGATTCATAACCCAGAGGCTCCCTTCACTCTGGAATAAAATCCCAGTCCAGGTTAGGCAGAGTCCCTCATTGACTCTCTTCAAGAGGAATCTTGATGAGTGGATGGGAGATCGTAGGTTTACCCCAGGTATCACTTCTGTGTCACTGTTAGACAGAGGCACAGTATACTAACCTCGAAAAAGGGCATAGCAAAATAAATTTAAAATGGGTGGCGAAAGCCAAACACATTCTGGCTAGGCTTATAAATGCCCTAGGGCAGATTGCCTAGTATGAACCTATGAACCTATGAAATGTGTTTTTTGTAATGAAGTTTTTATATATTTTACCATGCATTTTACTGTGGGCTGAATACAATTGTTCTTTGTGCCTTTAAGAGTTTTCTCTTTTTAATCATGTGACTAGCTAATGCTTAGTATAAGAATGGGTGTGTTGAGTGCTGCTTTTTATACACCTGAAGAAGCCTTGTGGTGAAAGCGCTTTTGTGTCTTGTAATAAATCAGCTGAAGAAACTGGAGCCTTTCCTCTGCCTGCTTTTATTCTTTGGACTTGTTCCCAAATGACTGCCAGACTTGAAATATTTTCTCCCACTTTTAATTTTTCCAGATGTTTTGGGATTTCTAATGCTGTGACAGAAATGGACCCTATTCCTGAGTCAGGGTACAATTAGAGTTTATGAAATTAGTATTACTTCAATTTTTGATGTTCACCATGAGTGCTTTTCACAGAACTGCTTCCTTTTGCAGTTCATATAGACTTACATGTATCAGTAGCATATTTAAGTCCATTTTCATTTGAAAACATTATTTCAAAAGCTGTTCCTTCTCAAGTAGGTTATAATAATAATTAGTGCTGGAGGCCGCCCCTTGCAGGACATTGAGAACACTGCTGGTTTTCAATGTGGCTGCAGTCTAGTTGGCCTCTGATGCAAAAGGTTAACAAATTAGAAATATAAAAGTACTTGTGCTTGTACTGAAAGCTAAATAATTACCAATTATGAGATATTTTAGCTGACAAGTCTGGAAATTTATTTTTGCTGCCTTGACAAACTGGACTAGTATTTTGAACATAGAACTATGCTAACATTATCTGAAAAAGCTAAACATTCAAATTCCACAAATAAGCCTTTCAAACATTGTGTCATTGAATAGCTTTGGGACCCCTTATTGGTTGTCTCCACCTTTTATCATTGCTACAATTGGCTGTAGCCTGTTTTCCCAAAAAATTCACCTCTCCTTAAACATTACTGCATCATATCCTGAGCGACATGAGGTTGTTCCAAGAGTTTTCTATACTTGCAACTATATTTATGCATTTTCCACATTTATTGCCTTCTCATCTGAATCTCTGATCTTTTACCTTATATTCTTTCTTTTGTTTTTGGCACATTCAGTGGCTGCCTGATTTTTGTCTACCTCTGGTTTGGTTTCCTTTCCCATATGACACCTATATTCTTCTGCTAAACTAAGCAGGGAAGTCATCTTAGACTTTTTCTCTTCATGTTTCAAAACTCTCACTATGTTTGGATCTGGTGAGGTCAGTCAATATGTATGCAGTCCTGCAATGTAATCAGTCCTTCATGTAATCAGTTTTGAGAAGGCCTATACCACTTCAGAGAGAAGAATATATAATCTTGGTATACACTGATTTTTATATATCATTTGATATATATTTTCTTGTTTTCCTGTCCAACTGATCCAGTACCTTTTGGGGCCATTCATTCACCCCAAAACTGATCATTAGAACAGGAAGAGAAAATTGGATTATAGCTTGGACTTTGTTCCTAGATGTCAGTGTTTTTTTTCAGTATTAATTTTAGTCTTCTAAAATATTCCTTACTGAATTTTGTTCACACCTGTTCATGTTTTTTGTTGCTCCTTCATCAATTCCCAAACATTTATACACTCCCTCTAGCTCAAGTTCTTTTATATCACATTCTTGTCCCATGCTTATATTTTCTAGGTGCTGCAACTTTCCAGCGTTAAATGTTGTTTTTGTACATTTAACAAGACTTAATGACATTCATATATAATCTGGGAAAGTTTTGACCACTTCCAGTTGTGCTTTCAGCTCATCTGATGAGCTATATATTCTCTGTGTATCACAAAACCACCTTAATTGGAGCTTATAAAGGAAGGGTCATTATCTAATTTTAAGGTGGCTAATATTCCGAACATTGCAAAAATCTTTTCAAGACTTAAACTACATGGTTGGCTAATATGACCTACATTGTATCTATGAGTCTGGAAAATTCATCTGTCAGTGCTGGCAATGACTCCCTATTGGAGCTGCCTGGACCATGCACCTAATATTAATGCAACCACTGCAAATCTTTAATACTTTCCTGTTAATTAATTAAGCAAAGCAAACTGCAACACATAGAATAGGGTTGAAAAACAACACATTGCCTGCTGTGGACTAATTGTGCAGTAAGGAGAAAAATGTCAGTGAGAAACATAGCATGGAAAGTATTCGAATAAAATTACAACATGAATTCATTCAACAAACGCAGACATGCTTGAAACAACTATGAGAGTCTTTTAAGAAAAGATAAACAGAACTACTTCTGCATTTTACAGCGAGGCAACTTAAAACAACTATGAGAGTCTTTTAAGAAAATATAAACAGAACTACTGCATTTTACAGCGAGGCAACTTAAAATAACTATGAGAGTCTTTTAAGAAAATATAAACAGAACTACTTCTGCATTTTACAGCAAGGCAACTTAAATAATGTTTCATGTTTATGGAAACATTAAGAAGCTTCTTATAAATTCAAAAGTTTCAAGTCTGAACCCATGGACGTGCCAATAGCTGACTTCAGATTCCATCCCGCAGCACTGATATTGGTACGAAGAATGTTTGGTAGATAAAAAGAACAGTTCATTCCCTCAACAGACACCCTTCAGTCATGCTAGATAAAGAAATTCTATTTATCATGCCACCAGTAATAAATTTGTTGAATACTCAAGCTCACTTCCACATCTATAGAAATAAGCCAAAATAATATAATTGCACCAGGAAGGTAATCAGGGTAAAGTTGACAGTTGTAAACTGCAGTCAATCTGAGCCCTCTACCAAAAAATATTTGATTCCACTAAGTATTCAACTTAAGTTTCCTGCTAGATCACAACTTGATAACACAAACACATACTAGACACAGTACACAACCTTGTTTGAATTTTATTGTTAATCACATAGCAGCAAATAAAAACAAGAGATTAATCTCAGGTGCTGCCTTTTTACACTTTTCAATAGTCTTTGATGTTATAAATCATCAGCTGATGCCAGGACTATAAAACCGTGGATGCCGTACAACAGTGCTAGGGGTATATAACCTAGGATGCCTACAACTACATGCAGAATCATGCCTCCACCATTCAATGACACTACAAAATCTTCCTTACACAGACAACAAACATCAGAGTAACCTTAAATGTTGATACCAACACAACTCATCTCCACAAAAAGTTAAATTGAGATATGTAGACAATACAACCTTACTATACTCAGTTAAGGGCACACAAACCCTAGAGACCTTCAAATAATCTTTGACTTACTTCACATGTGGATAAAACAAAACACATTAATTCTAAATGTAGTGAAGGCAAAACTCATTGTTGTGGACTAGCCTGAGTAATACTTAACTGTTCAGCAAGCTGTTTGCACAATCTATGGAGCATCAGGGCCTATCCTGCTAGTACAAACATGAAAATGATTGGGAGTTTACAACTGACCACAAACTCAGCTATAAAGAACACATTGATATAGCTACACATGACATTCATACAAAAGTAGGAGCTCTGTATAGAATAAACAACTTTGTATTGCCTTCTTCAAGGGAAACATAGCTGAAACATTACTTTTGCATAGGCTGCCGTGTGGAGTAATTGCAAATGAAAAAATAAAAACGCAATTTCTAATGTGACCTCATCTTACTATAAAATCACATAATTCACAGCTGATCTAAGAAAAAAACTTAAGCACCAGTGCACAGTATTAAAACATAAACTAGATGACTATGGAAAAGAAACTGTACTACTTACCTACAATTATTTCACACAAGTTAATGCATACCCAACCTTACCCTGCACTAAATCCCTTGATAAAATAGTATACTCCCAGTGGGAAAGTATGTTCAAGTAGCCAACACTTTTTAAATGTTAATAGATTCAGTTCAAACAGAAGTGACAGGACTTTGAGATTTTACCTTCCCACAGAGGGGAATAGACTGCCAAATTAACTAAGACCCATAACAAATTTCTATACTTTTAGAATCACAGCAAAACCACATGTGGAAATCTTCGTATTTGTGCTACATGTATTCCACATTGAGGTAATATCATTTAACTACAATACTAAACTTCCACTTTTCCTTCCTGATTTATAACTCAATTTTTCTTCTTCTTCCAGTCAGCAAAGAATATAACCTTCACTATGACCCACCCATTTACCTGTTTTTCCATTGACTGCTGAAAAGCGTGTCTAAATATATATGTAAGCTGTGTTCTGATACAACTATTATACGTGTTGTATATGTCAATAACTGCTTTACATTATTCTTTTGTTACGTATTATTCTACTAACCCACTACTTCCTGCCTTGGTGTGAGAGCCCCACCCATTCATTCTCTGTTTAAAGTAAGTGCCCTGTGACCCATTTGTGCATTTTTCAGGGTGGAAGCCTGTCAGTCTATCTACTTCCCAAGGAGGTGAGAGCTGAAGACTGAGAGAGAGTGGCTCAAAAGGGACATGAAGAAATATTTTCCTTACATGGAGTTGTAGATTTGTGGAACAGCCTATCCTTGTGGAACTTACGGAATCAAAAACCGAGGTAGAATTCAAGAATAGGCATGATAGTCATAAAGGAACTTTCCCAAAGTGTAAGATGGCGTGCAATGTCAGTGAACAAGGACTTGCTAGTTGTCTATTATGCAAGAATTAGACTAGAAGGCCAAGTAGTTCTTAAATGAATCAACTGCAATGTTTCTCTTGTTATGTATAGTTGAATACATTAAAATATATTTAGGTACTAATGCCTTGTTGTATAACACTACAGGTGCGCCAAAAAAGACGCAGAAGAAAACAAATTGAAGAGTCACAATATATGGTGAGTATAACCAATGAATGGTGGCATGAGATGGATAAAACTCAGAATTAAAGTACAGAGCAAGATTTCTCAGAAGAGCTAGTGAAATTCTGTCAGCATGTCAGGGACTCAGGTTCAAGCACATATCTAGGTCATCTGTGATCTGGCTGAGTAGGAAAAGACAGCACATCCAGTAACCACTGTTTATAGCATGGGGTGAGAGTGACTGCAACAGTGACTGGGCCATGGAGGTGAATGTAGCATAGGACGGGGTTATTGTCTTACACTGGTGACCAAAGAAATGCCTCTGTGAAACCAAAGACTGACACAAAACACTCCAAGGTTGTAAAAGAGATCAAAGATTCATTAAATTATTAAGCGCTTTTGTCTTAGATAAGACTTCATCAGAATAATACATACTTTTCAATAAAAATTATATTTATAGAAAATTATAAACAGTTCAATTGAAGACAGAATATTTTATCACTTCCCCAAAATTGAAAGTAACAGTCCACTTGTTACTTCTAATATATTCACATATAAAATTTGATCATATGAAAATAATAAATATCAAATGTTAAAAAATCTATTACATTAAACCTGACATTATTCAGACAATCAAAACCCATATTTTTTATATAAATATTATAACATTACATATTTGTTTTTAAACAATCATATTTTATATAATATTTAAAATACATGAACAGGAATTATATCAGTCACAATAACATTATACCACCCATTAATTCAATCTTATAATGTTAATGCTCTCATTTTCAAAACAGAAGCTAAGGAAATCTGGTCATTGAGACCTAGTGGGATAGAAAAGGTTGAGTTGCAACTGCCAGACTAATTCCCAATATTCAAGTAAACCCTCCATTGTCCCCTGTGGGGGTTGGGATCTACCTGTTCCAATACCCAAAAAGAAAATGTGCTCTGAATACAGTGAACTGAATGCCTGTAAATAGCATTAGTTTCATTATTTTTCATCACCTTGTACATATGTTCATGCACCCTATTTTTGAGGGCACATTCTGTCTTGCCCACATAATAAGAGAAGTATATCTGGCAGAAAGCCAGGTATATGACCATTTTAGTAGAACAATTAAAATATCTATTTCCCCTAAAAATTTCCCGTATACTGGGAAAAGACAATTCTCCACAACGTACTATGTATATACACTGATAGCATATGCCACATCTATATGTCCCCTTTAAACTATGATTGGCAATAAATAATTTCTCAATACAACCTTTTCAAGGAAAGTTTTAATATTAAAACCTATTCTATGAGTATATAAAGGAGTTTTGAGAAAACTGGTAAACCACTGGGCATTTTAGAAAACAGGTCCCAAAATTTACTAACAATTTTTTGAATATTAAACTTATCATTGATAAATTTCAAAATGAGTGACCAGTTGGTTTCAGCTTTCACCCTGACCATCTCATTCTTCAATGCCAGGTCTTCAAATCAATCCATACCAACCATATTTGATGTGTTTGTAGCCAAAAGGGAACAAATTTGGTACCCCAGGCTTTTAGTACTTCACTGTTTAAATCTTTAATTAAGGGTCCTGAGTATCCATGTTCTACAAAGAAATTCCTCAATATAATTTGATTATTTTACCAAATCATCATACACAAATGTCATATGAGCTGCCCTGACCATCTGTCCCTTAACTATATTATTCTTCTGATGAGTTGGATGGTCACTAGTATAATGTAAATAGGAATTTGAGAAATTCTCTTTTCTGTAAAGTCTAGATATAAACTTCCCTTTAATTAAGTCCTTAACCAATGTAGCGTCCAAATAATGAATCTCATCTCTACTTACATTGCTTGTAAATTGCAAAAGGTCAGTATTTCAGTTAATATAAATAATAAATTTGTCCATTTAATTCCTAGTCTCTTTCCAAATGAGAAAGATTTCATCCAAAAAAATGTAAATACAGAATGATAAATTGAAAATAGGCGGATTTAAAAACATACTCTTGTTCCCAATATAAAAGTACCATATTGGCAAAAACAGGAATGCAAGTGGCCCCCATAGCAACTCCACTAATCTCTTTATAATATTCCCCTCAAAATTCATAAAGTTATTATCTCCATACATTCCAACACTAATCTAAGGTCAATGGTATTTAAAAACTTAGATGAGGTGAGAATATTTCCACACCATTGTAAAGCCAAAACATGAGGGATCACCGTAAATAAATCCTTAATGTCAATGGTTATTAACAGATGGTGGGGACTAGAGAATTCTTCGGCCACTTTTGCTAAGAAGTTCCAAGAATCCACCAAAAGATGGTTTTAAGATTTAAGGAACAATTTATGTTTCCTGTTCACAAAAACAGTAAAGGGTAGGTTTGGAACCTCCAGCTGCCATAATGGGTCTAAGTGGGGGATCCAGAAGATTCTTGTGAGTCTTTGGTATCCAAAAAATAGATGAAATAACAGGTTTTAATGCTGTAAGTAAATCATATAGGTTTTTATCAATCATACCTTTCAAAAAGTTGTCCTTTAAAACCATCTCAGTCTTTCTATAAGCCATTTGTATCTCATTCCATGAAACCTAAAAATAACTCATACCACTGTTCAACAAATCTAACATGATGGCTGTGTACATCCAATATTACATAATAACCACCCCTCCCCTTTGTCAAGTTTCATAATTTGAATATTTTATTGTCTTGTACTGGGACATAAAAGATCTCAGATCTGCGCAGCAGCTGGCTTCATTCTAAAAGCCAGCGCTGTGTAAAAGGGTACAAAAAACTTTTGCAATCTGATATTCTAGACAGTTTTCCACTGGAATACTACTTTCTGTATCACTTGTATATATAGCTTTAGCCTATAGATAACTGGGATGACTGTTGCAGGTGGGTGAAAGGTGAAGAAGATGTTGGTGCAGGCAAGCCACCACTGATTAAAGGAAATGAATTATGCTGTGCTGCTGTTGCCATAAACCATAAATGGCAATCAACTCTACATAAGGATTGTGTGATTTGTTTGGTCTGCACAACTGTATCTTTTTAATATTGAACTTTTTCAGACACTAGCATGTTAAAAATCTTGCTATACTCCATGCACACTTGAGATTGACTTGTGACACTCACTGGTGTTTTTGGAACTGGTTACATCTTCTGATATGGTGATGAACCTCCCTCCATGGTGACACATCAGTCTCATGTAAAACAGTGCCATTCTCTTTCACACTGAATAGGCTGTTGTGCCAGTCTTAGTTACATCAGCACCATGGTCCTACACAAAACCCCTTATCATAGAGAAAATCAACGTGCCCTTCTCAGTCTTACAGTTGTTGTGAGTATAATGTTACTGCACCACTGAATATGACACAGTACTGCCATGATATTGTGAATGTAACATTGGCGCACTACCAAATATGACACGGTACTGCCATGATATTGTGAATGTAATGTTGGTGCACCAGTGAATATGACACAGTACTGCCATGATATTGTGAATGTAATATTGGTGTACCACTGAATATGACACCGTACTGCCATGATATTGTGAATGTAATGTTGGTGCACCACCGAATATGACACAGTACTGCCATGATATTGTAAATGTAATGTTGATGCACCACTATGACACAGTACTGCCATGATATTGTGAATTTAATGTTGGTGCACCACTGAATATGACACAGTACTGCCATGATACTGTGAATGTAATGTTGGTGCACCACCGAATATGACACAGTAATGCCATGATATAGTGAATGTAATGTTGGTGCACCACCAAATATGGCACAGTACTGCCATAATATTGTGAATGCAATGTTGGTGCACCACCGAATATGACACAGTACTGCCATGATATTGTCAATGTAATGTTGGTGCACCACTGAATATGACACAGTACTGCCATGATACTGTGAATGTAATGTTGGTGCACCACTAAATATGACACAGTAATGTCATGATATTGTGAATGTAATGTTGGTGCACCACCAAATATGGCACAGTACTGCCATAATATTGTGAATGTAATGTTGGTGCACCACTGAATATGACACAGTACTGCCATGATATTGTGAATGTAATGTTGGTGCACCACCGAATATGACACAGTACTGTCATGATATTGTGAATTTAATGTTGGTGCACCACCGAATATGACACAGTACTGCTATGATATTGTGAATGTAATGTTGGTGCACCACCGAATATGATACAGTACTGCCATGATATTATGAATGTAATGTTGGTGCACCACTGAATATGACACAGTACTGCCATGTTATTGTGAATGTAATGTTGGTGCACCACTGAATATGACACAGTACTGCCATGATATTGTGAATGTAATGTTGGTGCACCACTGAATGTGACACAGTACTGCCATGATATTGTGAATGTAATGTTGGTGCACCACCGAATATGACACAGTACTGCCACAATATTGTGAATTTAATGTTGGTGCACCACTGAATATGACACAGTACTGCCATGATATTATGAATGTAATGTTGATGCACCACTGAATATGACACAGTACTGCCATGATACTGTGAATGTAATGTTGGTGCACCACTGAATATGACACAGTAATGCCATGATGCTGTTGCTGATGCTGTAGTTTTTTTCCCTAGTTTCACTAAAGCAGGAATGATATGTGCTTGATGCTATATTGCTGGGAACTAAAGACTTCACTACAGAATCTATTTGAGACTGGAATATATAATCCAGCAGTTTTAAAGAGACTAAAAGTAGTTGCGGTATTTAATTACAGAGTTTAATAAAATGATCCTACAGTATTTTCAGTATGCAGAAAGAGCACAGTGTGGCATCATTAATACATCTGGAAGGATACACAACATTATCAATAAACACTAGGCAGGATTTTTGCCAGGTCGAAAATTTAACAGTTCACAGATAGCAAAATTTGATGCATCTCTGATGGTTGTTACTGCTAGGAGCATTAATAACATTTTTTTTTATTTTTTTTATTGGAAAATTTGCTACGTTCTCACAAGATTGATGTTGTTATTGTTTGTGAAACATGGTTAAAGAACAATGACTGGAAACCTGTTCTGTATGGGAATAAATGTTTTTATTGTAACAGACATTCTAACAAAAAATGAGGTGGAGGTGTTATGATGGGGATTACAGATAGTTCTGATACCTGTGATTATTACATGCCCATTGATAACACCAATACTGCAGATTGTGCAACTGTGACAATAAAGACAACCCTTGAACATATATATAATAATTATTAGAGTGCATAGACCACTGAAGTCAAGTGTAGATGACCTAGAGGAATTCATCCATTTCTTGCATGAAACACAGGAGGGAAGAATAATATTAGCTGGTGACTTAAATTTACCAGAAACAGACTGGAATAATATTGATTCAACAACATTAGTAAGGAAATTATTCACAGTGTATATTCAGGAACAACAATTGCTTCAGATTGTAAAAAAACCTAACAGAGGACGGAGCATACTAGACATTGTTTGTGTTCCCAAAGAAATTACTGTAACTTCAAGTCAGGTTTTACACCATTGATGTGCAGTGATCATGGGGTTATAAAGGTTAATTTATTGCTAGATAATTCTGACAAACTGAAATCTAAGCCAATGCACAGAAGGTTAATTACAGATTATATGGAAGCAAAACAGTCACTATGTAAAACTAACTGGAGTGAGGTGTTCAGTGGAAAAACTGCAGATGGAATGTGAAAAGATTTGAAAGAGAAATTGTTTGAGTGCAAAAAATAAAAAAAAATGTTTAACTTCAGGATCTAGGCTTACAATATCAGGGTGATATATTTCTATAAGAACAAGATATCTGATTAAGGTGAGAGGCAAAAAATATAAGAAATGGAAGAGAGGTTGAACTACAACTTTGAAAACTGAAATAAACAAGCTGGTCTAACGGATTAAGCATAGTGTGCGACAAGATCAAGAAAAAATTTAAGAAAATTTCTATAAAGATATTGAGCATAATAGGAAACCTTTTTATAGATACATAAGATGTGGAAGGAGTAAAGACATACAAACTGATAAATTGTGTGCAGATTCAAAAATTTTTTCTCAGACACAACAAATTATAGGTATATTTACAAAATCTTATGCAAAACAGTTTGGCTGTACAAAAGGGGTGGTAGGTTGTCCGAGTGACATCCAGGTAACTCCAGATATTGGAATCAAATTAGATTACATTGAAAAAGAACTGTACAAACTGGATCCAAACAAAGCAGAGGGAGGAGACAGAATTAGTAACAATGACCTGAGAACACTTCAGCAAGAACTTACAGTACCATTATATCTATTATTCACTCGGTCATATAAATATGGGAAGATTCGTCAAGATTGGAGACATGCGCTTATTAAGCCTGTCTTTAAGGGAAAGGGGAGTAGGACAAACCCAGAGTCATATAGACCCTTAAGTCTACGTTCATGTTGTGGAAAAATAATGGAGAAGGTAATATTGGATAAGTTATTGTCACAACTGGATAGGTTGGGACTCAAAGCCATATATCAGCATGCCTATGTTGAAAACAGATCTATTGCCACCTGTAACATGATGTTCTATAACAATATAATAACAGCTATGAATGAAAAATTGTGCTGTGATGTAATTTATACAGATTTAACTTCAGCATTTGACAGGGTCATATACAAAACACTTATCAATAAATTAATACAACTAGGTACTGATGTACTCTTGATAAGATAGATAGCTGCATGGCTTACAAATAGGACATAGCAAGTATCATACAGCAACTGGACAAGTGAAATCCTTAGTTACAGTCAGGGTGTCCCATAGGGTGCTGTCCTAGGTCTTTACTTGTTTAGATTGTATCTTTCAGACTTAACTTTTTCATCTGAGGTGTTCTACAGTCTATATGCAGATGACCTGAAATTGGGTAAACTGATTACAGGTGTTACAGATAAGGCATGTCTGCAAAATAACTTGACTAAATTGAACATATGGGCACAGGAGAATAAAATGCTGATAAATACATGAAAAACTAAGCATATGAGATTTGGGGGACATAAATTGAATGGTGAATATTTAATACAGCACACAGTGATTGAAACTGTAGACTCATTTAAGAACCTGGGTATATGGGTAGATTCAGCTATGAGTTTTTCTAATCATGTCAACCAATTGATTAATGATAGTTATAGAACTATAGGTTGTACAAAACGATTTATAAAGTCTAGGAAATCAGAAATAATGATGTCATTGTTTGTTAGTTACATTAGACCCAAACCTGAGTATGGAATAACAATATGGAAACCTTATAAGAAAACAAGCATGAGTAAACTGGAAAGAGCATAGCAGAAATATGCCAAGGGAATCCATGGATGTGAAAATTTAAGTTATTATACATATCTCTAAGAGGAGATCTTATTCAGGTATATAGGGCATTTAGGGACAACTATCTCTGGGAATGTTTGGGGTTATGAAAAAATACTAGAGAATCATCAGACAACCTATGTAGAACATTCTATAAGAATGACAAGTGTACTAATTAGTTCTCTGATAGAGTAGCCGATGCATGGAACAGACTACCAAATTACATTAAAGCAAGTACTAAAGTAGATATTTTTAAGAACAGCCTGGGTACTTATTATGGGAACAAGTGTTTTGGTATATTGGCAAACTCAAAGGGCATTAATGCCCATGCTTGAAATATTTATATGTATGTATGTATGTAAGGCTGGCTAGACTCCTGTGCCATTTCTGTGTACAATTCAACATGGCATTATTTCAGAGACTGAGTGTACTATGGCTTGGGTACCATTTCTGAGACCAATGTAGCATAGCCTTATTTCTTAAACTCACATGCATGTGGCCCGACCAAGCCACATTTGCAAGTTAGACTTCATAGGGCATGTGCTAGAATGCATATGGTGACAGAGCAAGCCATACCAGGTCCTCCATGTATACAAATGTTTCATCATCTGCCAGGGGAGGGCTTAGGATCATACAAGCAAATTCCTGATGACTGCCTAGATGGTGGCTTTCCGCAGTAAGCGGGGAGCAAATGAGATAACCAATCAGGCAACAGCTGGTGTTTGGTAGGTGTGTGTGTGTGGGGGGGGGGTTAATTAAAACAATGCACAATGTGAATATCCTAGTACTCAGTGAAAATGCTACCTTTCATGACTTAATGTAATCATGTAAAAGAAAGCATTATGAAATATAAAACACCAGGGATTTCCCATTGCTCTTTCTTTAGCCAGCACAGACTGATCATCAAAAGAAGCTCTAGACAATAATTTTAAAGCTTTCTTACCCATCTACAGCAAATTATGAATGGTGCAGGCTTCCTTTTAGTAAATTTAGGACTTAAGGGAATGGGATTATTTGGTTGCTTTCGTACAGCTGAATAACCCTTTTTATTGACAACCACAGAAACTACTCAATATACAGGTGATGCAAGAGTATTGCACTTACCTGTTCTAACATACAACACATCTTTTGTTGTGGTCAGTCTTGGTCCTGATCACCTTCCTGAATACCTTGGATGTTGCCTGCAAAAGCTGACCAATCATAAAACTCCACTGAATCATACAGAGTAACTTTTGTGGTGCCAGTGCTCAAGGATAATACCTTAGCACCACTCTTGTCATCATAGGCAAATATCTGGTACCATCACACTATCTCTCAGTGTGAAGAGATAAAGGCCCAACTGTGACCCAAATGTCCCAGGCTCATATAACAGCCCAGATACTGGAGAATACAACACAGGGGGAAGGAAGAGTAAAATGGCAGTGACTGCATGCCTTGCTCAGAGTGGAGAATCTGGGGTGTGGGGTGTGTTGGGGTGCACCAAGGTCATGTAGTGGAGTAATGGTATGTGCCATCATACTAGGTCAATGGGCAGTGATGGGCATGTCAACACATAAGCAAGGGAGGCTCAATAAATGTATCATTACATGCTAACCATAGCACATAGTCTAGCATGTTGGGGTAGTTAGGACACCTTGTAAAAAACCCTAACATGAGCAGCAAATGTGACATTGCAGGTGGCCTTATTTCTCTCTGCCTTCCACACCTGGAGATCCTAAGCCCTTTCCCACCCCATCCTGGGGATTGTGGGACCTAATCTAGAGGAAGAAGGACTTTAAACTAGATGTGGGGATCATGACATAATACAAGGAGCTCTAGTAGCTGATGGTCAGATTCCATGTGAAAGGATCCCACAAAACTATATTGTACTGTTACCATTCCAACAGCTAATAAAACGGTACAATTTCTATTCTCATGGACAAATCTGTTGCATGATTTCCATTTTAACAGATAATACCATAAGTTCACAGGTACCATAGGTTCACAGGTACCATAAGTTCACAGGTACCATAGGTTCACAGGTACCATAAGTTCACAGGTACCATAGGTTCACAGGTACCATAAGTTCACAGGTACCATAGGTTCACAGGTACCATAAGTTCACAGGTACCATAGGTTCACAGGTACCATAAGTTCACAGGTACCATAGGTTCACAGGTACCATAAGTTCACAGGTACCATATGTTCACAGGGACCATAAGTTCACAGGTACCATAGGTTCACAGGTACCATAGGTTCACAGGTACCATAAGTTCACAGGTACCATATGTTCACAGGCACCATAAGTTCACAGGTACCATAGGTTCACAGGTACCATAAGTTCACAGGGACCATAGGTTCACAGGTACCATAAGTTCACGGGGACCATAGGTTCACAGGTACCATAAGTTCACAGGGACCATAAGTTCACAGGGACCATAAGTTCACAGGGACCATAGGTTCACAGGGACCATAAGTTCACAGGTACCATAGGTTCACAGGTACCATAAGTTCACAGGTACCATAGGTTCACAGGTACCATAAGTTCACAGGTACCATAAGTTCACAGGTACCATAGGTTCACAGGTACCATAGGTTCACAGGTACCATAAGTTCACAGGTACCATAAGTTCACAGGTACCATAGGTTCACAGGTACCATAAGTTCACAGGTACCATAGGTTCACAGGTACCATAGGTTTACAGGTACCATAAGTTTACAGGTACCATAGGTTCACAGGTACCATAAGTTCACAGGTACCATAGGTTCACAGGTACCATAAGTTCACAGGTACCATAGGTTCACAGGTACCATAAGTTCACAGGTACCATAGGTTCACAGGTACCATAGGTTCACAGGTACCATAAGTTCACAGGTACCATAGGTTCACAGGGACCATAAGTTCACAGGTACCATAGGTTCATAGGTTCATACAAAGCTAATGACCATCAGGGTCTTTATAAGCCAAGCCAAGCAACCCAACTCAGTTTTGTCGCAAAGTTGATTGGATGCCTATATGGCATGGTATGTTAGCAAGGTGGTAGCTAAGGGTTATATGTATGTAGGGTATGTTAGATGGGATTTAATTTACTTACTGTCAATCTCTGTCCATCAGAGACATGGGGAGCCAGGCTGAGAGTGAATTTGCAATTTCCCATCAAATGACTGAGGTTTGTTTTGAACAGGATCAAAGATGAACTCTGCTTCACATAGATGGGAAGTTAATACCATAGCATGGGGATCCTTTGAGACACATATCAGTCTTTTCAGCAAGTTCTATTTATGTTGCAGTCAAAGTTTAGGTCCTTTGATCTAGTGTTTCTGGTTTTGTTTGTCTTGTGGATGTGCAAGAGATCCATCAGAGCTGGATCTGAGGATGCCTTATATGCTAGGCATAGATCGTCTCTTAGTAACCTGAAAGAGACTGAGTAGAGAGATAGGACATTAAGGCGATCTGTATAGGACTTGGTATGCATACCCTGGATTCTCCATGTGAACCTTTGAGGGCATTCCAACTATTGCAAGTGCCTGGGTAGGAACATGCCAAAGGTGGCATTCTCCTCAATGGTGGATTTGATAAGGGCTGAGTAGAATGGTACTATTACTTCCTTGGACCTGGATGCCATACCGTTGATTATGAGTTGAGTGACAGAGAATGATTTTCTTACTATCTTGGCTACATGTTGGTCAAACACCAGATTACTGTCTTCATATGTTCCCAGATCCCTAACTATCAGGTCAACTCTTAGGGGTGTTTTATTGATGAAATAAATAGCTTGGGTGGGCATTTTTCCAAAGGGCAGTATAATGTATTTCTTTGCATTGAGTTTTAATCTGTGGCTTTCGCACCAGTCATTTGTTTGTTGAACCTAGAAGAACCTGAGTGCCTGTGTGATATTGTGGATCCTGGCTGAAGACAGGCAACTAACTGTTACCTTCTCCTTGTCCATCCTGGTGAGAGGACTATCCGTGTGTCGTATAATAGAATCCCCTATGACAAAAGTACTAGGTAGACTGTTTGCTTGCTTTATGGGCTTTGTTCTTGGGAGATCATTGTGTAGGCTTATATGTAGTGTTAGGTGTTGATTTTGGTGTGTGCTTTAGTGCTTGCTGAGGGTAGGTGTTAGTTTGATGGCTTTAGAGGTCTTTGAAGTTTGGAGAGGATTCTTTTAAGTGCCTCGGCATAAGAAGGTCTATGTGTGTGTTAAGTGGTATGTGCGGAGGAAGTAATGTGTGTGCTTTTGACACTACTGTTCTTCTCATGGGCAGCTCTGTAAAATTATTCACATTCTAACAGATAATAACATGGAAGGTGCAATTCTTATTCTTTTGGACAACTGTGTGTAACCATTCCCATTCTAGCATATAATTTAATGATACATTTCAAATTCTGGAAGTTGTCTCTCTGGTACTGTTTCAGTTCTTACAGACAGTAAGAGGGTACCTTCCCCTTCCTCACTGACATCACCATGACAACACTCCACTTTCAAAGATAATACTGTTATTAAGGGGTTGGGAGGGTGGCCTAATGGTTAAGGTGTTTGCCTTACAAACACAAGGAGCAGGATTTGAGTCTCACAAGGGATAATTGGCTAGGCTTAAAATGGCTCGCAAGGGCAGTTAGCTTAGTACTAACCTATGAACCTATGAATCAGTGCCAGTCTGTGTGCTGTGATACTATGTATCCCTTTTATAATTTCTTGGTGATAACTACAGTCTTACTTACTTTGACATATTGCTACTTTAGTTTCATCCACAGGCAAATGGTGACTTCATCATTTTATCAGTCATAGTATGCTTGGATAATTAAGTAAATCCAAGGATATCCACCAGAACAGGATCCGGAGACTGTTACAGAAAAGGCAACTCTGCAGTTCAGCAAAATAGCAGTTTAATGAAAAAATAAAATAACAACCAAGCGCTTTCGCCCGGTACTCTACCAGGCTTTTTCAAGGAAACACAAATACATTTGCACATTGTCCTTTTAAATGATAAAAATCATATCAGCTGATCCACACTTCATTCCTTAATTAATTAATTAATACAACGTCATACATTCCATATAAAATTCAACTAAATTTATATGGAATGTATGACGTTGTATTAATTAATTAATTAAGGAATGAAGTGTGGATCAGCTGATATGATTTTTATCATTTAAAAGGACAATGTGCAAATGTATTTGTGTTTCCTTGAAAAAGCCTGGTAGAGTACCGGGCGAAAGCTCTTGGTTGTTATTTTATTTTTTCATTAAACTGCTATTTTGCTGAACTGCAGAGTTGCCTTTTCTGTAACAGTCTCCGGATCCTGTGCTGGTGGATATCCTTGGATTTACTTGGTGTTGTGGCTGCACTGTTTTGGTTTTTTGGTTCGATGCTTGGATAATTCATTCACTTTATAATACTTGCTTTATCTTATCCATGATTTTGGGGGAGCCAGTGCCCATCCTGATTCTCAACAAGTATAAGGTAGAGAACTAGAGCTGGATAAGATATCAGTCCATTGTTGTGCCAAATTTCTTTCCCAATACCACAACATCATATACAAATTGCTCAAGTAACAGTATGTGCAGTATAGCTATCATTAGTGTTGTTTATGGTTTCATTGTAGCCTCAGTATGGCATACTGTTTGGCCAGTTTCATCAGTGGACTAATAGTGCCATCTCAATCTCATTAAATACACCACAGTACTGCTACTGTCTACCTCATCAAGTACTTTGTGGTGAAACCTGACTCTGGCTGTAGATCCTGTGTTCCCTTTTTCAGAGTCATTGATTATGCCATTATAAATGCCATGATACCAAATAGCATAGAACTGATATTGATACATTCTTAGTGGTGATACTGAGGCGCCATCATCCATCTCTCATGTTATAGATACCACTAGTCCACATAATTTACTTTGGTGGGTAAGCACAGTTTCACGGATACTACTGTAGTGGGACTCCCATGTCTTTAAGCATTCTATAGTTGTCACCTGTGTTTCAGTAATCCCATAATGCCACTTGAATCACTGCTAGGGCCATAGTGTCATCAGTAATTTTTCTTTGTTGTGGCGCCATTACCAGACGGATTGTTAATGCCAAACAGTACTGTAGCCTCTTTGTTGTATTATGATCATCCAGCAATACACAAATTACTTCAAATCACAGAAAACAAAATATGCAGATTCACCCTTCTTGTTGACAGTAGAACTCACCAATGTAGCTTCTGATGGAGGCTAAAATGGCTAACAGTCATTGAACAAGCAATCTCTCTTCTAGAAACCCTACTTCACAAAATATTAAAACTGCGCTATTGTGTACTCATGGAAAGAAAACTTCTCAAGAAAGGCCAAGCTTTCTCTGTATGAAATACACAAGATGCTACAATTATATTAAGCAGACCTCTTTTTAAACAAGCATTTCTGTCATTATGGACCAGCTTCGGAGCTGAGTTTATTGGCTAGTAGTTTTGCTGTATCTTCAGCCTTAGTGTAGGTTACATTGTTCACAATCAGCTCTAGGGATAACTCTGTCTGCTATTGTCTGGTATATGTCCTCTTGCCGTTCATTTAGTACCTTCCTGTAGTTCAGTAGCCTCATCTTAAAATTGTATATAGTGTAAATAGTCTTAATAATATTGTTTTACAACTCTGTAACAACGAACAATGTTCCTAGTATTTCCTTAAACTTTATTTTATATTTGTATGCTCTATAAACAATGTTGTCACATCCTTCTGCATGTATGCTTGTTACTTTGTTAAACTTTCATGAATGAACATAATCTCATTGTAAATGTGCATTCAGATTGTGGCTGAAAAGGGTCTTCAGACCATCCCACTTACCCCATTAGGAAATAGTAAATAAATAAATAAATAAATGATGCAGTGCTTTCTAATTTATATTTTAAAGTTATGCCAACCCGGCATCACTAAAATACTGTGTTGGCAACGCAAGCTTATAGCTGTATAAATCAGCATGGCCAGATAAGGTTAATAATTCATGTGAGCTACACAGGTGCATAGTGAGCTCTCATGCAGCTACCCCTCACACTTACTCCCATGTCTTCATCTGGTGCAAGTATTCCCAAAGCCTTCTGAGCTATAGCAATCTAGCACCAAATGCAGCTCAGTTTTTCTGGCTACAACTGTTTCTGTAAAGAAAGACTTCTTAACATCACATGCCAGCCCCCTCCTGCAATCTGTTAGATATGATTTCTTGTTTTATCCTTTTCTCTGAAGTGCAGTATCACAACATTGCTTTATTTATTACTTTGTTTGTTGTCCAGATAAGCCAGATGATCCTAAGGGAGCCTTTATATTTGTAAGCTGAGCTAAAATGCATGCAAATTTTAAGTATAAATTAGCACACACAAGCCAAAATAAGTAAGCATTAAGTATTAAATGACACTTGATAATAATGGAAGACTTATTAACTTATAAAAATCAGCACAGAATAAGTTGCATGTAAAAGCAACCATGCATCCAAATCAGTTCCTGCAATAACTTCTTACACAAGAGCCTCAGTCTTTCCAGACTTTTATCATTAGAATACCCTTTCAGTCTGCTGACCATCCTGATAATGCCCATTTACACCCATTCCATAATCTAACATTCTATTTAACCTGTTTATAGCTGGATACAATAATCCATATAATATCTTACAGGTTCATAGATGCTTACTAGACTATTAATTTGAGAGGGTCTTAAGAAACATAGCCTTACATTTCCAAGGGTAGTTTATTACCCCTATATTTTGTGTACAAATAAAGAGATGGGCAGAACTAAAATATGTTGGGTCATTTACATGTTGTCCCTCTCTATGAGAGACAAGGGGTGCTAAACTAGGGGTGCATTTACAGTTAACCATCCATTCATCCAAATTATGTTTGAACTGAGTGAAAGTACTTTGCTTTATGTGGAGTGGAAGATGATTCCACAGAAAGAGAATTCTCTCTGATACATACCTATCCCTCCAACGTGTTCCTTTATGTTGCTGAAGAGATTAAGATCCCTTGAGTGGGTGTGGACTTACAAATGTGTAATAAGTCAGACAGGATAAGGTATGCTGAGGGTCTTTATGTGAGATGGAGGCTGCCTGTCAATAGCATGTATAATACTGAGAAGAGGGACAAGGCTTTGAGAAGGTCTTTATAATTTAGGTCCTTCATTTTCTTAGTGAAGAAGCATTTTGGTCATTCCAGTTGTGACAAGTGCTTGGGCACGTACATACCAAAAGGGGCATTATACTCGATGACTGGCCTAAGTAGTGTCAAGTGCAGTGGACTGATTACATCCCTAGACCTGGATGCCATATCTTTAGATATAACTTTCACAATGAAAAAAGACTACATTATAATAGTGGATACGTGATGATCAAACAACAGTTCATTGTCAACATAAGCTCCCAAATGCCTGACTATGGGATCAATTTTCGAGATGTGTTGTCAATGTGGTGGTTACAACTCATGCTTGTGAAGGATACAATTATACATTTTTTGGCATTCAATTTTACTCTGTAGTTTTGATGCTAGCTGTTTGATTGATATAGGCCCTCTTGGAGGATCATAGTGTCCCCTGGGAAGTTTTTTGATGGCACTAAGATTGCAGTCATCTGCAAACTTGGTTAGTCACAAACTCTTTATATTAGCTTTGAACTCTAAGAAGTAAAGGCCAAGAAAAAGTAGCCCAAGGATTAAACCCTGGGGTAAACCACTAGTGGCAGTTCTTTTGGAGGTGGTAGAGCTGCCCACCCATATTTAATGGGCTCTATCTGTGGGCCAATTTGCTATCCAATGAGTTACATAGAGATTTTATATTTAGCTTGGAGAGTTTATTAATAATACCTGAGTGAGGGATGGAGTCAAACTCCTTTGCAAAATCTAGATATGTAGTGTGTACTAATTTGCCTTCTTCCATTGCCAGAGAAAATTTTTTCAAAGAAGTTAGCCAAGTTAAGTAGGCAGAATCTGCCTTTGACAAATCTGAAATGGCTTGGGTTGAGAGTCTGTATGTGATCTATATTTGCCTATATCATGATTTATTAGTTCCATAATGATCCTTTCCATAGCTTAATAAATGAAGCTTTCCAGGATTATGGGTCTATAATTACATGGGTCTATTGAAGCCCTACCTTTGTGCAAGTGAATAACTGTTGCTATCCTTTATTCATCCGGCCAGGTTGAGGTATGCTGCCTGTTTTGAGGTTGACATTGAATTACTTCTGTAGGTGATCAAACAAGTCATATTTCAGGTTGACAAACAAGCAGCCTGGTACGTTGTCTGGCACCAAACAAATAGAAGGTATAGGCCTTAGATAGCATATTAAGGATTCATTCTTGAGAGATTTGAGGAGGAGGTGTAGATGTGATATGTGATCTGAGAATATTGGAGAGGACAGGGAGGTGAAACGTGAGCTAAATTTGTCTGTTAGTACCTTGGCAATGTGCTTTAGGTCCATGTATGTAATATCATTTACTATTAGCAGTGCACAGTGATGAGCACTGTTTTGCATTTTCTAACATGGTCAAGAAGGCTTTGTGGATGTCCTTCACCTGGGTGGTTATTTTTACCACATATCTGTGTTTTGTTGATTTGATCAGGGTTAGGAGTTCCTTTTTTAGCTTAGGAAGAGCAGCTGTGGTATGGCATGGTCCAGAGAGTTTGTACTGATGAAGTCCAGAAATTTTTGGGTATACATGTTTGATGATGTATACGTCTCTCAGGTTATGCAGGGATAGTTGAAGTCTCCTTGAAAATGATGTTTGGCATTGGACTCCTTACCTGAGGGGAACATAGAAGAGGTCCTATAGTTAGCTATGATATGATAAGGGGTTTTGTTAATAGTAAGCTGAACATGGAGAACTTCAAGGTTGTTATCTTGTCTAGCAAGTCTGTAGGTGAATTTGCTTTTTAAGAATATGGAAACACACCTACCTTTAGTGCCTTCATGTGATGTGATGAAGTGCTTTTGTTGTGCTTGAATCAGGTTTCTGTGATGATGATGCATATATGAGTGTTATTCAGAGTAAGGAGGGCATTTAGGAAGCAGAGTTTTTTGTTAAGCCTCCCAGCATTGAACAGCAATACCTTAATGTTATACAGATTCTATTTTGTTATGCTGGAAGTTTTAGAAGACTGTTATTGCCTTAAAAACACTATGGGGTGGACAATGATTTTGCCAATATATGAAAGCCTTGGAGAAAATGGTGCAGGTCAGTCCCTAACAAAGCACTTTGGACTGTTTATACGATTTCCCCCCATACTGCTATATATTTTTACCCCTTTGAATGACACCAAAAGCTAAGCCAATTGTTGAAAACAATAATCTTTTCTTTGTACCGTGGCATTACTTTTGGTGCTGTTAGGATGCTTTTCAAAGATTTGTCAATATCAGCTTCAGATGCATATTCCAGGATGTCCATCAAGTCTATTCACAGTCCAAGGAGGTATGTCTCAAGTCAGTTATACCCACGTATACTATGATTGTTTCATATGTGTACTTGTGAGGTAAGGACTTCAGTGCTTGTGTAATATGGTGAATCCAACTTCCAATTGAAATATTGGTATTCAAAATGCTGAGTGCCGAGAAGCCAAAAAAAAAGACAGAAAGCTCTGGAAAGGAGGGGGGGGGGCCCTCTGCACCTCCTGATGTGGAGGCAAACCTCCCCTCCCACACACGCCAGGCTTTTGTGATATAAGAAAATGAGACCACAATAAATCATTTCAAAACTTTTCCCACCTTTAATGTGACCTATAACCTGTACAATTAAAAAAACAAACAAATCTGTTAGGGGAAAAAATATAAAAAATAAAAAATGTACAATAAGCTGGTTGCATACATTTGCACACCCTTAAACTGATACTTTGCTGAAGCACGTTTTGATTTAATTACAGGATTCAATCTTCTTGGGTAGGATTCTATCAGCATGGCACATCTTGGCTTGACAATATTTGCTCACTCTTACTTGCAAAAGCGCTCCAAATCTGTCAGATTGCAAGGGCATCTCTTGTGCATAGCCCTCTTTAGGTCACCCGACAGATTTTCTATTGGATTTAGGTCTGGGCTCTGGCTGCGACATTCCAAAACATTCACTTTTTTCTGGTGAAGCCATACTTTTGTTGATTTGGATGTATGCTTGGGATTATTGTCATGTTGAAAGGTGAAATTCCTCTTCATCTTCAGCTTTCTAGCAGACGCCTGAAGGTTTTGGGCCAAAAGTGACTAGTATATGGAACTGTTCTTAATTCCCTCCACCTTGACTAAAGCCCCAGTTCCAACTGAAGAAAAGCAACCCCAAAGCATGATACTGCCACCACCATGCTTCACCATGGGGATGGTGTTCTTTTGGTGAATGCGTTTTTTGCGCCAAATGTACCTTTTGGAATTGTGGCCAAAAGTTCAACCTTGGTCTCATCATACTTTCCACATACTGCCTTCCCCATCTCCCTGACCCCTAATACCTCAATGTACTTCTCCTGCTCCTTGCTCCTGTTCTCCAATCCAGCCAAGTAAATTGACTCTAATGTCTTTGCATAACTTCACTATCTAAGCTCTGCTGAGCTCGGTCTTCCAGCTTGCATTTGCCCACACTCACCTAACTTCTCCCTATTTCCCTACCTGCATCCACCCTTACCTATCATAAGGATCAATTTCCCCAGGGCGCCATCTTTAAACCCCTGGATCTGGTCATGGTTGCTGTGCACTACTGGCCTGCTATCTCATACTTCCTGTAAGTGTGATGCTCTTAATCTTACAAAGTTTTGCGTGAATGGGCGTACCTTCGTTGAAGGTTGTGCGTCAGGGCTGGCAGCTCAGCACTTAAAAACATTATCTGAACTTGCATATCATTTCCAGCCCTGTTAATAATTGTGTGTGTTTAGTGTTTATTTCATAGAATGTGTACCCGTCAAATGTATCATTGAAGTGCTTACTAGTACATTGTCTAGTGTTTGCTATAGAAATGAGTTAGCACTGAATGTGTTGTGGGATTAATTACCTGCAGGTCTAAATGTCCACAGTACTGCTGCCATTGCTAGATGAGGTATTTGCAATTGTGATACGTTGCCTTTGTAACCTGCACAACGCTGCACCACTACTTGTGAATCAAACCCTAATTTCTAATCTCCACTGCCATAGCTGTAAAGGATTTATCTGGTTACAGAGCTTTCCAACATCTACCCGGTGTCGGTTTCATGTCGCTAACCACTTCCACGTCGTAGCCGACCAAACTAGTACATGTGCCAGTCCCTTTGAAGCTCATTTACTCCTAAGCTTTTGAAGCTCACTTACTTCCAAGTGATCTAAGTGAGTAATTGTGAGCCTTTTAATACTTGCCTGTACTTTGCAAATGTATGTTACCCCACTAGGTCATTATTCTAATGGATAGTCTCTCTATTGCTGCTGTTGCACACCGGTCACAGTAGCGTTTCACTTGTGAGCGATACCTTTCAGAAGGTAATCTTAAGAATAGTACTATTACAGCTCCAGGCTAAGCTTCTACATACAAGGACATACCCTCGCTTGTTGTATTTTCGCTCACCAGCTGCTGTAGCATAAAACGAGTCATTGTCCCTCTTTAAATGTAATAGCGGTACTTTACAACAGCCTGGCTAAAACCCAAGTTGCTGCTTACAAGGCAGCACCTAATTTTACTCCTAGGAGCGATTATCCCATTTTAAAGTCAATATCCAGTGATAAACCCATCCCAGCCACGTTGTGACTAACAAGGCTGTGCCTATTCTGCTTACCAGCCGCACTAGTGGCGACTTAGCATTCTACTCCTCTCTGGATGATTGTGCACCGCCACCCTTTTAACCCCATATTATTAATGTTTTATGCTGAACTACAACCCAAATCCAGTTCTAGCTTACCAGCTCCGTTAGTGGGAAATACTTGTGCATCGCCACCCTTTTTATCCCATAATATTAATGTTCTGTGCAGAACTACAAACCCGAATACAGTTGTAGCTTACCAGCTGCATTCGTGGGAAATACCACATGCTGAATTGAAGTAATAACCTCATCACATAACCTACAATTGGCGTCTCTCGTCACCAGCAGCACTAAAGTGTAATGAGCGTATCTACCCTGTTGTACTGAACTAAACATGGTAATGTATTGACGCTCACTCTAAACGGATTACATACACCTTGAATGTATCTATACATAAGTAGTAATCCTGTTCCCACCCAAATATAAGTGTCCCAATTGCCCCTGTTGATCAGATATTCCCTTTCACAGCCCAATTTTGCTGGGTTTCGCAAAGGTTAAACCAGAAGGTTGCTCGCTCATATAGACTGAGCCATGCCCCCCCCCCCCCCCGTTTAGATTACATATCTGCCTATACCCAGTCCAATTGTTTTTAGGGGTTTTATTGTATAACCTGCCTAAATTTGAGAATGCATCTGTGTGAAAAAGCATGTTTTCTGGGATACTTTGCTAGTTGAAGAACTTTGCACATTTAACAGCATCTGTTACATTTGCTATGCATATTGTAAAAGTGATTTTAATGTCTAGATGTGTAGAGTATGATATCTGAAGCATATGTGTTGTTTATATCTAGACTCTCTGCTGCCTTATCAGTTATATGTGTATGTTCCTTAATAGCTGATTAACCTGTTAACCTCTGTTTGTTTATACCTGTATCTGAATTACAATTATCTCCTCTCATTATTTTCTTCAGTTTTTCTGCCTCTCTACCTACTCTGCTCTGCCTACTGGCCCTGCCCTCCTGGACAACCAAGAACAGTTACAGAATCTATTATTCCAAGATTGACTCACTTCCCCAACAGGAAAGTCCTACCTTCTCCCTGAAGTGATAGGAAAGGAATTAAAGAAAGTATGCTATATGGAATTAATCCTAATTTATTGCGAATGTAAAGTTGCTCTACCACTTACTAGAAGCTAGTATAGGACCCCGGCTTGAGAAGCCTGTAGCCAATGTCCCCATACCTACCTCGGCCCATTTCTTCCTTTCCTTACACCTTTCTACCTCCTATAGTGATTCCTCACTCTACATAATTGATTTGGCCACTAGATGGCAGCCTTTACCCACTTATAATCTCTCTTCCTCACACAATCTCTCTCACCATAACATATGACTAGTTTTTTTTTCACTTTCTTTTCTCTAACTGCTTGTTAATAGCCCAACCTACCTTTGACTTTCACCCTACTCCCCCTCAACACAGTCCCCTAAGCACACCTCTAATCAGCCTGACTACCACTCTCTGTACTTACCTTCACCTTACTGATAGTTTTTCACACTTTCTGTCCTGCTGCCTTCTTTACTTGGGTCTACCCTCTCCGTTCGCCCTGCGGGCTCACTCTGCTCCCCTGCCCTACCCCAATTCCCACCCCAGTGGTCCTACACTTATACTACCTAACCACACCCCTTCCCCATCCCACAAATCACATAATCCATCTCCATTGGCCAACTAACTCCAACTCCCTCTTTTCACATACCAGTCCCTATCTTATACCACTACACCTACCACCTACATCTTTCCACACCAAGTATAACCCTGTGACTATAGCAGGAACCTAATAACCTACCTATCCAAATGTATAAGCAACACTCCCCAATACACTTACAAAGCTTACTCATACTCATACTTCTACCATCTTTAATAATTGCCTACTTATTAACCTCTTATGAATACCCTTTACATCCACACCTTAATTCCCCCAATAAACTAACTACCTCTCCTCCTCTACTTATCTTTTCTAAGCATTTTAACACTACAGCTACACCCAGCTATCTACTAGCAAAATACCATTGGACAGTCCACATTAGATATATTTCTCACAACCCTAGGAAATCACTTAATCTATATAACAAATACCCAAATCCTAGACTACAAATACTACTTCTATGTTTACAAGATGGAGGCATTCACCCTAACCCAGGCCCAACAAGTTCAACTACCATTCGCCTCCTCATCCCCAGCACTTTTTCTTTTCATTCCCTCACCAAACCTCCAAACTCACTCTTATTAGCACACCTCAATATACATAGATTAAATAATAAGACTGCACAACTTCATGCTCTCCTGGATATCTACTCTTTTGACATACTCTGCTTAACAGAAACATGGTTAAAACATGTAACTAAAGACAATGAAATTATCCCATCTGGTTATAATATCTTATGGCTAGATAGAGCAGCTAAAAAGGGAGGTGGAATAGCTATCCTATTTAAATCAGGACTACAGATTACTTCCTATGACTACAAACCGCCCCAAGACTCTAATGCTGAAATTCTTATTACCAAGCTACAACTTAACAGATTCAAATCCATCTATATAATCTGTATTTATCTTCCTCCTGGTAACATTACCACTGTCGAAAATACCCTCTGTTGGTTATCTCAAAACTTACCCCAAGAAACCATAATCCTAGGAGATTTAAATATCAATTGGAAGAGCTGTAGCAATATCCACCCTACCACCCATATGAACCTATTTGGCTTTAAGCAAACCATTACCTCCCCCACCAGGATTAACAAGCCTAATAAGAAGGAAAGTACCCTAGACTGGATACTCATCAATAACCATGCCCAAACCCTATGAATCTGGAACCCTCCCTGATGACATTAGTGATCACTCACTTACCTATTTCATCAGGCTTAAAACCAGTCTACCCACTCCAACAATTACCAAAAAAACCTTTAACCCAGATCTCTTTCAAAGAGAACTTAGAGCATGGAACTGGTCCCCCTTGAAACACCTCCCACTGGATGAAGCTATTAATCACTTTAATTCCTAGCCATACTAGACCACCATGCACCAACCCGCTCTATAAGAATGAGAACTAAATCTGCCCCTTGGCTCTCAAAAGAAACCAAGCAACAAATTCATCTCAGAAACAAGCATTGGGCTAAATACCGCTGAACCAAAAACCATGTAGACCAACAAAACTTTAGACAACTAAGAAATAAAATTAAACAAGCTATACTGTCTGACAAAAAAAAACTACACCTACAATTCCAGCATGAGCACCATAATAAACCACAAAAGTTCTGGGCAAGTATTAACCAATTACTACACCCAGGTCAATCCACCACACCAAACCCACAAGGCACTGACCAGGAGAATCCCAAGCAGACTGCTAATGCCTTTAATTCCTTTTTCACTGAGGCCATTCAAACTCTTGCCAGTCAGTTATCTACTCATAACTTAACGTTATCCAACTCTAACACTATCCCACCCCCTCCATTTCTCTTCCAACCTGTCCCAACAACATACATTCTTACCCTTCTCCTAAAACTAAAACCGTGCTCTCCTTCAGCAGACCAACTACCCGCTGAATATCTACAAATATCAGCCAAATCCATTGCCTATCCCATTTCCATTCTCATTAATAGAACCATCACTGAAGGAAACATACCCAAAATCTGGAAGGTCTCCCATGTTATTCCCCTTCACAAGGGGGGAAATTGTACTGAATTCTCCAATTACCGTCCCATAGCCCTACTGTCTCCCTTAGCTAAGCTCATGGAAAAATGCATCCACAAGCAATTGCTAAACCACCTAATCCAAAATAATTTACTTTCCAACTGCCAGCATGGCTTCAGACCCTCACACAGCACTACTACTGCCCTCCTGTCCTTTACTGACTGCATCAACAAAAACCGTAACCTCAATTTGCTTTCCTCTGCACTGTTTATAGATCTGTCTAAGGCTTTCGATATGGTTAATCACCAGATACTTATAAATATCCTTAAATCCCTGTCACTGCTGCCACTAGCAATAAAATGGTTCCAGTCATATTTAGATAACAGACAACAGGCAGTACTCTGGCACAACACTTTATCAACCAACCTCCCCATCAACGTTGGTGTCCCTCAAGGGTCCATAATAGGACCCCTCTTGTTTTCTATATTTATCAGTGACCTTCACCTAGAAATCCCTCAACCGACATGCATACAATATGCAGATGATTCCACACTGATATGCTCAGCCACATCTATATCTGAACTTAACTCTCTTACCCAAAAGGTGTTTAACACAGTTGAACTATGGTTCACACAACGCTGTCTCCTTCTAAATCCCCAAAACACTAAGCTCCTCCTTTTTACCCCAACTCATAAATCTCCCCTGATAGATTTCACAATTACATCCATTAATGGTACCCTCATATCCTCAGATACTACCACCAAACTACTAGGAATCACCATAGATAACAACCTTACCTTCGACACCCATATTAACAACACTATAAAAACTGTTAATAGAAAACTAGGCTCTCTCTATAGGATAAAACACTTCCTCTCTCCAGCAGCTAGAATAACTATTGCTCATACCCATCTAATCTCTACTCTCCTCTATGCCTCACCTATTTATACAACTCTATCCAAAAGCAACCTTAATAAAATGGAAACCGCCTACAATAATATAGCCATATTTGCTACAGGTAACACCTTTAGAACCCACCACTGTTCTAATCTAAAACAGCTAGGATGGCTGGAATTACAAAATCAGATTAAATTCCACCAACTGACCATAGTCCATAAAACCCTTCATCATCCAACAAATACCCCTATACTATTTACCCTTATCACCCCCTACAGAATTTTGAAAACCTTGCATTCATCCCACAAACTTCTTGTCAATATTTGTAAATCAAACAACAGGGCTGGAAACTCTCTCTTCTCTAATTCTGTAGGAAAATCCTGGAACCTTCTCCCCGGTGAACTTTCCTCTCTTCCCTTTATATCACTTTTCAAAACTAATCTGAAACCTTTCCTCAAATCACACTGGATGTGCCCCTGCACTGAACCTGACTGATCAACTAGCCCCGCTAATAGGTTCAGCCTACCCACCTCTACTCAGTAATCTGCCCCTTTTCTGAAGTACAACTAACATTCTACTTTTTAGATACTACTTATATCTTCTTGTAAATAGATAATGTACATAATTAGCTGCCTTCTCCTCTATATACTATGTATTAAAACTGCATGTGAATGTTACTACTTATACCTGCATATTTACATATATATAATTTATACATATCAGCAGCTGCCTTCTCCTCTACATACTATGTATTACAACTGTATTTGAATGACACAACCTATACCTGCATGTGTTGCTATATGTAATCAACTTCTAACCTCTTGGATTTAGTCTTACTAATGTAAAATCATTGTACCTTGTTTACATCAATTTTTGTTTTATGATTTTGTTACTTTATAATTTTTGTAATTTTTGTTACTTTGTAACTTTTCATTAATGTTTCATCGGAGCTTATCTCCCCGGGCCTCTACTGAAAATGGACATGTATCCAGTTAGACTAGCCCGGTCAACAAATGTAAAATAAATAAAATAAAATAAAATCAGACCATAACACATTTCCCACATGTTTTTGGGAGACTTGACATATTGTTTTTGCAAATTTTAGCCGTGCCTGGGTGTTTTTCTGTGTAAGAAAAGGCTTCCGTCTTGCATCCTATCCCATAATCCAGGCTTATGGAGAATACATAGATTGTTGTCACATGTAGTACACAACCAGTACTTGCCAGAAATTCCTACAGCTCCTTCAGTGTTGGTGTAGGTCTCTTGGCAGCCTCTCTGACAAGTTTTCATCTTGTCTTTTCATCAATTTTAGACAGTCATCCAATTCTTTGCAACATCACAGTTGTTCCATATTTTCTCCACTTTTTGATGACTGTCTTCACTGTGTTCCATGGTATATCCAATGCTGTGGAAATTTTTTTGTACCCTTCTCCTGACCGATACCTTTCAACAATGAGATCTTTGATGCTTTGTAAGGTCTCTGCGAACCATGATTTTTGCTGTAGCAGGCAATTGAGTAAATGTCAAGAAAATCCTACTAGGACAGCTGAACTTTATTTGAGGTTAATCAGAGTCTCTTTAATTGATGGCAGGTGTGTACCCAAGAATACTGAATGCTGTAATTAAATCAAAAGGTGCTTCAACAAAGTATTAGTTCAAGAGTGTGCACACATATGCAACCAGCGTATTGTACTTTTTTATTTTTGATATTTTTTCCCCTAACAGATTTATTTGTTTTTCAATTGAATTGTACAGGTTATAGGTCATATTAAAGGTGAGAAAAGTTTTGAAATGATTTATTGTGGTCTCATTTTTTTATATCACAAAAACCTGGCATTTTAACAGAGTTCTGTAGACGTTATATATATATATATATATATATATATATATATATATATATATATATATATATATGTATGGGTCTATTTCTATTCGCTGACAGCCCATTTCACTGAAACCCATTTTGTTGACAGCTCATTTCATTGACAAAAGTATTCAAGGCAAAAACCTGGGTTTTGCCCCCCTCCCCACTGTTGTGCGACTGTGGAGTTGTTATATATAGTTGGGGGGGTGTGGGGGGCACAGCCCCCCACATTGGGGGGTGTGGGGGTGCAGCCCCCCACCTAGAATGTTTGTCAATGAAATGAGCTGTCAACGAAATGGGTTTCAGTGAAATGGGCTGTCAGCGAATAGAAGTAGACCCATATATATATATTAAACCTTTCAATATTTTTGGTTATGGTGAGGTTAGCAGATATGCATGCAGTCCTGTGACTGCAGATCTATACATGTAATCAATTTTAAGGAGGCCCATACCTCCTTCAGAGCAAGGAATGTATAATTTTGGTATACACTGATTTTTATATGTCATTGATAAGTGTGAATAATTTTTCTTGTTTTCCTGTTCAACTGATCCAATACCTTTTGGGGCCAGTCAGTCACCCCAAAGCTGTAAGTTAGAACAGGAAGAGCAAACTGGTTTATAGGCTGCATGCTGTTCCTAAATTTTAGGGCTGTTTTCAGTATTAATCTTAATCTTCTAAAGTATTCCTTACTGGGTCTTATTTGCATGTGTTTATGTTTTATTGTTGATCCTTCATCAATTTCCAAATATTTATATCTCCCCTGCTCAAGTTCCTTTATATCACATTCATGTCCCAGACTAATATTTTCTCTGTATTGCAGCTTTACTACTTTAAATATAGCTTTTACACATTTATCAAGACAAAAATGACATTCTTATATCATCTGAGAAAGTGCTGACCACTTGCAGTTGTACTTTCAGTGCCTCATTTGATGAACTGTACAATTTTATATCATCCACAAAAAAGATGAAAAGTTTTTGCACTTTGTTTTTTTTTTCTGGGAGTCAAATTATAACCATAACCTAATCTGTTAAATAGACAGCTTAATGGGTTATGGGCAATATGTGTCATTGTTTAATGCCTTCAGTCCTTAGTGATTTGCCAGTAAACCACACATTTTTTGAGGAACAGACCAAAAATACAAGGCAAAAATCTGGATATTCTGCAAAAATCTGGACAGCTGAGAGGCATGCTCACAGCTACATGATATGTCTGGGAAAAATAAAGCTTTGACTATACAGATCTTTTCTTTGATATCTCATATAGGTTTACCATAGTTTTTCTATCAAAAAGCAAGCATCTTTTAATTTCATGGCTGTAATCACCATCTACAAATATCTTTGAGTCCAGAAAAATAAAAAGAGTCACCACCTTATTCCCTAAACAAATTTACATAGAGTTGATCAGGCTAGATGACATAATCTTAGTTTTTGATGTTGAACAGCAGAACTTTTCTGCACTTTCTACTTTTACCTTCATACGTTTATTTACTTATTTATTTACATTTGTTGACTGGGAGTGTCCAACTGGATGTAGGTCCATTTTCAGCGGAGGCCCGGGGAGAAAAGCTCCACAGTTAAAATAAACAGACAGCAGTTACATTGGATTACATAGCGATTAACAATTTAACATAGCAATTACTCACTGCATATTTACAGATGAAGAACATAGTACATCAGTAGACAACTAGAATCTTTATCTGTGAAGTACATAACAGACATTAACAAATGTTACAATAAGAAGTTACCGCTGTATAATAAGTACTAGGCTTATGAGCATCTGAGCTTGCTATAATCAAGGTAATTCGTGGAGTGGAAAGAAAGGTAATGGTTGGATGGGGTGGGTGATATTAAGAGTGGGAGTTGCAAGGGCATAGCCAGCATGTTTTTAGGTGCGCTTTTAGTAAAGTTGTGAAGTGGGTGCATGATGGTATGGAGGTAATTGTGGGTGGGAGTGAGTCCCATAATTTGGCTATGGCGCAAGAGAATAGTGCTTCACCAGCAGAGTTATTGGCTTTAGTGATCTGCAAGTGATTTTTGTTGCTGGATCTTAGTGGTCTGGTGGTACGATAGGGTTGGAGTAGATTCTGGAGGGATGGGACATTTAGTGGATGGTTTACTAGTTTGTAGGTGAGTGAGAGTTGATACCATTGAAGGAGGTGAGGGAGTTCAAGCCAGCCCAATTCAGCAAGTGAGAGACAGTGGTGACTATGGTAGGATGCCCCTGTGGCGAATTTGCGATTTTGTTGTAGCACGTCTATAGCTTGTTTAGATCGCATTGCCTTAGGTTGGTATATATTGGAGAGGCATAAAGTAGGGTGGAGACAAGGTGGGAATTTGCTATTGAAATCTTTGCTGCTTTGGTGAGAAGTTGCTTATTTCTGTATAATGCTCCTAGTTTTTTGTGGACTTTTTTATGGTCATGGATATGTGAATGCCAAATTTTAGTTTATTGTCTATTTCCACTCATAGCAATTTGGTGTGTTCAGTTGGGTATATAGTGGTGTTGTCTTTTGCTGTGATGTTAAAGTGAGAGTTATTTTGAGTATATTTGGTGGGTTGGAAGATGAGTAGTTTAGTTTTGTTTGGGTTGAGTATTAATTGGACATTGGATAACCAAGTTTCAACAGAGGAAAAGGCTTTCTGTGTGACTTTTTGCAGTTTGGGTAGGGACTGGGCTGAGCAGGTGATGGTTGAGTCATCTGCGTATTGTATGAGTGTGCCATGTTTGGTGGCAGAGGCTAGATTATTGGTGAAAACAGAGAAGAGTAGGGGTCCAAGGATGGATCCTTGGGGAACCCCTATGGTGACAGGTAGTTGGGGAGATATGTCATTCTGTCATACAACAGATTGTTGGCGGTCAGACAGGTAACTCTGAAACCAGTTGGTGACTGATTGAGAGAAGGATAGGTTATTGAGGACAGAGATAAGTTGTTTGTGTGGGACCATGTCAAATGCTTTAGATAGGACTAGGAAAGTAGCCGAGGAGAGATAGCCATTGTTTTTATGCTGAAGGATAGTGTTAGTAAAGGAGAGTAAGGCAGTGGTGGTGCTATGGTTTGGTTGGAAACCATGCTGAGTATTGGAAAGAAGGTCGTTAGTAAGGAGGTAGTCTGAGACCTGAGAGTGTATGCATCTCTCTAGTATTTTGGAGAGTGGAGAGAGAATAGCTATGGGGCGGTAATTGGTTAGTTCTGTGGAGGGTCCACCTTTGTGGAGGGGAATTATATGCGATACTTTCCACATACGTACACTGTTCAACCTCTCTTCACTCTCAGCCATCAGAGTGGTATCATATACATACACACACACACACACACACACACACATATATATATATATATATATATATATATATATATATATATATATATATATATATATATATAAGGTTAATATTTCTCCTGGCAATTTTGAGCCAAACATCTGATTCATCTAACCCAGCATTCCACATGTTATATTCAGGGAATAAACTAAATAAATAAGTAGGATGGCAACATACAGCCTTGCCTCTCTCTTTTTCCAGTCCTGCACCTGTTATTCCACATTCAGTTCAAACTGCTGCTTCTTAGTCTGCATATAGATTCATCAGGGGCAAATACAGTGACCCTGTTCTCAAAGTCTGTAATAGTCTACACAATCAAAGACTTTAAAAGTCAATAAGGCAGAAGTAAATATTTTGGAAATCCTTTTCTTTCTGTATTATTCAATGGATGCCACGATTTGACCCGTGTTGCCACTATTTCCTCTTCCAACATCTTTATTAAATTTTCACATAAGACAGAGGCAATCTTACACTTATATAAATGAAAAACAGACAAAATATCACTTTAGTTGCAAACAGTTTACATCACAGACACCATTGAAACAACTGTAGCTGTAAACATAAATCACTTATAAACCTTCTAGCCATTATCAGTTAAGCATTATATAGCTCATTCTTAAACCTCGTTCCTGCTGTGCATATACTGTTCCACAATTCTCATTTTTTTTCTATGTAGTTTGCTCCTTCTCTTTTCTAAAGATCCCAATTCCAGTTGTTTTATCTCTGTTACTATATTCACTATGTCTAATAAAGTTGGTCTAGAGTTTGATTTCCATTTTCTGGTAATTGCATTTTTGACAGCCACCATAATTAGACTCAGCAAGGCTTTACTATGTCTAGGCAATTCTGAGTCTGTAGCATAACTAAAAAAAAATCATCTCTGCAGTCAGTCCAATCCACTCACCCAGCATCTCAGAAAGAGCGGTCTGCAGGGAATCCCAAAAGTCTGCCAGCTCATCACACCTCCTGCTTTGCCACTATCTCCTCTAAACCCAACTTGGGCAGCTAGCAGATCTTGATCTTTTTACTGCTGGAGACTAGCTTGCAGGCTATTAAATATTATCTTCCTAACATGTGAAACTGGTGGCATTGTTTCATAATTTGAAAACTCTTTAGCGTAACTGTTTTTTGAGATTGAAATATAAATGGACCTTTTCCATTCTAAGAGCTGCTGTTGTGGTTTCCAAATTTGCTGGCAAATGTTGAGCAATACTATAATGGCATCGTTAAAAAACAGTCAGCAGAATTTCAGTCACTTCATGCGGTTTGTTATTGGCAATGCCTTTTATAGACCATCTGGCTTCACTCTTCAGGAGATATGTTTTTACATAAGAGAGCATAAAGGGAGCATTCAGAAGAAACCGAAACATTGAAATAGTAGTGAATATTGGAAATGGATAACAGCTTCAGGCATCTGGGAAGGGTGGCTGCGAAAAAGAAAAATCTGAATCAGGAGGTCAAAGCTAGAACCAGGACTGCCGTAGCCAACTGGCACAGAGTGTCAGGCATTGTGTGCAACAGAAGCATTCCAAACAAGCTGAAAAGTAAGGTGCACAAAACAGTCGTATGACTAGTACTTCTCCACGGCACAGATATTTGGACAGTGAAGGCAGAGCAACTGAGGAAGCTAGAGGTGATGAAGTGCCTGAGATGGATAGCAGGATGCATACTGTGGGACAGATGAAGAAATGATGACATCAAAGTGGAAGACAAACTAGTCACGATTGCAGAGAAGATCAAAAAGAACAGATTGATGTGAGCTGAGCATACATGTAGGAAAGTAAAAGATGATTTGGAATAGCAGATTTTGTGATGTAGCAAGAAAGCAAGATGAGACAAGGATGTTAAGCCAAGATATGAAGAGATTGTATGATATACAATCTACGACTATTGGGCATAACTGTAGAAGATAGGGAAAATGGCATTGAATTAGGAGAGGTGTTGACAGTTGGTAAAACATTCTGATCCCCATGTAAAATGGGCAGCTGGGCATTGATGGTGATGATCATGATGGTGATTAGCGAACATAACATAATAAGAATCACTGATGATACAGCTCTTCTTAAGTAGCTCTTCTGTATATCCTTCCCACCTTTTCTTAATATCTTCTGCTAGCTCTCTGCCATCTTTATCTTTTATCATGCCAGTTTCTATATGGAAACTTTCTTTAATAATGTCAACCATCTTGAAAAGATTTCCATTATATTATGTTTCCACATCAAATGTTGTAAATTTTCATCTGATTCAACTATGGGTAGTCGCATCTGACCTGATATGACCTTGGCACTGATCTTAAGCTTTTAGTTCCAGGGCCCAGCCTCCTCCCCTACCTATAATTCCCTGGCCTCCATCATATTACCTCAGATCTCATTTGCTACCTAAGATGTTCAGTCATGCTTCTGAAGGCTCTACTATTTTGTATCCTTTGTGGTACTTTTTATCCAACTCTTCCCTTACCAAGAGAGTTTTACTCTCTCTAGTTTTTATTTTCAGACTTTGTAAAAATAGCTTAGATATGTTTTTCTTGTCAGTATAGGTATTTATCATAGGTACAGTAAGTCTGTTTTGGAAATTAGTTAAATTGTTTCTAGGTTTTAGATAAGAGCTTAAGAATTCTTAGAGTATTTCATAAAAATGTTTAAGACTATTTAACTTTGCAAAAGTTGTATTTAATATCTAATTAGTTAGATGCATTCAGTCAAGCAATACTTATTATGTGTGTTTTATTCTTTTCTTGTTGGCTGATGGTCAAGGATTCAAAAAGTGCATGGATTGTGGGCATAAACTGCCCCCTAGGACTCGCACTCCCTCTGCAAGTGTTTTTAGGGCTGCACATTTAGATACTTCATGTCAAATCTGTACTTCCTTTAGTGCTTGATTATTACAAACTGGAAGTGAAAAACTAATTGTCAAGAGACTCCTTCCTCCCCAGACAGGGATTAATGTCCCTACTTCTTCCTAATCAACTCCTCCCAAAACAAAGGACAAGAAATCTAGGGGGATGCAGACCAAGGATAAAAAAAAATCTAAGGAAAATTCAAAAGAAAACAGGAACTCTGAGAAGTCCTGTATGAGGTGTCTGGACCCTTCCCTGTTTTCAGAATCAGATATTGCAGCCACCATTCTCTCGGCACTGTACATCTCTGACTTAGACCCGGTTCTCACTGGAATCAGTCAGCCACAGACTTCATTCTCCAATACTTCAGGAGTAGGGCTACTTCAGTCCACTGTCAGTGGCATTGTCATCCCTGTCGTTTTACAGTTTGAACAAGCAGGACATCGACAGAATGATGAGAAAATCTCTAAAGATCCAGATACAGCTTGGAATTCTCTCGGTACCATCCCCTGGGAATGTACTGAGTGCAGGTCCATCTACCCTTCCTCTGTGCTCTTTTCTGGTACTGGTTTACTGATGTGCAATATTAGCTTCAGGCCTGATCTTCCCCAGGACACCTTTTTTTAAAGCTAATAGTTCACGTAACATCAAAACTGACTGGTTCCCTTTTTCTTTTGGGTCCAAAATGTTCATATCTGGAAGAGTCTCAGAGCTGAAGCTTCAGTTTGGAGGCTTGGGGGACAGTTCACCCCAGAAAATGTTGGAGCTGTCTCTTCTCCTTAGTACTTGGCACTGAGGTCAGCAATTGGGTCAAGGCCCATTGGTTCTGAGGTTTCCATTGTGTCCAAGGTTGGGCGGAAACCTACAGAGCCAATGGCTTCCTCAGCCTTTGAGGCCTTCCATTGAGTAATGTCAATGCCAAGGGAATAGGTCCTGTCTTCAGCATCGGTGCCATCCAAACCCCAGCTTGCATCAGCTTCTGTTTCAAATATTTCCATCTGACAGGGACAGTCAGTCCCACAGGCTTCCCAGGTTTCCTGGTATGGTAGCTCCCAGTTTGATTATAACCCCTTTGATATTCCTCCCAGACAGTTCATAGGAAACAGATGTGTAAATGAAAGCCCTTAGACTATTCACCTGAATCTGTCACCAAAGACATGGACTTGGATGAGGGTGAAGGCTCCCCAAGATCCCAATCAGAGGACATCACATTTGGCAAGATTCTGGAATTGATAAAAAAGATGGTCCACAGTTAGCCCTTCTGCTGATAAGTCTTATTCCTTGAAACCTTTGGTTCCAGCTCATATTCCTCCTGGGTGGTACTATCCATTGATCCACTCATTTACTTGATGGCTCAATGGGCATGGAAGAACCCTGACATGGTGGAGCCTCTCCCTAAAAAGCCAGACAAAATTCTTTCTGCTCCCACACACTGGAAACACTGAAGCAAGGGTCCTCCAGTAGATGCGATGGTTGTAGCAGCAGCCACAAAAAAGAGCTATTCGAAGAGAGTTCCTCAGTCCTGGACTTACACTTCAGTGACCTTTGCTCTCAGGGTGCTGAATTATCTAGCTCATGTCACCAGATTTCAGAGAGACTTGGTGAAGACAATTTTCAAATATTTCTCTAAGATTTTGCCAGCAGATGTCCAGAAGACAATGGATTCCCAGCTGACCACCCTCCAATCTTCATCTAATGTAGTCACATGATTGCTTTCAAATGCAGCTGATGGTACAGCTATAGGGCTGCAGCACCTCCATTCGCTGACATGCATGGATGTGCCACTGTGACTTTATGGAAGGCTTCAGAGCATGCTTCATTAATGCTCCCTTTGATGGTTCCACTCTGTTCAGACCTAAAGTTAAAGAAATACTCACAAGCAGTCAGCAGGATGGCAAGACTCTCTCTGCAGTAGACATCCACTTCTTCATGCCCCAGAGATCCCACCTTAGGAATCAGTGTGCTGGAAAGAGGATGTGGTTCAGGAAATCACAGAGCCCTTATCAAGAGACTCCTGGAGTAGACCCCCTCATGTCTATGCAGGAGGCAACAAGAATGAATGTTGCTCAAGGGGCAGAGGCAGACTGAAGAATCAGGGCTTTCATCTGCCATTCTCCAAAAAGCCTTTTCAGCATCCCTGAAGGGTTGCCTGCCTGCTGCACTATGCAGGCAGTTGGGGGATGCTTATCTTTACACCTGTAAGCCTGACAAATCATAACTACAGATTCATGAGTGCTAAACATTATCTCCAGAGGTTATTCTATACCATTTGTCCTTACCCTGTCAAATGGAAAAGATTTCCTGACAGCCCACCCAGTCAACAGGAACTTGCAGCAGCAGAGATTTCCAAAAGTCATCCAACCATTGGTTGCAGACCAGATAGAATATGTAGTCTACTTCTTTACTTATTGGGTCTTATGGCATCCACAATCCTCATAATCCCACTTGCCAGACATTTCATGAGGGTTCTTCAATGGACTTTAGTGGTATAAAGGTCTCAAAGACTCCATCAAATCCACGCCAAAATTAAACTGACTCATACCTGCAGATGGCACATATCTTGATGAGTAATGTCTCCTTTGGTGATAAATGGATGGCCATTCTGAACACTTTGTGACAATGCATGGTTCTCTTCTAGGTGAGGGGCATTTAGAAAGGAAGATGGTTCAGGACACATGGTCACATACAGAGGTCAATCTTCACATTAAAGTTCTGGAGATGAGGGCAGTTCTCCTAGCATTGCAGGCCTTTCAGAACAGTCTCCACAGAGATGTGATTCAGGTATGGACAAACAACATGTTGATAGTCTGGTACATCAACAAACAGGGAGGAACCCATTCTGCAAAACCATGACAGTCTGGAAATGGGTGATATCTTCAAACCACTTTCTTATAGCAAAGCATAACCTGGGGTTGTCCATTGTTCTAGTAGATAAACTGAGCAGGTCTAGCCTAATGCCTCACAAGTGGTCCCTAAATCCAACAGTGACAAACTTGCTCTTCAGTTGCTGGGGTCAGCCTTGTTGTGATCTTTTTGCATCTCATCTAAATCACGTGTGGCAGTTACTTTGCCCTAATCCTTCCACAGAGACAGGCAACAAAGGATACTCTGGTCCACAAATGGCTCCCGGGTCTCCTTTATGCTTTTCCCCATTGCCTCTAATGAAAAAATGTATGCAGAAAGCAAGAATGTGCAAGGCCAAGATGATCCTCATTGCCCCTTTCTGGCCTTGGTAGACAAGGATTCTATTATTGTGGCCTCAGCTAATACACCTTCCTTCAAAACTGGTTTAGTATCCAGATCTCTTGTCTCACCCACCTGGACTAACTCCACCATATCAGAAAACCCATGAAATTAACTTCTTGGTTCCTCCAATTCTAATGTTAGAAGGAGATGCCAGGCTTTTCATGCTGGTTGTTCAGATCTTATCAGACTCTCATATATATGCCAGTAGCAAGGTGTACCGCAGCATATGGAAAATATTTTGTATTTGGACATGATCATAAGGCCTAGACCACTTTTTCAGCTCCTGTTCCCTCTATTTTAGAAATGTTATCATAACATTTTCACAACATGTCTAGCTACTAAACTATCAAGGTACAGTTTTCACTTAGGCCAGAACAACACTTCTATAGCCTCGCTGAAGATTTCCAAAGTCTTTTTAAAGGGAACTTTCCTACTTTGGCCCCCAGTCAAAGATTTGGCTCCTTTTTGTGACATTATTATCATATTGCAAGACTCAGCCTCCACTTCAGCCAGCAGCAGCAGCTGATTTGAAATTCCTATCTTGGAAAACTATTTTTCTGGTGGCTGTTACTTCAGCTAAGCACATATCAGAGATGCAAGTGCTTTCCTGCAGACCTCCTTACTTGTTTTTTTCAAAAGGATAGGGTTTCACTGAGAACTAATGCTTCTTTCCTTCCTAAGGTGGCATCCAATGCTTATCTAATTCAGGCAATAAATCTACAATTTTTTCTCCATATTTTTCTAATAAAAGTGAATACATGCTTTATATGTTGGATGTCTATTACCAACTCAGGTTCTATCTTCACAGAACTAAGCCTTTCAGGAAACTTGATCAACTTTTTGTGGCATTCTCTAAACAGAAATTGGGCAAGCCAGTGGCTAAAGTTATCTTGTCTAGATGGTTATTTAATTGTATTATATTTATGTACAATAAGAAGGGTTTGTCCTTACAATCTAAGTCTATAGGTCATTCCATAAGGACTGTGGCCAAATCTACAGCCTTTGCCAGCAAGCTTCCTGTTGATGAAATCTGTACAGCTGCTATGTGTTCAGAAATTCATACATTTGTGTCACATTATAAATTGGATGAACAATCAAGATCTCGTTCATCGTCTGGCTCCAGCATTTTTAGGAATGTCCTTTTTTGATATCACCTGGGGCTATATGTTTGAGAATCTTTCCCACAGTTGACTTGGATGAAAACTGACAACATTGGATACAAAAGTATGTACTTATCATAACAATAGATCCACATTGTCTGATTGTTACATGGTTCAACTTCTCTCCAACCTGCCCCCTGATGAATTGTCACTAATGAGACTCTGAAGACTGGTCAACTTTGACATTTTCTGTCAATAACCAGTCACCACTGCCAGTGGTCTATAATTGTGTCATGGCCTATTTCATACCACTTAAGAATTTGCCTGAAAAAGACACTTTTTCATTAGAGTAAGGTTTCTTGTTTATGCTTTGTTAAATTATTATAACATACATTATTCATCAAGGGGAAAACTTGATCTGAGATAACAGGGCAGAGGACAGGAAACTGTGGGTAGGGGAGGAGTCAGAGCCCTGGAACTGAAAGCTTTAAGATTGGTGCTGAGGTTGGATCTGGTCAGATCTGATAACCAAGAGTTGAACCAGGCAAAAATCAAAGAATATGGATCTATAATTATGGTAAATACATAATGTTTGATTATTTGTACTGTTCATTTAAATATGCTTTTTTTGTCTTTTCTTGCTATTCTGTCTGGAAATCTGCATTCAGTTTAACATATTTTCCGTGTCTCCATTGCCTTTGGCTCTACATTTTTTCAGCCAATTTTAAGGCATCTTCACATAGCCATTTTGTCTTAAACTTTCTGATTAGAATATTTTTTGTTCCCATCTTTTGGACAATATGACAAACTTCTATCCATAATTCTTCAGGCATATTGCCCATCAAGTGTACTCTATTAAATGTGTTCTTCCTCTCTAGTACATATTCTTATTGTGTATTGCTGAGCTCATATCTAGTTGGCATGGCTGCTCTTCCGCTTTTCTTTAACTTGATTCTAAACTTTGCAATGAGAAGCTGATGGTCAAAACTAAAGTCAGCTCTATGCATTGTTTTTCTGAAAGTAGACGACCCTTTATATTAAGCATCTGGTGATATCAATATATAAAGCTATCTTGTAGTCTGTTGAAAGATTGTGTTTGCTAACACTAGTGAAGTATCTTGAGAGAATATTTCTAATCTTTGGCTGCTTCATTTCATTCACCAAGGCCAAAATTTCCAATTATTCCAGGCTGTTTTTTTTTTACTGCCAGCTTTAGCATTCCATTTGCCTATATAAGGAATGCAATATCCTTTTTTTGGTATATTATCATAAAATTGGTTGATTTCCTCTTCTTCTGCAACTGTAGCTGGAATACAAACTTGTACAACTATGATGCAGAATGACTTGCCTTGGAGTATGATTAAGATCATTCTGGAATGTTTGGGCTGTATCTAAGCACTGAGTTTGATGATCTTTTGTTGAATAAAGCCTGCCCATCTTTCTGTAAAATGTTTCTCCATAGAAAAACATCCAGTAATGATCTGATGCAAAAATTATCCCTCTAGTCAACTTTAGTGAACTACTTTCCTTCCAAGATGTTAATGTTATTCTTGTCTTCTTATTTTATCCACATGACACCAAATTTACCTTGATTCACAGTTCTTTCATTGCAAATTCCCAGAGTATAGTTTCTTGAAACGGTGAATGTTTCCCTTTAACTCCAACCATTTCAGCAGATGGACATCCTCTTGGCTTTAATTTAAATGCATTGTAACTGCTAGAACTACTCATATTTGTACCCTGTTACTACTGCTTGGGTCAGTGACTTACATCTGCACTACTGCACCATTAAGTAACTTACTTTTGTGCTATTTCTGCACTAATGCATTAGGCAGTGACTCTGAAAGTCAGTTTACCACTTCTTCAAGACAGTAGTGTCCTTGGAGATGAAATAATAAAGTACATGAGGGAGGCAATGTTAACATTGGAGTTAGAATAACAGAAATGTCAGTGTGTGTGTGTGTGTGTGTGTGTGTGTGTGTGTGTGTGTGTGTGTGTGTGTGTGTGTGTGTGCACGCGTGCGGTGTGTGCACATGCATGCCTGTGCATGTGTGTGTGTGTGTGTGTGTGTGTGTGTGTGTGTGCGCGCGCGTGCATGTGCATGTGTGTGTGTACTTCTTGTATGAAAAGCCTACAGTGTAGGAATACTGTATTGCAGTTTACATCTGTACTTCACATAAATGTGGTAGGGTGATCTATCCACTGAATGCTGTGGATTTCAGGATTCAGGTCAGACTTTAGTGTCACCTATTGCACCTTAAATATTTTTTAATACAGTGTTTATCCACTTTTCCCCTAGAAAACATTTGACAGCATTCTTTTCTAACAGAAGGACCATTACTAACCTATTTTTGCAAGACCATTCCCAACATTCCTAACATTCCTAACATTCCTAACATTTCTGACATTTCTGTCTTGCTCTTCTCTTTCTTGCTGTAACTACCACAGTATAATGTTTGTCCTGTCCACGCCTATCATATTTCGGTGCTCGTAACTTCTTAAGATACACTCTGCCTTTTTCCTTTTGCATTTGTATGTGAATGCAGCCTGAAGTTTGCTAATTGTTTTTCTTGTTTTAAAGGCATTGTCTTCAGGCAATCAAAGTCACTATGTAAGTATGAAGAACGTTGAAAGAAGAGACTCTCCTTGGCCTGGGAGCAGCAGACTGTCTGGGCAGAAGGTAGTTACTATCAGCACTTTTTATAGGAACAAATTATTTTTTGATGTCATTGCTGTTCATGAAGCAGAGTTATTTGCACGGCATAAACATCAAAGTAAATGTGACAAACTGGAGTGTTTTCTGCAGTGCTTATGTTTTCCACGTAGCTCACTTAGGAGCTTTGTTTTACCATCACAAGTACATTGTTCTGTAATGCTTCGAATATTAATTTAGAAAGCAAAATGTCTGGTAGAGAATTATAATTATGACCTTCATATCTTTACATTCCTTCATTATTCATGTCTTCCCTTCTACTGGCACTAATTGACAATTTAGATGTTTCCTTTAGCAGTCTATTAGATATATACTTAGAGAAACTGAAATTACACCTAGACATTTATAGGCAGTGGGCTACAATATTGGGGCTAAAGTCTCTTTGTATAGGATGTAATGACCAAATGTATGGGCTCTTTCATGGTGACCTCATCTGTGAGGTCCTGAAGGAGTCAGATTACTTCTCATTAGTGTTTGAGATCTGTGGAAACAATGGAAACATTTTCAAAAGGTGGCTGTTGTCAGTTTCTGAAGACCTACAACATGAGGGTTAAGAACCACCACATCTTCACAGGAAGGCCTCTAACCAGTCTGGCCTGATCCAGTGTTTTTAATAAGTCATAGTGGACATGAAATGACTGAAATTGTAAACGTAGTTTCATTTCAGTACAGCAAGGTCTTACACTTACTGCTTCATGGAAGGCTAGTAGGGATGATGGAAGGTTGGTAGTGAAGAGGAAGTTAATGTTGGTAGAAGGCTGGTGAGGAAGATGTGAGGTTGGTATGAAGAATAAAATAATGAAGGAAGGATGCTGATGGGGTGATGGAAAGTTTGTATTGTGGGGTACGATAATGTAAGTAGAAGGTGGTGGGGATGACAGATGGCCGGTATGAAGGCTAATATAACATATGTAGAAGGCTAGTGGCGAACAGGGAAGGTTTGCAATAAAGGCTAAGATAGTCTCAGTAACTGCGACTAAGTTAATTTTAATTTTTAACCAAGATACTCCCCAAATGTCTTTCTTAGGTTTATAGCATTAATGCAAAAGGTCATAGATTGCAGATAACCTGAATAATCTCTATTAGATGCCCCCCAGTCATAAAAAAACGGTTTCAGTTTTGATGTAAGCTGTTTAAATAGACTTTATTACCTGTTGTATTTAAATACAGGTCTTCTTTAACCAAAGAAGGATGGATAATCAACAGCAGTGAGAGATGGTTAATCCAATTTTAGATAAAGAAGACAGAACTTGACATATGACCTGAGAGAGTTAGATGATCAAAGTCTAGCAACACTGGTGAATGAAAGGGATACTAAAGCCACACTGTTTGTGGTAGAAGGCAGTCCTAAAAGGCATGAACAGGTCACTGTTCCTAGTCCAGTGGGTCAGAAAGACACTATCCTGAGAATAAGCATGAAACTCAGCAAAGAATATTTTAATTTAGAAATATTGCAAAATCTACTAAATAGATTATTATAAATCATTACAGACTATATGTTGAGTGCTGCTGAGTAGCTCTCTGGCTGATGCCATATGACAGTATTTTGAGAAACCTAAGTAACATTAATGCCCAAACTCTAATGATATTTGGGGCACAAGGGCATTTTTTCAGGGAGATTAATGTCAGCTCTGGTTAAATAGGCACACCAGAGCATTTAATTCAAAATACATAATGTTAAGAAATGGCCTGTTTTTCATGCACATGTAGTTCTTTCCCTAAGCTAAATTTTCACTGAGTGACCTCTCAAACCTCTTGTATAAGAGGCACATGGGCTATATGCAGATGACCCTTATGAACATCAGGTGTTTCAGGTGTTTCAGCTATATGGCGATCCTGAATGCCCATGACTTATTTCTTTTTAAGTCATTTCAATGGACAATTCCAGGCCAATAAAGCCAAACCCCACTAGCTATGGATATGCGTATCTGGCCTTGTTATGACCTCATCATGAGAGGTCACTCAGTGGAAGTTCTAGCTTGGCTGGAGTTTTTATTTAGTTTTTACTGATTGTTTTTTCTGTGTGACCTTCTCACTCTTTGCTTTAGTTTGTTATTTGGGATATTTTGCAGTTACCCTAATGATAATGGACATCAGCTGGGTATAACATCCCTGTGTTTCTAATGCTTAGTCAAACACTCTGCTTGTGCTGTGCTGATGAGGTCATAACAATGTCAAAATATGCATATCCATAGCTAGTGGGGTTTGGCTTTATTGGCCTGAAATTGTCCATTGGGACTTAAAAAGAAATAAGTCATGGGCATTCAGAATTGCCATATAGCTGAAACACCTAATGTTCATAAGGGTCATTTGCATATATCCCATGTGCCTCTGATAAAAGAGGTTTGAGAGGTCACTCAGTGGAAGTCCTAGCTTGGCTGGAGTTTTCATTTAGTTTTTACTGACTGGTTTTCCTGTGTGACCGTCTCACTCTTTGTTTTACTAAGCTAAATTTAAAAAAGTAAGGAATCTAGTCTTTGTATTGAATAATGCATCCATGTATATCATGTGTACTGGTTAGGCACACCAACTGAGAAGCAAACTATTGCCAGGAAAGGTGCATGGCATTCTGGTCTCCATATAGTTACTAATGTTTTACCGTACAATATACATTTAAAATATATAATTTCTCAAATTACATTATGATATTTTCATTCTTATAAATGTGAATGAATATAGCTTAGCGTTTGCTGATTGTTTCACTTGATTTTTGAAAGGCACTGTCTACAGATGATCAGAGTCAGTATGTGACCATGAAGACAGTAGGAAAAAGAGGTTCTCCCTGGTCAGGAAGCAAGAAGTTTTCTTTTCGGAAGGTAAAAATGTTGTCAACATTCTTTGCAGAAAAAAAATATTTATTTACATTGTGGTGCTTAAAGACAAGTTAACTGCACTTTATAAAAATTTTGTGTTGATGTGTGTGTGTGTGTGTGTGTGTGTGTGTGTGTGTGTGTGTGTGTGTGTGTGTGTGTGTGTGTGTGTGTGTGCTGTTTTTTTTTTCTGGGGGGGGGGGTGGCTCAAGAGTCTAAGCCTCAGCTCCATTGGTGATATGTTGTACTCTGAAAAGAGAATAAGTGTGCACGTGGGCAGGAGATTCCACATAGGAAGTTTGATATTCAGTGCTTGTTTTGTTTGGGCTGTATCCCAAAACACAACCTTCTACCCCAACTGTGCAATGTTTAACAGTCTGAGAATAAGAAATTTTATCTTGATCTGAAGATGTTATAGGCCCTTTCCCAGAAAACTACTGTGTAAGAAAAATAAACATTGTTGTCATCCAGTTTGGGCACCCCCTGTAAGAAACTCAAGAAGTATATGGAAAAAGCATCCCATCTGGGAGAATAAGAAGCAAAAGACAAATACACTGTCCTGGCTGGCCTCCTCTAAACTGAAGGAAATGGTTCCATGGAGGCACTTGCATTCCCCCTGGCTCTGACACCTGTTCCTGCCAAAGCCTCTAACATATTCCCTGTAGAAATTACCACACTCTCTGCTGCTGTGTACATTCTGCCAGGCCAAAGTGCCTATTCACACTGTCTTTCTTTATAGATGCTTGTCCCCAGGTCCCTGCATCTGATGCCTATTTTCACATCACCTTGGAGGAGGCAATATCCCAATTATCCTGATATAAGAGGATGCCTGCAACAACTAGGCTGAGGAGGTACACTCAACCCCAAGTTGTGCCTCCAGAAGCAGATTTTTCATCATTTTGATGACCCAGAATTCAGAGGTCTACCATTTTGCAGGCCTTACCTGTAACAGAGATAAAGAGACAAGGACGTCCCTGACCATATTCCCAGTGATGCATTCCTGCACAACTGGCAGGAACTCTCTGAGAACTGATTTTCCTTTCTCCAAGCTCTGCAGACCACAACAGACCAACTGTCTACTTAAGGGATTTTGCCCCCATCAGAAGAGGAAGAAACATCTTTCCTCATTAGGTGAGTCAGACTCTCCTATGTAAGAGAAGGAGGAGGAGGATTTCCTGATTTACACATCTCAGATGTCCTATCCTCTGGCATAAGGCTTGTTCAATGATGGCACCCTGTCTTCTGGCAACTGAGAAGAAGATGTCTCATTTGGAGAGACCCATGCATTAATGAGGGATCACTCCACTTTAAATGAGAATCTAGGGACAGTACAGTTCCTTAGACAAGAATCATAGACTTTTTGGTCCTAGGAAGTCCAAACTCTCTTGCAGCTTATGGAGCATTTGTGGATGCTTTTTATACAGCATTCCTGGAACCAGACTCTCCACCTCCCATCCCTAAGAAACCTGACCATTTCTGCAGGGTTCAGGATTCCTTTAAGTTCCTATATAAAAATACTTTAGTAGATCTTGCTGTAGTGCTATGGATGCTGCCAGGGGTCAAATGTAGTTCCTTTCCAGATCACCTTTCTCAACAACTGGAAGAAATTAATTTTGGACCACTTTCAATAAAAGTTCTACAGCACACCATCTCTTGCCATCAGGACAAATAATTGTCAGAGTCACATGATAAAGTACCAGGGTTAAGTCCTTCAGCAGATGATGGGCATATTAAGGGAAAGTCCTCAAAGCCCAGGAGGCAAAATTCAGTAAGCTTGCCTAGACAGCCATCCAGGTGGGCAGGCATGCTATCAGATGTACTTATGATGTTGTGGATGTATCTTTCAGGACTGCTGCTATGGGGTTAGAAATTATGAGACATGTTTGTGGCTTAGTTTGCAGCCCCTGCCAGAGAACATCATGGTTAGCTCCTTAATACTACATTGGATAAAAACTTTCTCCTTGGACCTCCTTTCCAAGAGATTTTTTTCAAGAATTTGGAGATGGGTAAAACTGTGGAATCACTGAAGCAGCTTTTCCACCCATTAGCCCCAATCATTTATTTATTTATTTGCTGGGTAGAAGGGCTGGTCAGGTGATCATTTTAATTCATGGTCCAAGTTCAAAGAACAAGCAGTTAAAAAGAAGAATAAAAACTATAAACAAACTATAACAGGAACCACTTTACTGAGACTTGGCCTTTTAACTGATAACAGACAAAAAAAGAACACAAGTAAATGGCAAAAAGTCTTTTCAAAAACAGAGATGACAAGGCCAAAAAAGGGGTAGTCTGAGTGCCTGTTGGGCCATAACCCAGATTAGGAGCAACAGTGACTATCTATCACCAGAGTCCTTCATAACTGGCTGCCACTACACCATTAAAATTATTGACTTGCAATTCTATCCACACAGTGGCTGTTGCAGCAGTCAGAAGAATTTCTGAACACCAGGCCCTCATGTGCAGGGAGCCTTTTTTTAGTTTTTCATAAGGGGAGAGCCAGCATGTACAGAGATCCTCCTTCTAAGTCTAAAGTGGCTACAATACTAGTATTAAATCAGACCATTAACCTGGCAATTTTCCCCTGAAGTACAGAATAGATGTCCAAGGATCTTGCACTCTTTGGATTCTCACAAGTAACTTAGATATGATTTCCATAGACTCAAGGACTGAGAAAGACCTACAAAGTTTTTTGTTTCTTTTGCTTTTAAAAGGGAAGGTAACCATGTTGCTAAACAGACTATTATAAAAATGAATGAGTCATTGCATTACCTTGTGTTGTTCTTCCCATAGAAAGACCCTGCAATGGCAGACCAGACTCCACTGTAATAGAGTTGTAAGTGTAACCATTGCCTTTATTAGGGAGAAAGGTAGAGTCACAGACCATTTTCGAGTCGGCCATCTGGGATTCTGTCTACACTTTCTTCAAACATTATTCCTGTTGAGGAATAACATAGGGTAGTATATCTGTTGTACGCTGGGATGAGTGTAGTTTGTTAGAGGGCCTTTCCTGAGTTGTTTAGTAATTGTTGAAACTTCATTGACTTGTATTGTGTGGGATCAGGGTATCCTGCAGTCCGGTATTTCATTTAGTGTCACTGTCATGTGACTATAGAGTTGTTATGCATAAGAGTGAAAACTTTGTTTCTCTCTTTTTAGCTATTTTATTTGATGACGTGTGCTTCATAGTAGGGTGATTTGATTTAGTACAGGCAGAGTTTTCAGTACTTCTATTCTGTAGCTCCTCCCGCAGGCTACTTAAGTTATGAAAATTATCTTAGTGGTTATTACTGCAACTGTGAATTCAATGAAGTGCATAGTGTGCTTGTGTAAGCAATTTACCGCATCAGTAAATATTTATGTCAGAGCACCATTGCAGTAAAGGTTTTCTCTCTCCTTTTCCTTTGGTCTGTTTGTGGGCATTTTAGGTCTTGGATTGGTATCAGTTTACTTTCCTTTACTTTCTTACATGTCTGCAATTGTTGCTCTTTCTGATCAGCTTACTTCTGTGGAAGCATGGTACTTGGGTTGCCTGCTTGAGCTTCAGGGAGTACAAGTCACTTGGGAGGACCCCAATCCAGTTCTGTTACCAGGAAGGGCACCCACGTGTTGTGGGACATGCTTAGGGATGGTCTATGAATTAGCATATTTATGATCCCTGTCCTCTGGGAGGAACTGAAGATGGTGTAGGCTGGCTCCTCCTTATATGGTGTACATGGTGATTCTCCCTATGATGAGCTGTCAACATAGTGGACAAGAGGTTCAAAGCATGGAAACTGGGCTGGATGTCAGATCTCACCTGCACCTGAGTTTCCAGTGATTAATGCAATCATGATCCTACTCTAACATCAGTAATTGTGATGGATTCCTTCCCTGACTCTGTTTTTAGACTTTTTTCCAGTGAGAGATACAGTCACAGAGAGGCAAATTACAGGCAGGAATTCCCATTGCAGGCCACATGCTAGTATGCAGCTGGTTTTATACTTCATGGCATAAGTTACTTGAATCCTTAACCTGCATGATGTGATGGATCCAACGTATGTAGGGTCTCTCTATCAGCCTCACCATTAAGCAACCTAAAGTTTTGTTAAAGAAGATATCCATAGGATTGAATTCCAGATCTGATGAGGTGTCATATAATCCTGAAGTAATGGAAGGGTGGTAGAAAAGTAATTTCACAAAAAGCTTAAAATAATGAATAAACTGGTTCTACTTATTCACACAGAATGCACTGTCATCTAGTTCTAAGCCCCAAATATTGAAGCCAGCTGTAATTTGAATATGTTTCAGCTTACTGCTGCTTGCAAAAGGAGCACTTTTATATTTTATACCCATCCTGTACCACCATCATTTAAATCTGAATCAAGTGGCAGGCATACACTTTTATAAAGTTTCCTTACTCACTCATTTTGCTAGCAGCAGAAAATCTGCAAATATTACATATTTTAATAGTACATTTCATTAAAAGATTTGTAATACCTGAATCAATAACTGTGATAGTGATCCACTATGATTTCTTGAGACTACCTACATCAAAGCCTGACAAAAAATACTTGAGCCCAAATGCACAATTCCTTGAGACACTGGTGCTCATAGTTGTAAAGTATGTGAACAAATCCACCACAATAAAAAAAAGTACTTTTTTGGTTTTTGGAGGGTTCAAGCCCCAATGTGCACCTACCATGGTGGGCTTTGCCCATGGACACCCCCTTTATTTTCACTCTCAGATTAATGCACCTCAGAGGAAGTGTGATCACTAACTGTCTTGCTGTTTCTCCAGGAGGCAGTGAGCCTCAGAGGAAGTGCAATCACTTTCTCGCTCTTTCTCCAGGAGACAGTGAGCTCATACAACCTAAAACTCAATGCACTTTGAGTGACAGCAGTTCTCTCCTGTTTAGAGATGTCAACAGCACACAAGCAAGTGCCCCTTGAAACATAGATGCACAAAAATACATATTTCCTCCAATTGTTCACATATTCTACTAGCTTAGGCAATGGACATGCTGGAGAAATTTTGATTTGGCTCAAGAGTAATTACATAAAGTCTGATTGACAAAATCAATCAAGTCCCACCAAAATAGCTTCCTCTGCATATGTTTCTTCACCACAGCATGCAAATAAATCAGCATCTCACACTTATGGTTCTAATAACTTTTTATCTTAGCTGGTAGAAGTACGTGTCATGAATTTCTGTTTAGCAAAACTTATTCCCTTAGTGCCCACTGAGGGATGTAGAAAGTAGCTTTTCTTTTCATAGATGAAGATAAAGCCACATGGCAGAATCCTGAATTTGAGCCAAGCATACCCATTTGACAGTCTTTAATCGAGAGCCCAGTGTGTTAATTGAATTCTGCCCATGGGTGGGTGTGATTGCTAATTATGAGGACCACAGCTGTTATCCTCAAAACAGTAAGTTCTATGTTGTGAAAAGAGGATTATATAAGCCCAAAATTGTGTTACCTTGCAATATGTCCTTACACTAAGGTATAGAAATGTCAGTATGTAAAGCAGAGGTATGCCCCCACCCACTGATCCTCATCTTCTAATTTTTCACTACTTTAGTAACAATTCTATCAAAAATCAGGTATTTTGCTTAGGTTTCACACCCTTAAATGCCTCCAAGTTTCCCCATATTTTTATTTTTATATAGACTCTAGCCTTCTTCCTGAGATGGTTGAGGCAAACCCCCTGAAGAACTCTAGATCATCCTTCCCTATCTCTTTATACGACTGTTAAAATGATGTGTTGTTGCCAAGTCAAGAGGAGCCATTGATTCTTCATAGACATTTGTTTTGTAAGATGGCTTACCTGTTAAACCCCAGTACTTTAGTTACTAGTTCTTTTCCTGCTTCTATTCTGCCTCTTCAGAAAGTTGTCTCAAGTGAAGTTTTTGAATCTATATCAAGGTTTCCCCTAATGCCTATAGTGAGGTTATTTTTTGGGGAGAAGTCCTACCAGTAGGTCCTTCAGGGGGATTTTTCTCACTTGCTAACCTTTCCTGCTTCTCTTGGATATGACCATGCCTCTTCATTTGCTCCTTCTGTAATGCTTTGAGAGTCAGCAATTAGAACATCAGATTACCTGAATTAGAACATCTGATTGCCTGAATTAGAACATCAGATTACCTGAATTAGAACATCAGATTGCCTGAATTAGAACATCAGATTACCTGAATGAGAACATCTGATTGCCTGAATTAGAACATCAGATTACCTGAATTAGAACATCAGATTGCCTGAATTAGAACATCAGATTACCTGAATTAGAACATCAGATTGCCTGAATTAGAACATCAGATTACCTGAATTAGAGCATCAGATTATCTGAATTAGAACATCAGATTGCCTGAATTAGAACATCAGATTGCCTGAATTAGAACATCAGATTACCTGAATTAGAACATCAGATTGCCTGAATTAGAACATCAGATTACCTGAATTAGAACATCAGATTACCTGAATTAGAAGACTGCTGATGCACAAACTGATTAACCTACCATTTTAGATCCATTTTAACATTTGGCTCATTCAAAACTCCAGACTGAGCCTGTGGCTACTGGACTGTTGGCCCCTGTCATCATATCGATACTAAGTCTCACCAGCATGTGGTCTGTCATAACTTCTATCTCAATTTCCATCTCCTTACACTGCATTCACAAATCCACAGTAAATGGCCAAATGTCCAGCCTACTACAAGACTGCTCTGGGGGCATAACGTAGGTAAATGTCTTAGTTGGGGGACAATGCAGAAGCCATTTTCCCAGCAAGTTAAACACCTGCATCATGCTGAGCATTGCATGTCTGGCATTGTAGTGGGGATTCTTATTTCCACCTTTCTACACCTCAGTCCAAGGCTGAACCCCTCTCCCACATGCATTCTTACCAAGTGTTTTACATTTAGCATTCTTTGTAGTGTACTTAAATGAGCACTTACTACAGTGATTATGAGATATAAACTGATTAGCAAATGAGAAATTAATGTCAGTGTATCACTGCTACCATTACCCTAAGCTTTCTTACTGGTCTACAAATGCTTTACCTGCAGAGGAAAACATTATATATCATTACAGATACCTCCTTTTTTGAAGAGTTGGCACAAAAGTGTCAATCTTGACCTACCCAGTTTTTGTATAGTGTGGTGGCATCCCTATTTCTTAGCATTGCTTATTGTATTTTTCTACCTTGGCATCAACTCAAAAATAAATAAATAAATAAATAATCAAATAAATAAGCTACATGGTATGTTTTTATGAGTTCTCACTCCCTAATATTTTACTTAACAAACTTCACCTCCAATTTCTTTACATTTCACTAAAAAAGGAATAGCGATAAGTGCAAAATAATATAAGTTAACTGCAATAAACTTAAGGAAAAGGCTTGAGTATTGAAGTAAATAACACCATTCTTCATGCTGCTGGCCAAACTATGAGGTTATACTGAACTACTACCCTCAGTCTTATTCCCATGTGTGCACAGGCCACCACAGCCCTAATGTGATCTTAAATATAAATGTCAACCAACAGGAAATTATCCCCCAACTCCAAACAGGTGCAGCCTGATAAAGAAAGGATGCTTTGTTTTCCTTCCTAGAATTTAATAGGCTGTTGCAGTTGTGACATCATGCTACATTTGTTTTTCAACTTGATCCATATTGTGCTGCTGCTAAAACAATGCAAAAGTGAGCGATATGTCTTTATGATATCTTTCATGGGATGCAACACTTGAAAATAAGACTTACAGAAAGTAAATTTTAATTTTCATCATTTTATTTTCCCTATGCTTTCTTAAAGTAATCGGGTTTAAACAATGAGCTAAATGTTTAAGGGCCTTTGTGGACATTTAATAGCGTTTTTTATTTTATTTTATAGGAACCATTGCTGTTTTAGGAATGTTATTAGTTGTAGTACTTTAAGCAATCTATTAATGATTTATTTCTTGTTTCCCCTTGAACATGTTGTACTTAGCCCAGAATCTAATCTTATCAAATAAAATGTACTTTAATTATAGGCACGATTATAATGTATTACTTTCAATTTTATGAGCTCCTCCATAAGCCAATGCTCAAATCTTCTAAGTTTATCAGGTATGCCAATGTACACCGTACTCTGGAACATAATTTATATGAGAATCTTAGCAAAATGGAATAGTAAAAATAAATGGAAATGATAAATGGAGTTGAGTTAAACCAGTTAATTTGAGAAAGATCAAGCCAGATGTATTCCGGCTGTTCTATTGTGACTGTTATGCACCACAGATTAGCAGGAGAAAAATAAGGGATAGTTGTACTTGTACATTTAACGTTACATCCTAGAACTACTTTGGTGTTGCTGAAGATGTCCTTCCTGTTGCCCAGCCTACTGACCACACTGCCTTTCTACCCCATCTGATCACCACAACACAATTGCTGACAGGCCACACTCTCCAGTGTGGACGATCTGCCTCTCACCCTGATACCTTCAAGGTTGCACTAAATTGGATCAAAGGGAAATAAGTATATTCACTTTTTTCTGTATTTGCAGAATATTTAGGGGTTAGGTGTGTTGGGTAGAGATTTCACATCAGGGTATATGGGGGAGTGCAACTTTCTTCTAAAAATTTAAATAGTTGTATTGTACGTAGTTAAATGTATCACAATATTCTACTGGTAGGTGATAGGACCATTCTGTATAAACTGGGCTCAATAACCTTTGAATTCAATACTTCCCATCAGACTGTATATCTTCTGTATTCAGGCTTTTGGCCCAGCTGTTTATACATTTTGAAAGATCTGAGAACTTGTTCTTTTTAATGCAGATGAGTTCAAACTACAATACTGACAGATGAAGTCTCCTATTACTGATAATTCTCCTTGTTTTAAATCTAATATGTTATTAAATGTAGACTCCAGCCTTCTTTTCTCATAGCCAAATGCAGATAAACATTAGGAATCATATCATTCAACTACTGGAAGTGTTTGTAGAAAGGCAGCTATTGTCTAATTTACCTGCATTTGAAAGTACCATTTATGGCATTATGAACACCTTTACATCTGTATGTCATCCTGACATGTTCTCATGCTGAGACTAACACGAAGCCCTGTTTATTTTGCTAAGTGCATTTCTAGCAGAAGAATTATTGAAGCTTGAGTCCTCTTTACACAGGCAAATTCTCTCTAAATATACCATAAGCCTGCATTTTCTTTCAGTTCATATTGCAATTCCTGTTAGTATTACACTAACTTAACTTTAACTCCTCTATAAACTGGCTAAAATGTCTGCTAAATCATTGTCACATAACTTGTATCTATTCTTAACCAACTTTTTCATACTATGTCTAATTTGGTATAATTATTTAAACTGTAGACTTTTTAAATTATTTTTAAAGATTGTAAAATTATTGTTATTAAAATGTTTTGTAATGCTTTAGAGCTTCCCTCTCCAGTCCTCTGCTGAAATAGGCTCCTACCCAGGTGGACTTTCCTGGTAATCAAATGTCACTAAATAAATACATAAAATAAATAACTTTGATATTTTAACAAGTGAATATAAACCTTTGATATTAAAAGAAACAAACCCAAGGATCATGGAATATAGTTTGTCAGTGGTCAATCTACTGATTATTGGTTAAATATGGTATTTTAATGGACAACCTAAAATCAGTTGTCCTACTCCATTTAATACCATGCCTTGACAGATTTACTAGAAGGATATGAAAAGAATTTTGCAAATAATTCCCATCTGCCTAAAATCCAAAATATATTTATATTGCAGTCAACATGAGGAGTCCTCATAAAAAAGGCTCCCCCTGTGAGTACCTCACTCCATGCTTGGTAGTTGGGCTGTAAATATAAAATAACTATTTTATATGAGAAGAAGATGGAAGAATTTGAAGAAAGACAGAAGAAAGGGTTGGGCAGGAGAATAAGAGGAGAGAATAGTAAATTCAAGGAGAGATGCTATTTCAATAAGAAAATGTACTTCAGACCCTCTGGTGCATTTTAAACACTTAGGTAAGAATGTCCTGATATCCACCTAAATTAGCGTGATGTCCTAATCCTCCTTACTCCAGTTCTACAGCATTTGTACATAAATTGACTAATTTGTTGAAAATAAGTGCTACAATGCAGTGTAACCCCTGATCTGATATTATTCTCTCCACTAAATATTGACTTAATTCCATACTCCTTATCTTCTTTATTCCACCATACCCTCATCCACCATGGTTTACTAAGACTAGATTCCTTATTATTTTTCACCTTTAGAATCTCACCTCTGTCTTATATGTTCCACTTATTTCTACTTTATATATTCATTCCACTCATAGTCACTATGACTGTCATTTTTGGTATTTCCCATTGTATGCAACTCTATAACCAATCATTGCACCTATTGATGAGTCACCTGGTGCTAAGTTTGTATTTTACTTATAGGTTCATAGGTTCATAGGAAGGTACCTGGCTATTGGCCCTGGGGCCTATATAAGCCTAGCCAAAAAGATTCCCTGGTTTTCGCCACCCAAGAAAATTATCTTCCTGTGCCCCTGTCAAGCAGTGCCACAGAAGTGATCCCTGGGGTGAATTTTCTATTTCCCATCCAGTCGTCAAGGTTTTTCATAAAGAGGGCCAATGAGGAGCTTTGCTTGACATGAATGGGTAGTTTGTTCCAGAGTATGGGAAGTCTCTGAGACAGGAATCTATCCCTCCAGCATGTTCTGTTAATTGTGGTGACAAGGTTTAGGTCCCTGGAGCATGTGGTTTGGAGAGACTGGGATTTCTTTAAGTGTAGCATGTCCAACAGCTCTGGGTTTGACATAGCTTTGTATGTTAGGCAGAGATCGCCTCTGAGTAGGTGATATGCGACGGAGTAGAGATTGAGTTTTTGAGACGGTCTGCATATGGCATCTGTTTGAGGCCGGTAATCCTCTTAGTGAGGTATTTCTGTGACCTTTCCAATTGTTGTAGGTATCTTGTGAGATACATGCCAAATGGGGCATTGTACTCTATAATGGGTCTGATGAGGGATGAGTAGAGAGGAACAATGACCTTCTTTTTTCTAGAGGAGAACCCTTTTGTGATGAGGTGTGCCATGTAGAAGGATTTCCTGGCTACTGTGGTGATGTGGTTATCAAAGGAGAGACTACTATCCACCTGTGTCCCGAGGTCTCTTATCACACTTTCAGTGTTTAGTGAGCTAGTGCCTATGTGGTAGTTCATGGGTACTGAGTTTTTCCCAAAGGGCATGACAGTGCACTTCTTGGTATTGAGCTTGAGGCCATGACTTTGACACCAAGCATCTGTCTCTGTGAGGCCCTTTTGTAGAATGTCTACATCATTAGGTGATTCTATTATGGCTCCCAGTTTGCAGTCATCTGCGAACTTTGTTAGCCAAAGACCTTCTGTGTTGGCCTGCACTTCAAAGAAGTAGATGCCGAACAGGAGAGGACCCAGGACCGAACCCTGTGGTACTCCACTTGTCACTGGTCTGAAGTTGGACTTGGAGTCGGCTACTTTTACTGTGTGGGTTCTGTCAGTGAACCAGTTGGCCAACCATCTTGTGATATAGGGATTTAAGCCCAATTTAGTGAGTTTATCTATAATTCCAGTGTGGGGGATGGTATCAAAAGCCTTGGGGAGGTCAAGATAGGCTGTGTGCACTACCTTGCCCTCGTCTACAGCTCTAGTGACTGCTTCAGAGAAGTCAGGTTTATTAGACTTGATCTACCTTTTACAAACCCAAACTGAGTGGGGTCCAGGGTTTTTGAGGTTACCTATGTCTTTGTTTATAAGCTCCAAGATGATACATTCCATGGCCTTGCAGACCAGGCTCATCAGGCTCATGGGGCGGTAGTTTCTGGGGTCCGTGGTAGCACCCACTTTGTGGAGTGGGATAACCGTCACTGTGCACCATTCAGTAGGCACATAGCCTGAGGTGTGGCTATGATCGAACATGGTACTTAGGTGGGGTGCCAGTTCATTCTGTAGTTCGTGCAGTACGCAGCCTGGGATGTTGTCTGGTCCCAAGGATGCTGTGTTCTTGACTTTGGAGAGTGCAGTCTTTACTTGTTCATCCATGATCACAGGGGCTTTGCATTCTTCCGGTATTAAGATGGGCCATTTGGAGGGTGAGAGGGGGGTAAAGTTAGCACTGAACCTATCTGCCAGGATGTTGGCAATATCGGTTGGTTCTGTATATTTAGAGCCATTGTGCTGTAGCTCAGAGCAGATCTGAGTGTTGACATTGAGATTCTTGATATAACAGTAGAATGCTTTGTGGTTGTCTTTGGAATCAGTGGCGATTTTATTTTCATAACTGGTTTTGGAAGATTTTTTGAGGGATCTCAGCTTCATGCTGAGGCTGACCAGGGAGTTCCTCCAATCTTGGGATTTTACTCTTTTTTGCAACAGCTTCTTCCTTCTATTGTAGAGTTTGTTTATGGCAGGGGACCACTGGATTGGCTTAATTTTTTTTGAGGATAGCATCTTGGTTCTGTTGGGGATGGCACGATCCATGCACTCGTGCATGTGCTTATACAGTGCATTTGTGTAAGATTCAGCAGTCGTACATCTATTTTCCATCTGCATGGGTGTCGTGAAGTTTGCCACTTCTGTCATAAGAAGCAAGAAGTTGACTTTGGAGTAGTTTTTGACAGTGGTTTCCGTAATGGGGGGTTGGGATGGGATATGGATGTCTAGGGTGATTAGCTTGTGGTCTGATCTGACCAACGAGGAGTTGACCTCTGGCGTGGAACACCGGTTACCCATATTGGTAATGACAAGGTCCAAGATATTACTGCCCCTGGTGAGGGTGTGGAGAAGCTGATCCAAGGCGTTGGAATTTATGAATTCCAGAAATCATTGAGCAAATGAGTTGGTACATGATTAGTTTTCCCAGTTGATGGTGAGGTAGTTGAAATCACCCATAATTAAGGTATTGGGTTGTACCTTAATATTTTCCAGTAACATAAGAAATGAAGAGTGGGAATCCTGGGGCATGGTGGGGGGTCTGTAACAAGCTACAACCTGGCTTTATTGGAAAGGCTCACCCAGACTCTGCTATACTTTGCTGTGTGGGAAAGGTTGGTTTGCTTTTTATTTGTTGTATTTTGTATTAGTGTATTGCCTTTTTATATTTTGAGTGCTGTGATTTGTTTTCTTTACCTTGTGTTTTGCTTGTGTTCTGCTTTTAACTGCATATTAAAACTTCCAAAGACCCAACAGCTCTGTCTCTTGTGAGTCAGGCAGAAATTAGAACTGATCAATTAAGGACTCATACATAAGACAGAAGAGGTCACTTAAGGTTAATCATGTGTGAACTGAGGGGTGGAGCTAGGAACTAAACCCTCTATTTAAGGGGTAAAATAAAACATTTCAGAGCTTTATTGGAAAGGCTCACACAGACTCTGCTACACTTTGCTGTGAGGGAAAGGTTGGTTTGCTTTTTATTTGTTGTATTTTGTATTAGTTTATTGCCTTTTTATATTTTGAGTGCTGTGATTTGTTTTCTTTACCTTGTGTTTTGCTTGTGTTCTGCTTTTAACTGCATATTAAAATTTCAAAAGACCCCACAGCTCTGTCTCTTGTGAGTCAGGCAGAAATTTTTCCCCAGCCTTCCACCCTGTCACTGTCATGTTCTTAAATACCACTGTCTTTCTAGTTGTCTGCCTCTTATGTTAATTTAACTATATATCTCATTTCCTCTCTGCTTTCACTGGCTTGTGTGAGTAAGCACTAAATTATCATTTTGTGAAATCACCCCCCTTCAACTATTTAAATTTATTAGCTATTCTACTATATTCCATAGTACCGGAATACAAAAGTGATCACCCCCTTTCAATCTATCTTGCTGTTTTGAAAATAGTGACTCTCCACTAAAACTTAACTTTTTAGACAGGTAAAACTTAAGTTACCTACTTTTACATCTAACTTCTCTAGTGCACACTGCAGTGTTTAGGATAAACCATTTTTTTCATCTTACCTTTAAGCATCCCTGTGACTAGCACTTGCTCTAATACCTGCTGGAAAGCACTAGGAAGCCTTAAACTGATACAAGCACTCAACACTCCTTATTAATAAGGAGAAATTAATCATAAGGATTAAACAGCCTATAATTGCAAAGTACCTTGCTAAGGCAAGGGAAAACAGCTCCTGTACTTTTCAAAAAAAAAGCACCAAACCAGGCATGCCCAAGGGTCAGCTTCCGTTGATTTCTCCTGTCCACCTGGTGAATCTGGGCATACTGGGGCAATGCATCAATTGCCTCATGTACACAGACAACCCTCTCCTCCTAACACCCAACACTACAACCTGTGAGAGATGCACTTACATAGCCAAACTGGAAGCAAAGCTTTCTCCACCCAAGATTGTGCTAGACAGTCAAGAGGAGAAGGTTAACACCCACACTACACCTCAAGCAACACATAGCCCTTCTAAACTCACATCAACACCCACACATAGCAACACTAAATCCACATATGTGGAGGCCCTTAACTGTAACCTGCACAAGCAACAAGGACCTCCGAAGCTGAAACGCAAACAAACACCAACTACAACCAATGTGTCACATAGCTCACAACACCAGTGTGCCACCCATAAACAGCCCCTAAGGCAAGACAATGTACCTAACACTTTAGTCATAGGTGACTATAGTCAGGCACAATGATGTCCCACTCACCAGGCTGAACAAGTAGAAAATTACAGTGAGCTGACTCTCCACTCCAGGATCCGCCACATAACTCATGCACTCAAGTCAGTCCACAACAAGTACAAATATGACTCTGTCATTGTCCATGTTGGAGTAAATGACTTGAGACATACCTCCCTGGACTACATGAAAAGAGACATGGAAGAGCTCTCAGATCATGTGGCCCAGGCAGGTATGACCCTAGCCCTGAGTAGCATCCTGCCTTTGCCCAGAATGATACCACAATATAAGGACAAAATGATTGACTTCAACAACTGGCTAAGCTTCTGGTGTCATTCAAAGGGGATCCAGTCTGTCTGCCTGGGACGACATGATCGACAGACCACGATGCTTTGCCAGAGATGGTCTGCGAGATGGTCTGCACCTGTTGCCCCTGGGATTCAGGTTACTGGCAAAGGCTCTTGCCACCCATATAGTGCCTTTTTTAGGCAAAGTTCAAAGGTCAAAACCACCATCGTAACAGGTACAAGCATGCAAAATCTGAAGGTAATGCTACTCATTGCTAGAAGTCTAAACCTCAAAATGCACTCTCTCGAGACACTCCTAAAAATGGAGAACATTGATATCTGTGCAGTAATTGAGACCTGGTTCAAGGCTCCAGAGAGCACCCCTACAATACCAGGCTACAACTCTTACGACACTTTTCGGCCACCAAACCAGGATTGAAACACTAAAGGTGGAGGAGTGTCCATACTCACCAAGGATATTCACACCACCAGGTTAGTTGCCCAACACAATGCATCTGAAATTCTCCAGGTGCAACTAACACTAGGTAAAACTGCAATCCAAATTGTAGCTTGCTACATATCCCCCACCATGCCCCAAGATTATCACTACACCTTTCTAAACATACTGGAAAATATTAATATACAACCAAACACCCTATTACTGGGTGATTTCAACTACCCTGCCATTAACTGGGAAAACTACTCTTGTACCAACACCTTTGCCCAACGGTTCTTGGAATTCATAAATTCCAATGCCCTGGATCAACTAATCCATAGTCCCACCAGGGGCTTCAATATCCTAGACCTGGTCATTACCAACATGGGAAATTGATGCTCCACACCATTGGTCACCCCCTCATTGGTCAGGTTAGACCATAAGCTAATCACCCTTAACATCCACATCCCACCTCCAACTCCTAGTAAGGAAACCTCCATAAAAACTTCTCCAAAGCCAACTTCATGCTACTCAAGTCAGAAGTTACAAACTTCATGACACCCATACAAACGGGAACTGAAAGTTCGACTGCTGAGTCCTATACTAAGGCACTGCCTGAGCACATCCACTCATGCATGAATCGTGCCATCCCAAATAAAACCAAGATACTCTCCTCCAAAAAAAGGAAGCCAATCTGGTGGTCCCCTGCCATAAACAAACTTTAAAACAAAAGGAAGAAACTGTTGCAGAAAAGAGGAAAATCCCAGAATGCAAAAAACTCCCTTACCATCCTCAGTAAGAAGCTGAGATCCCACATAAAATCCTCCAAAGCTAGTTATGAAAATAAAATTGCCAAAGATTCCAAAGACAACCACAAGGCATTCTATAACTATGTAAAGAATCTAAATGGCAATGCTAAGATCTGCTCTGAGCTACAACAGAATGGCATTAAATATACTGATCCCAAGGATATTGCCAATATCCTGGCAGATCGATTCAGTGCCAACTTCACCCCCCTCTCACCCCCTAAATGGCCCATCTCAGTACCGGATGATTGCCAAATTCCAGTAATAACGGCCACACAGGTAAAAAATGCACTCACCAAAGCTAAGAATACAGCATCTATGGGACCAGATGACATCCCGGGCTGTTTACTGCATGAACTACAAAATGAACTGGCACCTCACCTAAGTGTCATGTTTAATCATACTCTCACCTCAGGCTTCATGCCCACTGAGTGGCGCACAGCAACAGTTATCCCACTCCACAAGGGGGGATCCACCTTGAATTCCGGGAACTACCGCCCCATCAGTCTGATGAGCCTGATCTGCAAGGCCATGGAACGTATTATCATGGAACTTATAAACAAAGAAATTGGCAACCTTAAAACACTGGACCCCACCCAGTTTGGGTTTGTGAAGGGCCAATCCTGTCTACTGAACCTGATTGACTTCTTCGAATCAGTCTCCAGAGCCGTGGACAAGGGTAAGGCAGTCCACACAGCCTATCTTACCTTGCCAAGGCCATTGACACCATCCCCCACTCTGGAATCATAGATAAACTTACTAAGCTGGGCATTAATTCCTACGTCACTCGATGGGTTGCCAACTAGCTTACTGACAGAAACCACACTGTAAAAGTAGCTGACTCCAAATCCAGCTCCAGACAAGTGACAAGTGGAGTATCTCAGCGTTCAGTCCTGGGACCTCTCTTGTTTGTAATCTACGTCTCTGAAGTACAGGCCAACACTAAGGGACTCTGGCTAACGAAGTTCGCAGATGACTGCAAACTGGGAGCTATTATTGAATCCCCAAATGATGTTGATACTCTACAGAAGGGCCTTACAGAAACAGATGCTTGGTGCCAGAGCCATGGGCTCAAGCTCAATGCCAAGAAATGTATAGTTATCCCCTTCGGGAAAAAACATGTACCTGTGAATTACCACATAGGTGGCAGTACACTAAACACCGAAAGTGTGATAAGAGACTTAGGGACACAGGCGGACAGTGGTCTTACCTTCAATAACCACATCACCACAACAGTCAGGAAATCCTTCTATGTGGCACACCTCATCACTAAGGGCTTTTCATCCAGAAAAAAGGAGGTCATTGTCCCACTGTACTCATCCCTTATTAGACCCATTATAGAATACAACACCCCATTTGGTATGTACCTCTCAAGACATCTGCAACAACTGGAAAGGCTGCAGAAATACCTCACTAAAAGAATCTCAGGCCTAAAGTAGATGTCGTATGCTGACCACCTTAAAAAACTCCAGCTATTCTCTGTCACATATCGTCTACTCCGAGGCGATCTCTGCTTAACATACAAGGCCATGTCAAACCCAGAGTTGTTGGACATGCTACACTTAAAGAAATCCCAATCTCTCAGATACACATGCTCCAGGGATCTAAACTGTGTCATCACAATAAACAAAACATGCTGGAGGGATAGGTTCCTGACCCAGAGACTCCCCAGACTCTGGAATAGACTGCCCATACATGTCAAGCAGAGCACCTCTTTGGCTCTCTTCAAAAGGAACCTTGATGACTGGATGGGAGAAAGGAAATTCACCCCAGGGATCACATCAGTCACCCTGCTAGATAGGGGTCCAGGGAAGTAAATAGTGTGGGAAGAAATAGCCAGGGAATTGTTATGGCTAGGCTTGTATAGGCCCTAGGGCCGATAGCCCAGTACCAACCTATGAACCTATGATTGCAGTCTTGCCCAGTGTTAGTTGCACTTGAATAATTTCAGATGCATTATGATGAGCAACTAGCCTGGAGGTGTGGATATCCTTAATGAATATGGACATGCCTCCGCCTTTAGAGTTTTGGTCCAGTTTAGGTGGCCGAAAGGTGTGGTATGAATTATAGCCTGGTAATGCAGGGGTGCTCTCTGGAACATTGAACTAGGTCTCTGTCACCACACAGATGTCGATGTTCTCCATTTTAAGAAGTGTCTCAAGTGAGTGCATTTTGAGGTTTAGACTTCTAGCATTGAGTACCTACTTGAAATCTGCTTAGATTTTTGTGAATATCTTATTTTTAGAGATTTCAGAATTCTTGCATTCAGTGTTATTGTCTCATTTTTTTCATGGTTATACTTTATATTAATACTCATTGTTTTAATTTTATGTTTCTACTGGTCCAGGTTGTGCCTGAAAAGGGTCTTTGGACAAGTGTACTTGCACAGGTTGCAAATATAATAAATAAATAAATATGTAGTAACACTGTACTCTTCTTACTCAATCTTCTACTTAGAGGATATTCATACTTTAGTACTCTATTTATCATAAATGTTAAAGTAATAGGAATGACAGGATTAATCTTTTTAATGTGCCAAGGGAAAGTATATAACAACTCAACAGACGTTTGACATTTTTCTTCACCTTCCACCATAAGTGGCCTTACCTGAAAGTAACCCTGTAGCTAATGATTAGACCATTGAATGAGAGAACAACTGCATTAAACTATAATGCCTGAATGAACAGGTAATAATTTATATCATCCTTAATTCAAAGTTATATAAATAACAGCAATACTTAACTTTAAATACCAATAATTTCCTGGAGACCAATGTATGCTTATACAGATTGTCCAAAAATTACTTCAACAGGCTGTTCTTGTGAAAATCCATGAACAGAGGGACCTATAAGAAATTACAGTGTATAACACCTCTCATCTCTTCTGGAATTGAGGTGTATAACATAGACAGTACCATTTGATCTCTAGATTTATAATAAGCTAATGCAAATAGACTAGCCCTACTGATTTGTGTAAAAAGATATTCATAGGTTTAATTGCACATGCAAATTAGATCTTGCCACTCTTCAACCAGACAAGGAATAGAATGAGTTACATCATGCCTGCATAATGAGTTATGAATGAATCTGTATGTGAACCTGTAGTGGTATACCATAACTAGCTTCAATAAAGCTGATCTGCTTCATTTTAGATGTATACGTATAGTATATCAAGAAATATTATAGCTCATTCCTGTTTTTTCTTCTGTATATATTCTTTTTAAGATTCTTAACTGTCACAAAAAGAAATTCTGTGGGGAAACTAAAAATCTGCACAAAATATTCTTGCCTATTAATGAGCTGGAAAGTGAAACTTAACTATTCTGTTATTATTTTCATATATTGTCCTATAAAGTTGCAGCCACATCACTTGTTGGCTATAGCCTTATGTCCAGTTAGAAAAGAAGAGCTAATAAATCAGTTCACAGCTCTAAATCTTTCTAAATTCAGTGTTTATAAATTATATACTGTTATGAATAAGCCCATCTTTAAGGAGATGGTGTACAATTGCAAACGGATGCTCCTACTGAAGAACTTGCAGGTTTAGTAAAAACAAAAACACTGGAGTATTGTAGTTGATCAAAAATGTTCAGATGAAAGAAAATTTGAAAACTCTATGGCCAGATTCTATACACTTTGTAGAACCCAGCACAATTTACCGAGTTTCATGCAAGATTTTCAGTTAACCAAGTAATATGCAGATATGCCCCAGTCTATGAAGAATACTTCAGCACAAAGCAGGTATAATCAGCAACATCAGCACAATCATACTCAGTCATGTCAAATACTTATTGAAGGAAAACTCTTCCATAAATTAATAAGACAAATGTACATCAGCCGTTATGCCTGAAAAATGACAAATATTAGCAAAGAAGGATATTGTCCTAATATGTAGATGGACATACTGAATACACCCATCACGATTTGTGGAATTTGATGTAATCTGCAAAATTTCAAATAAAAAAAATAAGTAAGGTGAATTGCAACCACAGCCATATCACCACGGCTAGCAGTAGCTAACAATGAATGCAAGACATGGGGAGGGGGTACACAAGTAATGTACACACCCAAGGAAATAGGGTGTTAGAAAAGCAGATATGGGGTAAGGTAGTGAAGAGGGTTGAACAAGAAGTATGATGGAATAGGAAGGTCAAATGGAGAGTCAGAGAGGCATGGGCAAGTTTTTCTTTTGGTGGGAATAGGCCCCATTTTTTTGTTTTTGTAGAAGGAATGGGAAAGACACAAAAAGAAGATGTGGGCTAAAGAGCAAATGTAAACATACAAGGAATATCGCAAAATGGACAAAGGTTGGTAATACACATAAAGGATAGGAAAGGTACATAGACAGCACACACATATAGACCATTCAACACGGGTGAAGGAAAAATGACAAACAGTTTAGGCATGCATACCAGTTATGGTGCATCCCAAAAAATATATATGTACTAATGCACTAATCAGTGCTGAGATGTTGCAAACTATATGACAGTCATACCAGAATGAGTATGACCAATAATAGGTGAATGTAGGAGAACAGTAAATGGGGAGAGCTGTCACTGCAGTACAGAATGAATATCAAATATAATATTCACTAGGCTGTCAACGGTGGAAGTGTACGCCAAGCAACAGCAAGGATGGTCAAATCCATACCAGGAAATGCAGCAGTACACAAGTGAAGGGCAGACTAGAACTTCGAACCCTGCATGCCATCCCAGCTTACTCTGTCAAATGCTTTCTCTGCATCAGGACCCACCAACAACAATGATATCTGCTTGCCTTCTGCTTCCATCTGGATAATCAGTGTTCTGTTAGTGTTGTCAAATGTTTGCCTTTCCTCCACAAAACCACATTGATTCATATCTATCAGTTTTGGCATTACTTTTGACATTCTTTTAGCCATTATAGACATGAACACTTTATAATCATGGTTTGCATTGAAATAGTCCTATATGAAGCTTGGGGTAATGGATCTTTACCCTCTTTAGGTATTACAGCTATGACTGTTTTCTTCCAGGATGTTGGTACTTCTTCTCCTCTTAAATATTGTTAAACAAAACCTTCCAGGTATTTACTAGCTTTTTTCCTCCTAGCTTCCAAACCTGCACAGGAATACCATCTATTCCTGGGGACTTTCCTATAGCTTGGTTATAAATCACAATTTTTATCTCATCTCTTCCTATCCTAACCATTATTAACTGAGCTTCATCTACCTCTAACCTTGGCATATTTAATTCTTCCATAAACATTTCCATTTGTATCTTTTCTTGATTTCCATATTTCTCTGCTTTATAAAGTCTTTAGAATTTCCAATATATTTCTAATACTTCTACAGGCTCTCTTATTAACTTACTTGTTATAGGCTCCCTAATTTTGGCAACAAGCCTTTCAATTATCTTTTGCCTAAGTTGTTGTGCTAAACGTTTTTGTGCTCTCCTGTTATTATAAAAAAAAAAAACAGTTGCTTAACAGCAGTCTTTCTAAACTCGTGCATATTATCAAGGTAATCCCTTATTTTTTGCTTAGCATTCCACCGTTAATCCTTTTCTAGTTCTGTGAGATTCCCCCTGTTCTGCAATACTTTAACATTTGTCAGTCTCTCTAAATAATTTTTGTTACTTCTTAACCATAGATCCCTTTCTTTTATTTCCACCCTATTTTCAAACTCCACCTTGATTTTATTCTACTCTCTAGCTATATTTTCAGAAGAAATTTCTGTTCTCTGTAATAGCTCCTGAATAACCTCCACTCCCCATTCCTTAAATTCCTCTCTTTTCAACAGATAGGTGGGAAAGCACCAGTGTCTCATTTTATGTCATTACCCTGTGTATGTATTTTATACCGCGGTGGTGGTGCTGCGGTAGCGTTGTTGCCTCACAATAAGACGCTGTCTGGTTTGATTCTCAGCTAGAGCGTCTTCTGCGTGGAGACATGCGTGAATGGGCGTACCTTCGTTGAAGGTTTTGCATCAGCACTGGTAACTCGGCATGTAAAAATCAACTACCAATCATTAGCAGACCAGAGTTCTGCTGTGGCGACCCCTAACCGGGAAAAGCCGAAAGACACAACAACCCTGTGTATCTATTTTAGTTATTATTGGCACATGATCTGAAATAGTTATTGGGTGCATATTAAGACCTTCAATTAAATGCACATGTTCCTATGAAATATAAATTCTGTCTAGCCTATCCCAGTTTTTATGTATTGGGGAATAACAAGTAAATTCACTCCGAACTCCTATTACTGAATTCACATCTTCTATGCTAAATACTTTCATAAATTTCTTCAAAAATCTACCCTCCTTTGTTATACTTTCCCTTCTGCCCCCCAGACACATCTTCACTGTTGCAAATCAAATTCTATTCCCCACCTACTAGTAATATTCCTTGCTGAAAACTGATTATTTCTCCCAGAATTTTCTAAAGCTCCATTATAGCAGTTTTAGGTGGAATGTAAATACATGCCAGTGTAATCCTTCTCCCTTGCCAGTAACCCCTTAGCACTACAAATCTGATATTATTATCCTTTTTATCCTCTTCTATCACTGTTGGAGCTCCTCTTGCAATTAATATAAGTACTGCTCTCTTCCTTTGTCCCAGATATTCCACTGAATAACCATCCTGAAAACCTTTCTATATCAAATTCACATGTTCAGTTCTTTTAAATGTGTCTCCTGTAACATAGCTATTTGCACTCTACATTTTTAATATAGTTCACTACTCTTTCTTGTTTGTATTTATCTGTGAGACCATTGACATTTAAAGACATTACAGAAAGCATAATTTCATTAAACAGTTATTATTCCCACCTTTTATGTATAACACCTTTTTTTGTTAAATGTCTAATTCCAGCTTTTGTGTTACATGCATGCACTGTTTCACAGGTTTTTATGCAGTTATTTCTTGTCATATCCGTTTGAGCCTATGCCATATCTTACAAAACATTTTGTTTTACTGAAAGCCCTCAAACAAAAAAAAAAACAAAAAACAAAAAAAAAACACACCCCAATACCCCCTAAAACCTATTAATTTAATAATAATATACAAAACTATCCAAGATGATAATTGTAACAAAACTCGTCCAAAAATAGTAAAGAGAGTCCAGGTACCACCGAATAAAGAACAATAATCTTCTTTATTAACCACAGGAGGAAACAGAATAAGCGCTTTCGTCTTGGACACAAGACTTCCTCAGATACCCCTTTAGGATGTATACATTCTGGTAATTATGTTAGTTTAATTTATTGATTAATATATAAACATCAGAAAAAACAGTATCTTATTTATGTTTTAATATATTTTTTTGACAGTTGTAGTATGGTCTGTACAGGTATAGGCATTATAAACATTACATGTTTAATGTATTTGAGACACAGTCTTTTTGCAGTTTATTATAGGATGGAAGAACAGTGCTTTGCAGCATTTCCATTTTAAATTTTAATTGATGGTTAATTAGTTAACTATAAAATGATTGAAACACATGTAGGGGGTATCTGAGGAAGTCTTGTGTCCAAAACGAAAGTGCTTATTCTGTTTGCTCCTGTGGTTAATAAAGAAGATTATTGTTCTTTATTCGGTGGTACCTGGACTCTCTTTAATATACAAAACTATGTACATATTCAAATACTGAAGTTTTAACTTTCTAATAGGAACAAAGTTCCCAAACTGACAGCCACACTCTTAGACTTGGGTTAACCAAAAAGAAAGGTTAAACATGCTAAGACACATGGTGCAGCCTGTGCTTCTACTAAGTGCTAATTGGATTTGTCTTTTCTTTATAATTCTCCCAGCTGGGAAAAACCCTAAATGCTTTCAGAGAACATTATATCCTAGCCAATTTCTCTTCTCAGTTTTTTTTTCTTCAGCTAATCACTCTCTACCAGCCTGTAGCAAGTTTCTCTTTATCAGATTGTCTCCATGAAGATGGAGGCACGAGAACCAGGCACCCAGTTTCTATTTATCAACTTGTTTCCATAGAAATATGAAGACCATCTGCAGAATTGCTACTGACCATACTTGTATTTATTAGAATAAAAGCCTCATAATATTCAATATTCTTTTTCATTTACTTGCTTACTTTTAAAACTTGTTAGTAAATCAATCTAAGATCCTTAATCTAGTCATTTCCCTATGCAAGAATGAGAAGAAGCACATACATTTTTCTTTTGACATGCTCTTTTAACTAGGATTTTTTTCATTGCATTACCTGCATTTCTTAAAACTGAAGAAGAAGAAGAGAAGAGAGAAATAAAACAGAAGCACCTGTTTATAATCTACATTACAATTAAAAAATAATTGAGAAAACTTTACTTTATAGCATGCAAAGAAAACCATGCACCACAAAACTAGTGCTAGTAAGAAAAAAATTAATTACTTATAGTTAAAGTCCTCCCTCCTCTTCACCTCCCAAAGCATTTTTTGAACATTAATGACAAGAAGTAGGGCATATGCTTTAGAGTCCCCTACAAGTCTAACAAATTCTGAAAAAATCCAATATTTCTAGATTTTCTTGTTCTATCACATTTCACACATATAATTATTGTAATGTATTCCCACATTGTTACTGGTTGTATTACTGTTCATCTCCATCTCTCAAACCCTGTCTCTGCTTCATTTCTAATGTACTCTTGATTCTTCTAGTCAACTCTCATGCTCCCTTCCTTCACCCCAACATCTTCTGATGAAACTTTGGAAAAAAGTTTCACAGGTACAGTCTCTTTGTGGTCTTTATTACCAGAAGAACAATAAGCAGAATCTCTTTCTGTTTCACAGTTCACTTTTTGTTGGACAAACATTTGTATTTTCTCCTTAGGCATGTACTTCATTAAAAAGTCCATCCAGGGAAGAATCCTTTGAAGACAGTTGGGTACATCAGTTTGACTCCCACACCTGCATCTCAACATTCCCTGAATAGTGCAATAAATTTGCTTCTCTTCTGCTTGGTGTACAATGAGTAATCATTCCCCACAAATACTCTGCTGTCTCCCACTTTTAGTATTTTGTCCTTCTGCCACAGTTTTGTCAAAATAAACTCCTTCTGCTGGTAAGATTGTATCTTTACTATTAAAGGTCTAGGTTGCTTTCTCATAGCCAGGTTTCAAACCATAACTCTCAACTGTCCAGATTTTTGCAGAATGTCCAGATTTTTGGCTTATATTTTTGGTCTATTCCTCATAAAATTTGTGGCTTTCTGGCAAATCACTGGGATGATCTGAGGACTGACGTCATTAAATAATGACATACATTTGAGTTTCAGACTTCAAATCCTTCTGAAAATACAAACCATGTTACTCTAGCAACTTTCTAAGTTTATAAGAACAATGTTTAAAATATGTCCCTATTTTTGGGCGTTTGTCCCACCATTTTAGCAGGCTTTGTCCAGATTTTTTTACACTAAAAGGTTGAGAGGTATGTTTGGAACATACACACCCTGTGCTTTTTCAACTAACAAATCCTGCTGTGGAATCCAAGTCCAGTTGCTTATTTGTGCTTTCATTAAATGAATGCAGTATGTTTCTTCCAGCGTCTCTGGTATAGCTGAAAATCGTAGGTATTCCTTATGTGCTCTGTCCTTTAATTCTATTATTTTTCTAAACCTGTCTTTTTGAGCAGTCTCATATTCAGCCAGCCCTTTTTTTCATTTTGACCTTTGATTTTTTTATCGCCTCATCTGAATATTTGTTTAAAGCTTCTTCCATTTTTTCCAGCCTGTTGTTGTTTGTGTTGATATACTCCATGAGTATTTTGTTTATTTTAACCAGGTTTGTATGCAGCTGTCATATATCTTCCTGTAGGTTACTAGAATTCATGTCTGGAGGTTGTATTGCTTTTTTTTTAAATGCTACAGAACTTTCCCCAGTCAGTGATTCTTCCACACTTTTTGTAGCTGATTTTTTTCCAGGTCCTCTGTATTTCTTTTTTTCCAGGCATCCAGACAATATACTTACTAACCATTTGCTGAAATTTACCCATAACCACAAGTGTGCTGGCCTTCTCTGCTGAGTTTCTGTTTTCACACTGGGAGAGATAAGAGTTAAGCTGTTAATGTGCAGACATATTGGAAGTCTCCAAATACAAACACCCTTGACCAAATAGTGACTACATCCACTAAATGCTCCAACATACTGAACCTTGTGCTCCCGAATATGGAATAACGCTATATCCCTCCAATGTCTCATCCTTCCTGGTAAGATCCGACCATAAAGCTCTCTCCTTAAAAATCAAAATCAGCTCTGTAATCCAATTAAAAGCAGTATCAATTAGGCACTAATCCAAGGCAAATTACCTTTTATTAAGTGATGGTTGGTCAAAATTCAATGCCTCTCCAAACCTCAACAACACAACAGTGTGTGCTGACTTCCTGTTAGAAACTCTGTACAACCATGTTAATGGTTGCATATAGGCTACTGTACCTACTAGAAGTAATCCCAGGACTAGCCCAAGAATCAAACCGCCCTAGTGGCATGCCAAATTAAACAGGATATACAACAAAAATAAATAATTATGGCAAAAATCAGGTAATGCCAATAAAGATAAAACTCTCTTATCAAATTAAATAGGCAACTAAGAGGGCTAATTAGGTGAAGCAAAGATGACTTTGAGGTTAAAATAACCTCCAAGATGAAAGACAACTAAAATACCTTCTTCAGCTATTTTACCTCAAGAGCAGCACACAGCAATATGCTGAACTGGTGGTTAATGCTAACACATCCACCAAACCTTCCGATATGACAAACCTTTTTGTGGACAAATTCAGTCCCAACCTTACCCCCACCCCACCCATCCCCCTAAAAATATCCTCAGACATAACCCCTCCAACTATAACTAGGGAAGCAGATACTAGCTGAGTTCACTAAAGCCAAGGACACAACCTCAGTGGGCCCAGTAACATCCTGAGATACTTCCTGAGCCGTCTAAAATATGACTTAGCAGGACTCCTGGGTCATTATTTAGCTATAGTCTTATAACAAACTTTGTGCCACATGAATGGAGGACTGTGACAGTCATCCCCTTCATAAGAGAGGACCTTCAACAGATCCTGGAAACTACAGACCCATTAGTCTTACTATTCTTATTTGCAAAGAGATGGAAAGAATTATCATGGCTTGGAAGGGGCATACCTGCACTTTTATGAGAGAATTGTGTTGATTGGGACATGACTAGTAAAGGGAGGTCAGTCTAGGGCTTGGAATAAGCATCCTCATTGGTCCTTTTGAATTTTTCAAGTTTTAGATTCTGAAATTTAGGCCATGCATCTGAGCAGGTTTCTACTTGTTTGCACATTGTGCAGCACCACACACTGCTGTGCAGTTGTATGCCAAAGTTGGACAGTTAAATTCAAACATTTTCCCTTAAAATCCAGGCAGAAATATCCATTTGCTGAGCTCCTATGTAATTGTTTCTGAAAAGGCACCCCTAGTGACAACAGTCTTCAACCTAGGATTATGGACAGTTGAATTACCCAGTTTACCATCAGAAGGTCGAACCTGACCCCATCGAATGATGAGATCATTGACCCACTTCCGCGAAACTAACAATGTCGAATTCCGACATTGTTGAAATACGACTCACCGCAAACCTCAGAACAGGCTTTAACATGGGTCGAGATGGGGGTGAGATTCATACTTCGACAATGTCGAGTTCAACATTGTCGCCGTTCGGCCTCCAGACTTTGACTGAAGTGGGTTCGACCAAACCCACTTTGACCTTCTGATTGTCAACCGAATCACCCTTGTTTCACCTGCCAACCTTGTTGACTTGGGTCTCAGTGTAGCAATTGCCTCATGTACACAGACAACATTCTACTAATAACACAATCTAGTACAGAGTGTGAGGGATGTATTTACACCAAGAATCTAGAATTCATGCTCTCTCTCACTAAAAACAGTAACACAGAGAAGGTTGCCAATTCACTCACCACTACATGTTCACATAGTATCACTACTCAAACACATAGTATGCATCAAGCCCATACATTCACATACACAGAAGTTCTCTAGAAAAACTTATTGAAACACTAGAGACCTCCAAAACACAAGTCTGCTACAGCTGACACAGTCTCCACAGGACCCTTGACACATACCATCACTAGTGTCTCACCCACTAAGCCCGTAAAGTGTAACACTCAAAAAACAAGTTTTCTTGTCATTGGAGACTCAGTAGTGAGACACACAGATGTCCCACTCACCAGGTTTGACAAGGAGAAAGTCATGGTCTGCTGTTTGTCTCATGCCAGGATTCGCCAAATCACACATGAACTCAGGTCTCTCAGCAACAAATACCATTATGACTCTGTCATAGTTCATGTTGGTGTGAATAACCTGAGATGTACCTTGCTGGACTATATGAAGAGAGACATGGTCGAGCTCTCTAAGTATGTGTCCCAGGCAGGTATGGCCCCAGCCTTGATCGGCATACTATGCTCACATAGAATGATGCCACAGTATAAACAAAAATGATTGAGTTCAATAATTGGCTTAGTTTTTGGTGTCATTCCAAGGAGATCCAGTTCCTGTCTGCCTGGGAAGCCATGGTCAACAAACTGCACTGCTTTACCAGAGATGGTTTGCACCTGGCACCCTAGGATTTCTGTTGCTGGCAAAAGCGCTTGCCTCCCCCATAGTGCCTTATTAGGCAAGGTCTCAAAAACAACATTGCTGACATGAAATTAACCAACTGGAACAAAATAAGGGTCATGCTGCTAAATGCTAGGAGCTTAAACCAAAAACTGCTCTCCCTGGAAGCACTTCTATTATGGGAAGATGTAGATATCTGTGCAGTCACAAAATCCTGGTTTAAGGCCTCACAGAGTACCCCAGCTCTGCAATGTTGCAATGCCTTCCACACCCTTAGACCACAAAATGAATGTGTGAAAACCAAAGGAGGCAGTGTTTCAATCCATATTAAAGATAAATTCACCTCCCGTCTAGTTAGACTGGACAACTCCATGGAGCTACTCCAGGTGAAGATTAAAGTGGGTAAGATCCCCATTTAAGTCCTAGCCAGTTATAGATTCCCCTCCAGGGGTCACAACACATATGAAACCTACTTAACCACACTGAAGACAATCCAAATTTTACTGAACACACTAGTTATGGGGCATTTCAATTACCCCACCATCAACTGGGAAACCTACTTTAGCCAAAACTCCCTAGCACAAAAGTTCCTTTACTTTGTGAATTCAAATGCCTTGGATCAAAATGTCCATACCTTGACAAGAAGAGCAAACATTCTAGATCTGGTCGTTACCAACATGTCAAACAGGTGCACTGCTGTAATTGTTTGACCCTCATTAGTTAAAACTGACCACAAATCAGTCACCTTAGAACTGACACTAACAGCAGAACTCACAAGGGGTGAAATCAGACTAACAAACTTCACCAAGGCAAACTATACCCTCCTATGTAAAGGTATAAATGCATTCCAAGCCCCACCCCAAGCTGAAAGTGGTAACTATGCTGAAACTACACTAGTACCCTGTATAACCACTTGCATAAGTGTATAAACATGGCTGTACCAGATAGAATCAAAGCCAGAGTCCCAAGCAAAATTAAGCTGCCATGGTGGACTTCCAGCATCAACAAGCTCTACAATAAATGCAAAGAGTTGCTGTCCAAAAAAAAAAAAAACAAGGAACCAAAAATGGAAAAGTACCCTCCTCAGACTTAACAGGCAAATAAGACAACTTGTCAAATCCTCCAAGAGCTCTTTTGAGAGAAACTTAGCAAGTACTGTCATGGATAACCATAAGGCCTTTACAGCTATGTACGTAATGTAAAGGGTAAGATCCAAACATGTGCAGAACTGGTGGTCAACTGTATCATACATACTGACCCCACAGAGATAGAGAACCTGCGAGTGGATAGGTTTGGTGAAAATTTCTCTCCCTTATCCCCTCCTAACTTACAACAAATCCTCCCCCAAACCGCCCCCCCCACCTCACATATGTGAGGAACAGGTCCTCAAAGCCCTGTACAAGGCAAAAGAACATGGCCTGTAAAGGGGGGGGGGGCAGATGACATTCCAGGCTGTCTTCTAAATAGGCTAAAACATAAACTAGCATCATCACTAAATACCCTTTTCAATCATAGCCTAATCACAGGCTTTGTTCCTGAGGAATGTAGAACAGCTGCAGTTATTCCCCTCCACAAAGGTGGCCTAGTAACAGACCCAGGGAATGACCAGCCTCATCTGTAAGGCCATGGAAAGTATTATTATGGACCTCATAAATAAAGACATAGGTGACCTCCAAACCATGGATCCTACAGAATTTGGCTTCATGAAGGGCAGATCCTGCCTGTCAAATCTGGTGGACGTATTTGAAAGTGTGACCAGGGCCATTGATGACAGCAAATCTGTGCACACAGCATACCTTGACTTGGGAAAGGCTTTTGACACAATCCCAATTCAGGCATTACCAACAAACTTGGTAAACTGAATGTAAACCCTTTTATTGTAAGATGGGTCATCAACTTGTTCACGAACTGGATACACACTATCAAAGTGGGTGACTCCACATCAACCAGCAAACCTGTTACCAGCAGGGTGCCACAGGGGTCAGTGCTGGGCCCCCTACTGTTTGGTATACTTCTCAGATGTTCAGGTCAAAAGTAAAGGGTTGTGGCTGACCAAGTTTGCAGATGCCTGATCATCATCAGTGTGACACAGAGTTCTTCCCTCTGCCTATTTAAGTGCAACTCGGATCTGTGTAGTTGGAAATTTACCCCTCGTCTGGGGCCTATGTCTCTGATGGACAGAGGCAGTCAGTAAATCACACCTCTATAAATCAAATTTGTGAACCACATTTGGGTGTGATAAGGGCCCTAGAAGTCTTTATCTTAGTATGACTCTATAAGTATACTATGTCACTCCAGCATGCAACTCTGACATGGGGCTTGATTTCAAAAGACTTGGTCCAGTGTAAGATAACACTGACAGCAGATCTTTGGGAACATTATCCCTGGGATAAGCGTATTGCCTGATAGGCTTTACACAAATGTCAATGACAGACTCTGAGAGCAACTTCTTAGGAAGATGGTCCCCTATTCATTACTCATTGAGTTGCCAATATATTTCCATTATAACTCATCATTATGTGCAGCTAATATTTCACATTGCCATACTATGGTTAAAATACGTGTTAAAATATATTGTAAGATAAAATCAATGGTTCACTTAAAATGTATTTGCAAATGAAATAAGCAAGGCAACATTTTTGACATGACATCACAACATTATATAATGAGAAGGGAAAATAAAAGCTTTCCAACAACTGAATGCAGTGGCAAACACAATAACAGCATGTAATAGCTAGAAATTATATATATGACACGCACACATAAGTGTCACTGCCTATGTTATGGACTTGCATAGTTAAAATATGTATTGATGATCATGAATATACTATGCAACATCTCAGACATACAGTAAAACTAACACTGGCTTGTGGCATAACAATGACAGGAAACTGTATGTAAGGTAGTGTTTAAGAAACCATTACAGTGCAGTTGGACATCAATAGAACTCAAGCAGTACATGCCAATAAAGGTCTACCAACAGCATTCAGACTGGTGAGTCAGCAGACACTCATTCAATAATAAATAGGCAGGCTATACACAACATATAATTCAGCAAGGACCACTACTATACTGAAACTGTCTGGTGTTTGTTGGTGATTTATTGTGCAACTGACTGATTTCCCACTTTTTTGGAGTAAAATGATACTTTTTAAAAAGGCATACTCTAGCTATCCAAGGAGCCTGGTCATTTGTATATATTCATGCAGATTGTAGAAAGGACTTACCAGAGCTTATGTGAAACCATCCAGTGTTAGTTTTTAATTTATTGGGAAATTGATTGTGTTCTTCAGTATTTTTGTATCACGTTTGGCAAGATGTATCAAATATGATGAAGTACAGTTTCTAGAACTGATGGATTCCACTGATGTAGCATTTACAAAGCCACTGTAGGTACAGGAAAGAAGTGGATCCCTATGAGTCGCAGATGGACAATGATAATTAACATGTACATGGTAACCTTTGGTGATAGGTAAGCCAGTGGAAACACAGGACTGAGGATACTGGCACCAACTAACGTCAGCCGTTCTGGTGTTTTTGACTTTACTTTTCTGCTCAATGAGTAATTCGGCAATGTGGAGTTCTTCCAATTGGTTTAGTGTCAGTCCAGTTTACATAATTTTTGAACAAACAGGATTTATTATCTTCGTTTCGGATTTTGATTTGAGGAACACGTGATTTATTGCCTGAGCTGCTTTCATATGTACTATTGATTTTTTTCCAGGAGTTCTACCAGGTACTGTTTTTCATGTTTAGGGGACGTTTCATACTATTTGCATCAGGGCTTCATATTGCAGTCGGCAGTTGTCTAAATCAACAGATGTCTCATTGTTTTCGTGACTAATCAGCAAGTTGCATAGTTTCTAGCTTGGACTCTACAGTTTGTGTTTATGTTTCTGCTTTTTGCATAGATGCATATCGGATTCTGGTATTTTTCAATTCATGATGGTACCAGGCACAGACGATTTCGACGGTATCATTTCTGATTTATTTATGGACCTACATGTGTTGTTCTGACTGTTTTGTACTATTTAGTGTGGGACATCTTGATATGCTTCTGTGTTCCAGTTTTTAGAGATCGTGGCATTAACGCTGATTTATGGCTACATTGGGACTATTTATTATTCCTGTTTCTTACACTGGACATTAGTACATGGACACTATAATTTTTTGGTTTACTGTGTTTGAATTGTGTTTACAAACTCACTCTTTCCTGGTTTCAATTTATAATAGTGATCATTACTACATAAAGGTGTGTTATTTAATTTTTTTTTCCCAAAGCAACCATGCCACTAGGTAATACTGTGTTTATCCTCACCTGCACTATTGTAGCCTACATTACATCCTACCAAACAGCTACAGTCATAACCCCCAACCATTTCCGCTGCACTCTCACATCAACTCCTCAAACACCCACTACATAATTTCATTACCCCAACTACAAACTACCTCCTTCCAGTACAACTATTCAGTTACCAAACCCCCACCACATTTGAACACAAAATATCCATAAAATACAATTTTTTTACTGCATATATAAAACATATTCTCAACACTCTCTCTAAACTTGCTCTCAGTGGAGATGTACACCCCAACCCTGGCTCCACAAACACCAACATCTCCACAAACCCCCTTCCAACCAACTCCCCCATCACCCAAATCACAAGCAACAAAAACCCAAATGACCTCATCAGATCAACATCAGAAGCATCTGTAACAAAATCCAAGACCTCCATGCCTACATAAGCCTCTACTCCCCTGACATCCTTATCCTAACCGAATCATGGCTCAATCCTCACATTAAAAGTGAGGAAATACTCCCACCTGGATACAGCATCCTCCATAAGGACAGACTATTCAGAAAAGGAGGAGGTGTGGCACTGTTGTACAACCACCTCAATATCCAAATTCTCACCAAATAAGCTCCCCAGTTTGAAAAGGAAGAAATACTTTACCCCACCCTCAAATTAAACCCTAAAAAAATCAATCAACGTTTTAGGGTACTATTTCTTACCAGGCCAAAATATACCTCCCCTTGAAAACATACTAGACTGGGCCAATCTCTCCCTACCCCAAGAAACTATCATCCTCGGGGACTTTAATATCAATTGGCTATCCTGCAACAGCAACCACCCAGCCCTCCACCTAAATCTCCATGGTTTATCTCAGCTAATACAAACTGCCACTAGGATCAATAAAAACCCCAATAACCACATCATTGTTGACTGGGTCTTAGTTAACAAAGCTCCTCACACCTACCTAGCAGGCTGTTTACCTGACTCCCTCAGTGACCATTGCCAACCTTTCCACTAAAAAATCACATTAATGATTGGAAACCCATTACCCACAGACATATTTGCAACACAGCTAATTTTAACTCCGACTCCTTCACCTCCTCCATCCAGAACGTAAACTGGTCACCTCTAAAGTACCTCAGCCTAGACAAAGTGGTCCATTTCTTTAACAGTACCTTCCTCAACAGCTTAACTCCCAAGCCCCCTTGACAAATACCAGAATCACAAATAAGAGCTCCCCCTGGCTACAAAAAATCACCAGGGGCCTTATGAAAACCAGGGATAAACATGGGGACGCTGGTGCATAACTAAAAACCTCTCAGATAGGCAACTCTTCCTTGAACTACATAACAATGTCAAAATGCAAGTAAAAGCAGACAAAGCCCTTTTCTATCACATGTCCCTAAACTCCTCCCAAAACAACCCCAAGCAATTCTGGACTACAATTAACTCTATACCCTGCTGAGGAAAAGTAAGCCCCTCCCTACCAACCACCAGTAGCATTACTGATTACTTCAATAAACACTTCACAGAATTCATTCTATCCCTAACAAAAAAAAAAAACACTTCTCTACACTAATTCCCCCCTCACCCAACCCAAACTCACCCCTCCCTACCTTCTTTCTCTCCACAGTACCCACCTCCTACATAAAAAGACTTCTGACAAAACTTAAACCCACAAAACTAGCAGCCGACTACCTGCATGCAGAATACCTAAAGATAGCAGCTGATGTCCTAGCTTATCCTATTTCCATATTAATCAACCACTCCATAGCTGAATCCTATGTACCCACGCTATGGAAAATATCACACATCATTCCCCTCCACAAAGGTGGCCCCTCCACTGACCTCTCCAACTACCGCCCCATTGCCATCCTCTCCCCCTTCTCCAAGATACTCAAAAAATGCATCAACTCACAGGTCTCCAAATTCCTCCTTAACAATGACCTCCTCTCCAGTGCCTAGCATGGTTTCAGGCCACACCACAGCATGACAACTGCTCTCTTCTCCTTCACCAACACTATCCTCCATCACAAAAACAATGGCCTCCTCTCCCCTGCTGTATTTCTGGATCTATCTAAAGCCTTTGACATTGTGTCACATAGTCTACTACTCTCTGCTCTATCTGACCTCTCTTTCTCCACACCAGCCATAAACTGGTTCCACAGCTATCTACAAGGCTGCCAGCAATCAGTCATCTGGGACAACAATCTATTCACTAGTCTCCCTGTTACTCTCGGGGTTCCCCACAGACACATCCTTGGCCCCCTACTTTTCTCCCTTTTCACCAATAATCTGCACACTGCCACCAAACATGCCTCCTTCATACAGTATGCAGATGATTCCACCCTCATCTGCTCAGCCCCAACTCTAACATAACTCCAACAGATCACCCAAGAATCTTTCTCTTCAGTTGAAAGTTGGCTATCTAATTCCCAGCTTCTCCTCAATCCAAATAAATCCAAACTCCTCATCTTCCAATCCTCCAAATCTACTCCAAACATCCCACACTTCACAATTCAAGCCAAGGATAATACCTCCATTTCACCAACAGTTCACACAAAACTACTTGGTGTACAGATTGACAATAATCTCAAATTTGACAACCACATATCACTAACAATAAAAAAGTTCAGAAAAAACTGGGTGCCTTATATAGAAGCCGCCAATACCTCACCAAACCACCAAGAATCTCTATTGCCATTTTCCAACTAATCTCCACCCTACTCTACACATCACCTATACTTACAAATCTTAAGACAGTCAGACCTACATTAACTTGAAGCCTGCTACAATAAAATTGCAACATTTGCCACTGGTGCCTCTTACTGCAGCCACCACTGTGTCTCCCTTAGAGACCTTGACTGGCTTGAACTCCCACAACTCCTACATCAAACTCAACTCACCTTTGCTCATAAACTAGTAAACCACCCTCTCTGAATCCCATTGCTCCATACAATTCTCCAGCCCTACCACTCTTCCAGACCACTACGCTCCTGCAACAAAAATCTACTCCAGGTCACCAAAGCCAAAAACTCAGCAGGTGAAGCACTATTTTCCTGTGCTATATCCAAGCTTTGGAACAACCTTCCCACTACCATAACTACCCTTCCTTCCTGTAGTCTTTTCAAGACTGCACTTAAATCTCACCTAAGTTCTCACTGGTTTTGTCCTTGTCCAAACCCCATCTAATAAACCCTACTTTCCCAGATTTAGATAGAGTTTCCCCTCTATCACTATAAAACTGAATTGAAGATTACTCACTGCTTGTTAATCCTTCCAGGATTTAGTTATTCATTTAGTCTATTACTGTTATCTAGTTACTGTTTAGATAATTTGTAGCACTGTGTTTTACTTCTTTCTCAGTGTTGTAATTAGAGCTTACTACTCAATTGTTCCTAATTTGCTCCTGTATTTCTCCATGTCATGATCACCTCTACTGTATACTTACCTTGATTGTTATTGTTTACCATCTACCATGTCTTTCTGTGGAGCTTTTCTCCCCAGGCCTCCGCTGAAAAAGGACCTGTGCCCAGTCGGAATTTCCTGGTAAACAAATGTAAATAAATAAATAAATAAATAAATAAATAAATAAATAAATATCATTTGAGTTTCAGACTTTATACCTTTCAGGAAACTCACGCTAATACAAAGCCTGTTATTCTATCAACTTTCTAAGTTTGTAAGAGCAATTTAAAAAAATTGTCCCTATTTTTCAGCCTTTGTCACACTTTTATGTATTGCTTTATCCCAATTTCTTGCTCTAAGAGGTTGAAAGGTATGACACAGGTGTTTCACTGAGGTTGTGTCAATAAACAGCACATAACCTAAATGCAATAAAAAACACCTATTGATAACACATAAGACAACATTCCACATAAAACTATGTATAGATTAATGTCCTTTACAATAAATCACTGCGTATTATGCATACCTTGCAGATGCATTATGAGAATGGGAAGTCTGACATAACATTAGCATGCCTGAATATCTTAGGACTACACGTCTAAATCTGAAGATATAGATATGATAATAGTACTTCTGGAGACATAAAGGTGGAAAGTAGTAACACAAAGCTCTCATCCTCCATTGCTCCTCAAACCTGTGCATATTCTGTATGCACAAGGCTCTGTTCCTAGCCCGGACTTCAGCATCTGCAAACAGAAAGAAGATATGATGTATTTCTACAACAGAAGGATTGTTTTTAAGTTCAGTACATAATGACTGCTATCTACAACAACAGAAAAGTGTAAAATGTAGTTACTATTACATGTTAGGAAGCATTGCCATACAGTATCACATTTTGCACATTCAGTCATTGACAGTTCACTGTTAATATTATGCAAACATATGGATTAATGCAAACAAACAGAATGAAGCTAGATTCAAACCTACAACTTTCACTTATAATCACACTACAAACCAGAATCCTATTTGCATAGCTTATTAGTCTTTGCTGTGATTACATGAATTTAAGGAAGTCAAATAACTTGCATCTATGAATACGCAGGTCAAGAATTACGCAAACTAACAGGTGTACTAATCTAAGATGCCATTGTGTAAATGTACAGATATGCCTACCACATGGACAAAAACCTACAAATATACACAATTATCATATGCTGAACTTAGTGTGCTGTTACATCATAATCAATAAACTTGTGCACATGTATATGATGAATGATACCTCAACGTTGCAATCTCCCTGTAATAAATGCATAAATACAATTTAATGAATACGTATATGTACACACTCATATATATATATATATATATATATATATATATATATCAAAATCCTGAACTCAAAATCCTGAAAGCTCAAAATACTGAAAACTCATAATACTGAATCTCATAATACTGAAAAACATACAGGACAACAACACTGACTTTATTGCAGCAGAAATACATACAGAAACATATTACTCATCTACAATTTTAAGCAGGAGGGCAAGCACACCTGCACCCCCCATGTGGGGAGATGTGCCCCCCATACCCCCTGCTACTTAAATATATCAACTCTGAGATCACACTTCACAGAAGAAAATGGCAAACATACCATTACATGCTTCATGACTGCCTGTTGTAACCTTAGTCATGTTCCCTTTTAATGTACTATACTACAACATAACTCATCTTTGTGTAGTGAAGTGCGATCTCGGAGTTAATATATTTAAGTAGTAGGGGGTGTGGGGGCGTAGGGTGGCTTGCCCCCCTGCTTATAGTTGGTTTAGACTGATATGGTTTATCTTTTCTTTGTTTCTGTATGTATTTCTGCTGCAATACAATCAGTGTTGGTGTCCTGTATGTTTTTCAGTATTATGAGATTCAGTATTATGAGTTTTCAGTATTTTGAGCTTTCAGGATTTTGAGTTCAGGATTTTGAGATTCAGGATTTTGAGCTTCCAGGATTTTGAAGTGAACCTATATATATATATATATATATATATATATATATATATATATATCAATAGACAGACTTATATGTATAGGTGTATGTGTTTGTCATTTTTTTATGAACATTTACATACATGTTTTAGGCAAATGTGAATTTGTGTGCATATATTACATGACAAGCATACCTCTCAACCTCTTACAGCAAAAAATCTGGACAAAGGCTAAAATGATGGGGGGACAAATAGGGACAGATTTTAAATATTGCTCTTACAAACTTAGAAAGTTGATAGAATAATAGGTTTTGCATTAACATCAATTTTCTGAATGATTTGGAGTCTTAAAATCAAATGTTTATTATTTAATTACTTCAATCTTCAGCTATTTGCCAGAAAAGTACAGATTTTAGGAGGAATACACCAAAAACAAGAGTCAAAAATCTGGACATTCTGCAAAAATCTGTACAGCTGAAAGGTCTGATGACAAGTAATAGAAAACTACAAGAGATGCCATGTGCAGTACATTGACATCCATAGCATAAACAGCTAATACATTTGAACAAAACACACCACAGCCATGCTAGATGTTTAGAATCTCTAATGTATGAGTTGCCAAACAAATAATGACTATACGCAGAAAGGCTACACTGAGACTTATATATTCTCTAATTGTTTAATCATTTGATCTAATAACCATCATGTTTTTTTTTTATGTCGTAAAAAGCTGTATTATGGAATAAGATGAAAAGAGCATTTATGCAAAGCATAAAACTAACATGTCAGTACACCGAATTTAACTTTCATAGTTTGCAAGAAAACATTCATATATACTTGAAACAAATAAACAGCCATTAAAGGAATTCATGCAGAACCATTGGATTGCAACCTTCTTGTGTAAATTAGGTCAGAGGGTTGTCGGTTATTTCACACGCTGTACAGCCGTAAGACAGTATACGGATTACAGATCCATACCTCTTGTACTTGCATTGTGTTTACAAGACTCGCGCATATTTCAGCCATGATGACCTGCACCGGTCTCACATTCGCTAAGCTGATGAAGGAAGAAATGGATTAGAAGAGAGTGCTGTAAATTTTAAACTTTAAAGTTTACTAATGTATGTATTACAAAGCATTCACAGAAATATATTGTATGATGTTTCTAGCGGCTTTGGGATAATGGAGAAATGCATAGTCACCCACAGCCTAAGCTATAGGCGTCTGAACCATGGCCATGCTAGATGTGCAAAAATATGTACACTATAAGATTTACAAATAAATATAGATTTCCTGTATGTTATATGCAACACTGAATGAATTACTGCCAATATTTTCTCAAAAATTGGATACACCGAGACTTCAAGCCACACATATGTAAATAGGCTTCACTTTGCCAAATTGCTTAATAAGTTGAGCTAAGGGACATTGCAGCTCTTTAGATGTTTTAAAAGCAGATATTATGGAGTAGAAGAAACAATAGTATGCTGGAAGTCAGTATCACTATACAGGTATATAGACAGGTCTACGTAATGTTTACACCAGCCCATTATTGTTGTGGATAACTTCAAAATTTGCTGACATGCACATTAATTTTAATGATTATAACACATTATTTTTCCATGTAAATTACTGTTATTAATACAGATAATCATGAAATACACTAAAAACACCATGTGTTACATAAACAGATATGCTTATTACATACATATATGATAATGTAGGTGTTAAGGTGTGGAGTATGTAACTTACTGTTGTCATTAAGTGGCTGATGTTGGACCTCTTTGACCTTCCAGCAAAGATCCTCTGGGTCTCTCCAATGTAAGTCATCATAGCATTGGTAGACCTGTACATCAGTCAGGTAGATCCCAATTCTATGGTTCTCCCTCATAAACTGATTCCAGATGTTGATCATCACAAAGTTCCTGGAGTGCACTTGCATCCTTGGCCCATGTCCAGCATAGACAGTGAGCATCTGCATTGTGTCCTCATTTGTCCAGTTCAGTGCCTGGACTTACCGAAACTTCCTGTTCGTCAACATCCTTGCTAAAGCAGATAAACACTGGAGAAAAATGCCTTCCAAAAAATGCTAACGGAGGTCCCACTCAATTTGCAGGTAGCAGTGGTATGATAGGAATATTTATCACTATTACATTTTAAAGTTAGTGCATATAGGATGGTTATAGACTATTGCAGGGCATTTGGACACATGTTACAGATATTCCTGTTTATTGATACCTGTTAGCCAGCTGCAATGAGCACTGTACTCTTATGCCAAGGTTAATATGTCAAGATTTGAGAACTTATGTGGACGTTCGCTAATGAGATTCCAAAACATTGACTGCTAATGAACCACAACAATTATGTACAACACAACTGGTACTTAAAAGCTGTGTGTACTTAGCTAACCTCACACTGGGATATAGCTGAAGGAGAGCTAACTTCAAAGGTAAGCTGTCACCTCCTTGCATTGCTGTGCTAGAATACAGTATTATCACATACTTATGTTCACATTATGTTGTGTAAAACAACTGAAACTTTATTTTATGCATATGTTGCTTGAACTTTTCTGTATTGCAACCTGTCTGTTACATAAAGGATGGGGGTAGACTTCAACAATATGCCTGCATATCAATACATGTCCATCACTACTAACAAGGAGGTATTCCCCATAATGCAGGTGTATGTCTACAAACAAATCAGCACTGGTGAACTATAGATACAGAGGAATCAACATATATCAGTAGTTATTGCAGAATAATCTGTAATGCCTGATGTATGTTTGCTGAGACTGACGACTTATGGGCCTGCCCGCAAGTTATATGTTCAATTACTACTTTATGAATGCTTTTTTGCTTAATGATATAGTAGTAGTGGTTGTGATTACATTCAATGGGATACAGGCAACATTAGGATGGATTAAGTATTCATGTTGTGTTTTGTAGTTATATGTACTCATGACAGCATAAAAGGTCATTTTTATCAGCTGATGTTACTGCCTTGTTTCCATATGCATTTCAGTAGTTGTGTTGTGTACCATATCCTGATGGTCTCATCTGTGATGCTATGTGCCACCAACTGAGATAATATCTGACATGCATCCTACATTCTTGAGGTAGAACTGGTAGGTGTGTTCGGATGTGCATGTAACTGTGGCAACACCACTGTTAGAGTACTGGAGTTGTGGCACATTGGTTATGTGTTTGGCTGTTACTTGTCATAATGTCCAATGATATGGGTTCAAATCCCACCTCTGCTTATATGACCTGTTGCAAATCGACCATAAACCTTCTAACTTACATTATATAAATAATATTTTAAAAACTTTATCTTTAAGAACTCTGATTTGAAAGTTTGGTTCTTTACAATATCTCCCATAGCTTTTACTGAATATCATGTTGATACTTTTAGTTTCACTAAATGATGAGTTTAAAAGATAAAGTACTAAGTTTGGTACCAAATGATGAAAAGAACAAAAGCAGTCTCCTTTGAATTTGTAAAAAGTAAATACAATATTGATATGAACCATTGGTTGACTATACAAACTAATAGACAGTGTATTGATTCAAAAACTGAATTAATGCCTAATATTAATAAGGAGTAACTTTCCACCTTTTATTGAGGTTTTAACCTTGATTTAAAAATGCATCAGGAAAATCACATCACTCTAAAATGTATAAGCTTGTTAAAATAAAAAGTTATGTATTAAAATGATTATTGGGATTGCTTTTCACTAATCAGTCATACAAATGTATCTGAAGTTGATAAAAAACTTAATTTTGTTATTATGACTAAAAACTACATCCTCTTAAATTGGAGATTATTTTCATGGAACTTTTTAAATAGAACCTTTGTTACTCCTTGTAAGTTAGATCTTCTTCATAAAAAAACATTAGATATTGGAGACATAAATCTATGCTAAAAGCTGGTTGGCAACACTTTGTTTTTTGATTGTGGAATTGTATAACATTTTTGGAATAAGATCGATGGCTTTTTGCAAATTTTATGGACAGACTAATTTATCTAAAACATTAGTCTTATTTAATGCTCTAAATCCTGGAAGTGTTCCCGGAATACAGCATCCTCTTCTCTGGAATCTTTTAGTCATTACTAGAAAGGTTACTACAAAAAAAAAAAAAAAAAACTGGAAAAATAAAATTACTCCCTCATTTATGGAATTTGTAAATATTGCAAACATTGTACGTTAGAATGAATTGATCACTATTAAAATGAGAACAAATAAGATTACCTCTGAATATAATAATTGGTAAAAAGTGAGTTTGGAAAAATAATGATTTGCAAATTTTACAATAATTCTGTTAATTAACATACTTAAAAGTATTTATTTGAATCAAAACACTTATTGTTTTGAAGTAGAGACTTTTGTAAATAGTTATATTATAACTTTGTTGTGTGGTTGTCTGTTTCTCCTTTGAATATCAATATATTGTATTAATGGGTTAAATCTTAATAAAAAGAAAAAAAACTTGGTTAGAAAGCATTTTGTGTTCACAACAACCAGTAATGGCTGGAACCATTTTTGGAGGGGGACCTACCACAATATGCCAGCTATCATTATTGTTTAGCATCTTGGACTTTGGTATTTATCATTCCATTGTGTCTTCTAAGGAAAATATCTTTTGTTTTATAGTTGCTGGATGGCTGTTTCTAAACTGTTACATAGTAAAGTTTTTGGTATGTGAGTAATTCTGATGTTGGTTAGGTATACAGTCTGAGGTTTGATTCTATTAGACTTTAGAAATTTCACCAGAGACAGACTCTTCCTCTCTCTCTCTTTCTTATTTAGACAGGCTTACATAGCAGAATCATTATCTCATCTTATAGTTTTACCTTCCATACGATAAATGAATGATATCAATCCCTTCTCAAGACCAATTGTTTTTACTGGTGGCACATGAATTTTGTCCATGACTCCTAAGAAGCATCCAGGAGTGACATAAAGACCTAAATACTCTTTCTATGCCAAATATACTGCAATTAGGAAGGGGCAACTAGCTGAAAATCATCTAGAAAGAAAGTACACATGTTGTCCCCTTTTCCATTCAGGAATTTCACATTTTCTTATATTATTTCTTCTTGATTTGTGTTCCAGAGTAACTCTATATTTTAATGCTGCATTTCTTTTAACTGAAATATTTATATCCGCTTCCTGAGATCTAACATAACTGTTTTACTCTAAAACTAATATATCTGATGCTTAGACTGAAGAGTTGCTACCAGGGATTTTATCTCCTCATAGTATGTGGTACTAATGTCTTTAAAGGCACTGATTTCCTTTAACTGCCAATGCCATTGTCTGAAAATCTTTTCTAATAATGCCTACAACAGTTTGTATAGTTTCTTTACACTAGCTGCCTGGGTTGTTTGTGGCAAAGTCTTATGGCAGTTTTTTTGTGACTCTAAGTTTTTAATTTTTTTTTGTTATAGAAATGTCATAAGTGTCTAATTAAAAAATCTGGACTTTTTATTGCTGTGGACATACATAAAGTGTTGCAGAATATTTTCTTATTGGAAATCTTGTCAAGTCTTAACATTTCCCCTTCAGAACTACAATTTGCTGTATTGTAGAACTTGGCATACATTGTCCATGGGTGCAATTTAAATTGCACAAACAACCACTTACACTTCTAAACAGAATTTGTTGTAGGTAATTCTGCTTTTAACAAACTGTGCCAGAAACTAATAATCACCTTTTCAATTTCAGAAGGAAGAAAATGTTTCTGGCCAATGCTTTTCTTCAGATCCCATTTACTACAATATCATTCAGCCTGGACTTCCAAAGATATAAAGAGGTTTTACTCCAATATCATCCGGTCTGGACTACTCAAAAGTCTAAAGAGATGTTTGGCTGTCGTTTTATCAAATTTCAATGCTGGTATAGCTGTATTTGTTTCCCATTCCTCATGTTGTCATCACCTTTCACCCACTTGAACAGTAGACTGGCATCAGGCCATGGAATTAAGCTGTCCATGCACTGCTAATGCCTGGCTGTACACTTTTACAATGAGACACCGACTGGGTATACAAGAAGAAATGCATTGAAACCAGCTGCTATGCTTTCAAGCCAAGCAGTTATCAGCCTTGCATGAGATATAGAAAACAAGGCAGAACTATATGCTTTAGTCAGTGGAAGTGAAGTTATTTGTAATGATGCCGTAGTTATCTACCACTTTGATTATTATTTTGTGTATAATATTATTCAGAATTTTAAGATAAAATTTAGTAAGCAGAATAACAAGTCTTTAGTGAAACAGAATTGATGCAGTGATATAGAACTGATGTGTTTTCATATGATCTGTTGTAGCCATTCATGCTGTGCTAAATTTTGATAACATAATTCAGTGTCTTCAGGAAACTATGCTCCCTATTCCTACATCTTCACATACGTACTCCTGCTTTGCTGTGCAAATAACTAAATCACTGCATTCATATCAGTCCACTTAACTCACTTGCACAGTAGTGATCTGCTAAATTCACTGTATAAGCCTGGTAATGATTTTGGTACACCTTGGCTGACGCTGCTGGGATGTGGGGTCTGTCCTAGCAATCAGAGACCCCAGGAACAGGAGAGTTTTGTCCCTGGAGATACAATGAAGACAGAAGGCAGAGTTAGTCTTTGGTTAAACTGAGAGTGACAGAAAAGATGTAGAGAGAAAGTGAAATAAAATCATGGAACAAGGCTCCAGGTGCCATATATATTAAAAGTACAGTATAAAAGCATCCCAGCAAATTATATTATAACTTTCTGAATGACAATAGCAAGGGTCTGAAACATGCACCATTTTTCAAATATTGCCATATTTATTTACCAAGCTGCCCATTGACTTAGTACAGAATTTTCCATCAGGATTTTACGAAATCATTGCATATAAAGTTACTGTACTACACATCTTGATGTGATGTTGCCACTCACTAATTGTGAGTCTTGTGAAATACACAGAGAAAACAATGTTTGTTACAGTAGAACACACAATTTACTGCATGATGGTTAAATCAGGAAATTAATAATTATGGTTAAGACTGATGTCACCCTAAAATCTGATGTTGTGCAATACCACAATACTTGTTCATTCTCAAGCATGTATAATGAAACTATATTTACTAGTTACTCTGACATACTCCTCAAAATGTTGCGGCCGTCAAACCAGTTCTTACACATTGGTATAATTTGCTGTTTCTATATGTACTCTGAAAGCATTGTTATTTTGCAAATCACTCTATATTTATAATTTTTGGAGTATATTAAGTATGTCAAGATGTAGTTAAATAAACACCCTATACCATAATGGATGCATTCTGACACATTTCACTTTCTTTTACTAAACATTAGGAAAGTAATGTAACATTTTACTGTGAGTTTTATTATTTTTATTTTTTGGTGCACAGTAAAATAATTTGCTGTTAAAACAGAGCATCATTTTGTGATTTATGTTTTCTGTAGGTTTGTGCTATAGGCCAAATT